>NC_071535.1:51514417-51837602 GCF_026979565.1 Vidua chalybeata | reverse complement strand
AATGTTTGGCCAGTGCTCAGGCCATGTCTGAGTGCCAATTTAAGAAGCTGGTAGAATGGCAAAGGTGTATGAGGGGTTCCAGTGATCAAAAGAGTTGACTTGCCATGTACATGGAGAATCTTGTACTGTCATAAGAGAGGTCTGCTCTAGAAACAACCTTGAACTCCCTCTTTCCTTATGCTGTGCACAGAGGGTAAATGTGACTGTGGGTAAATGTTACTATGTGAAGGGGAAGATGTAGAGATATCTGCTTCATCCATCTACTCCACAATTTATTAACTTAATTTGCAATATTAGCTGTCTGCTTTAAGGAAGATAGAGACTTACAGAATTGTAACAGTAGAGCACCATGTGTTGAAAGTTGAAGAGGGGAAAAACAAAGGTTTTATGTGAAGGAGCACTTCAAATAATGATATAAAACCCATTCCACTTAATAAAGCTTGCAATGGACTTATGGAACAAATTACCTAACAAGTAGGTTCAGACCCTGAAAGATTAAAGGAGTGGGATATCCTGGTAGCTGATGCCCATTGGAAAAGGCTTTTGTTGGACTTTTTTAAAAGAGTGCACAGTATCCTATTTTGAGTCACTCTTCACGGACTACTTCTCACCACTGCAAGTGTCACAGCACATTCTTTTTGTAATTGCTTGGGGAAAATGTCAGCTAGTTATCATATTATTGTTGATAATAATATATAACATATATTATTGATCATGGTTAAATTTGGGTTATGGTTATCTGGGGATAAACTTTACAAAGTGCAAGCAGCAGAGTAATTATTGAAGTGTGCTATTTTTAGGCTCAATCTTGCAAACAAGTATGTTTTAATAAAATCAAAAAGCACCCAGGAAGATGATGTGCAGGTGTAGGTACTAAAAGATTAGAGCTCTCTACCCTGATGCAAGGACTCCTCTGCAATGACTTCTGTCCAAAACTGCACAGAAGTCACTGGAGAGGAAATGTTTTAATTAAAAATGTCACATACCTGCCTTTTATTCTTATTGCAGGCTCGGCATTATTATCAGATCATCAAAAGGCCAATGGATTTGTCCACCATACGAAGGAAGCTGCAAAAAAAGGACAAGTCCCACTACTCTGCACCTGAGGAACTTGTGACTGACGTGCGTCTCATGTTTTGGAACTGTGCAAAGTTCAATTATGTATGTTTCTAAAATGCATGGATGGGGGGAGACAAAGCAGGGGTTGGCTCTTTCAGTGGCTGTCACACTGATGCAACTACTGGTTCCATAGAAATCAGATGTAGGATTGGGATAAACAGAAGTATTAATCAGTTTTTATTCTTTGGAAATTATAAGGGTTTTTTTAATGACAGGAATGAATTTATATTAAGTTATATACGTATCTGAGAATTTGAGATACATATGGATCTAAAATTAAAGAGGGACATCTTCACAGACAACTCTGTGGAATGTTGCTGTGTTTGCTGTGAGAAGCCAGTCACAGCCAGCAAAACATCTAGGGAAAATAAAATACATAGAAATTCCAAGCAGTGATGACTGCTGTTCTTTCTAGTTCACTGCACATCTCTACTTCTTAGAGGTGCACAAATATGTGCCTTAACAGCAGCATCTGGTTTTTACTTACACTGGAAATGCAGAGGGACTAATGGGGTGTAGAAAGTGTGCAGAGACTAATGGAGATATAGCAGACAGAGCCAAGGAGAGATGTTGGGGTGGGGTACTTATTTGGGTTTGATCCTAGGTGATTTCTGTATGTGGTAGCACTGAATGGTTATTCATTCCCTTACAGCCAGATTCCGAGGTTGCTGAGGCTGGACGGTGCCTGGATGAGTTCTTTGAGGACAAATTGAGAGAGATCTATCCAGACAGGCATTTCCCTTCAATGCAACAGGATGACTCTGATTCTGAAGACGTGGAGAGCCACAACAGCCAAGTGCCATCTCAGGATTTCCAGTGGCCGTCGTACGGGCAGGAATGCGTGCAGCCCAAAAGGAAGCGGCGCCACGCTGTAAGATTGCAAAAGCAAAAGCATTTGGTTGCTAAGTGGCCTCCCTGCTAATTCTGTTTACAGCTACTGATGGGAAGTTTTGGCAGGGCTGACTGGGAAAACTGTCAAGCTTCTATCACGGATGTGTGATCAGTTCTACAATGTTATGTCATGGTCCATTGAGTGGAATAAAGTGTCAGATGTGTATAAATGTGTGAGCAGGAGCAAATGAAGCCTCTCAGGCTGCACAGTTATCTTCCTAGCAGAAAGCTCTGTCAAGGTTTGTAAAAAGATTAAGCCCTTTAGCTATTCATTGTTTGTTTCCTTTGTACACAGGAAAGCGAAAAAACTAAAAGAGTGATGTTTCAGCCAGCTAACAGCCTTCCTCAGGTATGACCTCCTCAAGATACGAGATTTGAGGAATCCAGCAGCGTGCCTGGCAGAGTTAAGGTGTGTGGGAGGAAAGCAAAGCACTCGGGCTGTTTATTGAAACTCTCCTATTCTGCTGACCATATGCCTTACTTCTAGATCCAAAATGTTAAAATCTGTCAATATCCCATCCCAGTTAAATTACATATATGTTTCGCAGTGTTTACACTGAAGTACTAATGTCTTGGTCATAGGTAATGATAAATAAAAATAACATACTAATGATACCTCATACTGCTGTACTATGTTTCATAATTGTTCAATATGACATCTCGATTTTATAGAGCACAGGTAACCATGTAATAGTCTTGCAACCTCAGTGTGAATGTTGGCCATGCTTTATGACAAATACAACATGTAGCCATTAAAGCTGTAATCCTGTTGTCTTATTCAATGATTTCTCTGGGAGCTTGGCTGCTCCAAAGCCTCTGAGATAATGTGATTATGTGATTAGCTGTTTCTTTTGAAGAACAACATTTTCATTAAATCAGGAAGGAACAAGTGCTAGTAATGCTGATACATGGACTCTGTGAGAGCTGGTTCTGCATACTGGGTGCTCTGTCTGCAAGGCATCATTCTTCTGGAACCTAATTCATGCTTGGTAAAGCAGTGTGGGATTTTGTAGCTCTCAAAGGCAGCATTTTTATACAACCCAAGGCAGTTGTCTTTCTATAAAGTAGATATTGGAATTCAGCAAATTAACTATAGAGAGAATTACATGGTTCTAGAAGTGCCTATAAAATAATGTTATTTATTTCTGATTTTCTTTTTGCTTACTACCTGTAGTTGTGATTACCAGCAGTACTAGAAGATGATGATTATGCTGTATGTGTAGAAGCTCAAACAGAAAAGCTAAGATATTTTTCTTTTTTTTTTTTCTAAATTTCACAATGTATAGGCAGAACACAACCAAGATCTGATTTAGAGTTCACTTGAACAAAGGTTGCATGTCACTGTAAAATCTGAAGGGTGGGATGGGTAACAGGACGTCACACCTGAGCAAATGGTGAAAGCTTGCAAGCTGCTTCCCAGCTCTTCCAGCAGCAGGTGAGCCACATCTCTGCATGGCCAGTGCTTTCCTCATGTGTGTGAGGGGCATCTTCCTCCTTAGAAAATAATAGGCCCCAGCAGAATAATTCAGGCTGGGGCCTAGCTGTGACACAGGAGGTTGTTGCAGACCTCAAACACAATTAAAGTTCATTTTAATTAGGTTCCTGTAAATAAAGATGATATTTTCAGCATAGTTTATATGGGCTATTTTGTCTGGTAACTATGTATGTTATTTTAGATAACACTTTAAAGGTTTATATATGAAATAATAAGACATAAATGTTATAGTCTACGATGTGTGACTTACTGTTTGCCCTTAACTTGGTAGTGTGCTTTTCTTTGGAGAAATGAAATTCTGGATATTAGAAACTGACTGGCAACCTGTGAAATGAAGGGACAGCCTTTACATTTTCTAAATGTGAATTCATATATGTTTGCTTTCTGTCAAATTCTTCAAAATAGTGAGAGTCTTGACACAGGACAATGAGTGCAGGTTTGTCACCAAATTAATCACCCTTATCTGTGCTACAGGTATCACTTTTTCTCAGTTCCTCCACCAAAGAACTATCTTTTACCATTACTAATGCAAAAATGATATGCTTTTTAGACTTCATCTAGAGGCAGTGGAAATGTGAGAGATTAGTGATGGCTTCCTCTTTTCCTGAAGAGCAGAGTCAACCAAAGCCTCCTTCTGTTTCTTAAAGTCTGTAAGGTTATTAACTGTACCATTAGTTTTGGAGAACACCTGTTTAAATAAAATTTATCTGGGGTATATTATGCTTTTATTAAAAATAGAAATTTTACAGCTTGTTGTCATAAATAAAACGCCTTTTTGGGTGTGTTCTGGCAGGACTAATGACCTGAGCAATCTTAAGGCTAGCTTAGAATCTGATTAATACTCTTAAGACTAGTAACTATTGGAAAAAAAAAAAACAACCTCATAAACCTCATGTCATGTTGGTAAGCAGAACAAAAAACTGAAGTCCTATGTATGACTTCATATATTTTAAAACATGAATCCATGGGTCAGCAAATTCACAATACAGTGAAAGTTATAAGAGCAATATATTTTTCCTACATGTAATGGGCTAAAGGGAAAATCCTTTCTGTGTTTAAGCAGTTGGAAAAGACATCAGTTGCAGTTTCATAATAGTCTGTCAAAGAAGAAATGACAGCTACAGATTTGGCTTTCAGTTTTCCCCCAGACAATTTCAAAGACCTGCTTGTTCCAGTATGGTGACAGGAGAATGGCATCACAGTTACTTCAAAACACTACAGGTGTTTAACCATACACATTAACCAATGACTGCATGTTTATATGTGTAATGTGCATTGCTGAACAATAAAACATGTGAAATGTCTTTTTGCACATCAATCTGAAATTTTTGCTCTCAGTACATCTGCTTTCAATTCATGTATGGATCGTATAATATAATTTAACAATCATTAGCTATTACCAGCTCATATCATTATGAGCAAGTTCCTCATAACTTCTGGTAGCAAAACAGAGCAGTTATGAAAGCAGCTATGCTAACACAGAAGACAGCTTGCTGTTTGTGCTAATATTTTCAATAGCAAGTAGATATTTTGCCTTTTTGTTTTTCAGTTGCTCTAAGTTATTGAGAAACAAACATGACAAGAACAAGTAGCAAAAAATGTTTGTTGTTTAAATGTCTGTAGACATAAAGTGCCAGGAAACATGCTACTTATTAGTGAGAGGAAAAGCATATTATATTGTATTAATCTGGAGGAATCGGAATCTAAAACTGAAAATGCCAAAAATTGGAATAATTTACCAAAAAAAAAGAAAAATCCTCTATTGGCAAGAAGTCAAACAGACACTGCAAGTGTTTTTATGTTATTATTGGTTCCCCTCTGTTTGGTTTATGGGAAAATAAAACTCTCAGCATCAGCTTTCTGACACGGGGACCAATTGGCTTGAGGGGTAACGAATCCTTCTCTTAGGGTTACAGCTGTGCTGATCTTCAGATTCAGATTAATTAGGAGATTATTTATAATTAGAGGTAACTTTTTTAAATTGCATAAATAGGAAAGTGTAGAAATTCTTCTGGGCATAAAATTCCTTCAAGTATTAAATACAGGCAATAAACTCTATTATAGACAAAAAGCTAAATATCAGCTGAGTCTCTCAGATTTTATTTAGCTATCAAATGAGATAATCTGGGGGAAATAAAGATAGGCAGTAGTCATCAGCTGAGGAGGATGCACACCTTTTGAAGCTGTATTTGTAGACCAGGAGCCAGAAGAAAGAGAAGTGGGTTTTTTTTGAGAAATGCTACCGCACTGTCTTTTCCTGCCTGTTAGTAAATGTTTGTGGATGTACATTTTACTGTGTAGTTATGTGTGTTCTCATGAGAGCATTTAGTAAACTGGTAGCATTTAGACTAATGAGACTTTTGTAGAAGCTTCCATTAGGATATGTAAAAATAGGAAGACAGTATTTGGATGGCTTTTTTTTTTTGGGAAAAGTGTTTGCTATGGTGGGAATATTGCTGTGGAGACGAGAAATTGCAATGTTCAAATTTGTTGTCACATATCCAGGTCCAGTTGCTCTCTTCTCATTCCAAGTATTCCTTGAAAGATAATTTTCAGATTTTCTTTTTCCTGTTCAGGGTGGAATTTTTAACAGACTCCCTGTACATTTTCAAATCAGAGTTAATGTTTGGATTGTACTTTTAAAATGGTGAGATTTGTACATTGCAGAATTAGCTCATTGCCAAATCTTGTGCTGACTGCGTGCACCAGGATGGGCATTTCTCTGGTCTGAATGAACAAACATAGCATCCTAACAGGGCTTCAGATATTGAACTCTGCTCATAGAAACTCACAGAACTTAATCTGGTTTTATACTGGGCCTAGCAAATGACAGTGTTTAGAGATCATTAAAAGCATCAGAATTGTGATCTCTTCAGATAGTGACACTGAAACATATAGACTTTTGTGCTAGAATATTTTATGCAGTTATTCCTGGATTGTATGGTAATTTATAAGTTAGTGTTCATTCTGTATATAATTGCATTTTTTCTATTTACTACACTTTTAATGTTGCAATAGCATTAAAACAGGCCTAGATTTTAGCCAAGGAAATAGTTTATGCACATGTCTATACCACAGTGTGTAGCCTGTGGTGCACAGTGCAACACTTCTGAATTTACAGCCCACTGGGCCAAGCTAAGCAGTCCTTTCCTGTGACAGAACAGCAAATGGAAAACACCCTTAATTTCTAATACTGAAAGTATTAATAGAATAGGACGATCACTATAGAACAAGTGGACTGTGCAATGTTCTGTATATCACAGAATTTAACCCAAAACTTTATAGGATATTCTATGGTATAAATAAAAGAACAATATAGAGCTTAGAGTGAAAATCGATTCAAAATTAATTTTTAAATCCTACCCAAACTCTGTCCTGCATCTTGCACATAATTTTGAATACCTCAGGCATCTGCAGTGCAGTCTATTATTAACATATACAGGTGGGCTTTGGCTTATGAAAAATAACATTAAAGAATTCAGTGCTTTAAGCAAACACTGGACACCCCTCTGTTTCTTTTCCCCTGTGACTTCTGAGGGCTTTAGAAACACTGATTAACTGGCTTTCGTGATGTACTTATAAATATTTCCCACTTATAACTGTGGAAAACAGCATGACAAGCTAATGGAATGGGTGAGCAGCAGAGATGGAAATTGAATACAGCCCTCAGACCTGGTTGCAGGATTATCATGGAGCAGTGTTAAAGGAAAGCATTGTGAGGCATCTCAGGTTTGGGATACTAAAACCTTTCATTATGGAAGAGGGGATTTGGCTCTGACAGCATGCTGCAAATGATGCTTGAGCTTAGCACCTACAGTCCTGGAGCAGTGTCAGGAATCATACAGGGCTTGTTTTACCCACAGGGCAGTTCTGTTCAGTGAGGGGGAATGGGGCAGTGCTCAGGCCACTGCTGCAAACTCACCAGTGCCTTACAACTCCAGAGCAGCTGCAGTGGCCTGGGCAATGCAGATACTGCAGCTGTAACCTCTGGCCGAGCCAGGTTATCTCAGGGGTGATAAAAACATCATGGATTTTCTCCAGAGAATGAACCACATAAAGGCTCCCCCAAAGTAATATCCCATACCATTCAAGAAAGCAGAAAGTCTTAATCTTTATTTTTGATCTTTTAAATACCACAAAAATCTCTGTGCTCTTAATTGGAGTGAGCCTGCTGGACAAGGAGATCACAACAATGACCTTTTGAGGTGACAGTCTCACTTCCTAGCTCTTGCATCATGTTCAGAGCTCTTCCCAGTGTGCTGTGCTGTGTTGCATCATGCCAGCCCGAGCCCAGTGCCATGTGGCCGGGAATCCCTAGGGGTAGGGAGAGACAGCCTGTTCTGGACACGTGCTGGAGAGGTGGGAGCACCCTGGAGACATTCAGCCCCTCTGCTGGGAAAAGTGTTAATGCAGCACACCCTTCATCTGCTGTCTAGATGACTCACATAGTGAACGGATATTAAATGGAATGGGAATATACAATTTCTTCCTTTCACTGGTCCTAATTAGGGCATACTGTAAGCATATGGGTATATTTATAGCCACAGAACTCAACCTTTTACTCTGTTTTTGAGAAACGTGCAGAATTAGCTTGATTCTGTGTTTATTGGCTTTTACTGCTTCCAAATAATGCACAATTTACAAATAAATTTACATTGGTTGCCTCACCTCTTCCCAGATGTCAGTACTATAATGCCCTTTTATTTTGAGTCAAGTTCTCCATTATTAATTCAGCAGTTTGTAATTAAATGATTAACTAATCAATTTTTTTCCTCCTGAGTACCTGTGCAAATGCATTGAAGACTGATTGATTTAACTGGGGTCACTCAGAGATAAATTGAGCCTTAACATTTTGAAGTGGGAGAAACAAAGAAGAAGAGGCTCTTTAAGAAGGGAGTAGGAGGACTTATGATTTTTAGCCCTGTTGATGTTTTCTTGTAGTTCCAGTGGGGAGAAAAAAAAAAAAAGGTTCTGGAGCTAGAGATCCAAAAATGACATGGAAATTTGTGTTATTACTTTACCTGCCAAAGCTGAGATTCAGATTTTAAAATGTGTGTGACAGCATTAGCTGTTTTTTCCTTTTTTTTTTCCTTTTTTTTTTCACTGTCTCATCATATGGGAAGAAAATGAGAATTCTTTTAATGGAATTGAAGGTGAATAAACACCAATGGTGATGCTGGGGATGGGGGCATGAGGGGTAGCACTGCAGTCCTTTTGCTGGTTTTGTCAGAGAAGTTAAGTTCTGCGTATAACTTTCCTCACCAATTTGAGCAAAGGTGTTTCTGCAGCTCTTATAAAAAGATGAAATTCTTACACAGATGTAAAGGGATAAGAGATGGAGATGTTTTTTATTTTTCTCTCAGTTATGTTTTGCAATTGAATGGATATTTTCTCAGATTCTTGGGAAGGATTTGGGTGCTGCTCACTGCCAGAGGTGATGGTACAGCCTGAATGGGTCGGTAAACTTTAATGATGCAGCAAAACTCAGCTTTTCCTAATATTTCCTGTGCAACGACACAGCCTCTGGGAACAGGAGAGTCACTAGCCTGGGGTAAAGCAGGTGGAGGTTCGGTGCTGGGCTGGCTGCAGGGCATCAGCGGTACTGGTACCTCTAAAACAAGGCAGCTGGCTCCCTCTGCTGCTTTCAGCATGCTCTGAGTCGTTTTAAGCAAGGAGAATTTGCCTCCTCCAAGTCCTGCGGGTTCCAGTATCATTGCACCTTCTGGTTTTAATATGGTGTCCTTCCACGGGAGGTAGGTACGGGGCTGTGTGTTCCCGCTTAGCTTAAAATCTGTGCAGACGTTTACGAAGATTAATATATGTATTTATAAGCGAGAATCAAGCTGTAATGTGGCAGCTGAGTGTAAGCGTTTTAGGTAAGACCGCCATAAAACCATAATTACACCCATCTGTTTCCCTTAAGTACCCGGCAGAAAACAGTTAGCACTTATATATCTCTTGATAGCTCTCTCTCAATCTGGTGTTATGGGGAAAGAAGGAAATTAATTTCCCCCTTTATTTTCTTTCTAGAAAAAGATAATGCTTAAATTCAAATTTGTGAGAAAAGCAAGCTGCAAGTGTTTGTCAAAGGAGGTTGATTTGTAGATGGAGAGTGTCAAAGCAACAGTTTTTCTCAAGTTTCTAACCCTTATGCACCAATTATGGGAAAGACAGAACAGACACATTTCTAATAAAGTTGTGGCCATATAAATAGATATTAACAATAAAAATCTCCCTCACAGTATTTCCTAAAAATATGAGCAGTTTCATCAAAACTTTTGGATATGCAAAGTACTTGGCAAATAGCTGTAAACTGAATTCTCATTGGGAAGATGCACAAATGAGCCTTGCCCTTATGGCCTGGCTGTTCTGTGATTAGTTGACCAGATTATCCTCACCTGGGGTAAATTCGTGAACACCTCAGTGGAAGAGGGGTGTGAGAGGCCAATATCCACTGTGTCAGGGCTGAGAAACTGACTCTGAAACTGATCCATTTTATGTAGCAAAAAAGAAGAGAAAATAACTGATTTAATACGTTATTGGGAAGGAAGAAAAAACGGACTACGAGAAGCTGTCTGCTTGTGGGGTTTTACCACTTACTGATAACCATTTTGGGCACCTTAGAGTTAGGATATTTGATACTGCACACTTTAAAATATGATCGCTTACAAGAATTTGCTGACCTGGGTACAACCACATTCCCTAAATGTAAGCTCCTTGTTCCTTTTGAAATGCCCTCGTGTACCATAGCACTTGGAAGTCGCTGAGGACTCTGAATGACTATTGAGCTCATTTGAAGGAACTCGAGACCTTCCACAGCCAAACCATCCTGGGACACTCCAGCTGGAGCGGGATGTGCATGGGGACCGGCGGTGCTGTGGATCCGCAGGGGACGATGTGACCCAGCAGCAGCAGCTCCCCAGGGACGGTCCCGCCAACCTGGCAATGCCCGGGCCAGGCGCTCCTCATGCCGACGGTGTCCCGAGCCAGGGTCCCCTCATGCCGAACGTGTCCCGGGCAGGGTCCCCTCATGCCGAGCGTGTCCCGGGCAGGGTCCCCTCATGCCGAGCGTGTCCCGGGCAGGGTCCCCTCATGCCGAGCGTGTCTCCTCATCCCGGCTGCCCCTCCTCCCCTCCCCGGCCGGTCCCGCGGCACCAGTAGATGGAGCTCCAGGATGCCGATTGCTGAAGGGATGACCGTGAAATCGCTGTGGAAGGGGTAGGCGACACCTCAGTTCTTTCCTGTGGTGCTGCCGTTCGCTCTTTGCTGCGTCAATGAGCTTGTGCTGAGGAATGAATACGAGCGCTTCTCAGGATCTGAGAAGTCAGGTTGGCTAAAAAAAACCAAAAACAACAACAACAACTACAAAAAACCCATTTGTTAAGCATATTATAGAATGATAGATGATTTGGTTTGGGAGGGACCTTAAAGATCACAGAGTTTCCATCCCCCTACCAGGTGTAGGGACATCTTCCACCAGACCAGGCTGCTCAGGGCCTTGAAAACAAAAGGATGAGGCATCCACAGCTTCTCAGGCAACCTGTGCCAGTGCCTCAGCACCTTCAGAGGTAAGAATTTCTTACTGATACCCAATCTAAACCTATTCCCAGTTTAAAGTCATTCCCCCTTGTCCTGCCACTACATGCTTACGTAACCAGTTCTTCTCTTGTAGCTCCCTTCAGGTATGAGTAGGCCACTGTTGAAGCAGCCCTGGAGCTTCCTTTTCTCCAGGCTGAGCAAACCCAACTCTCTTAGCCTTTCCTCATAGGAGAGGTGCTTTATCCCTCAGATAAATTTGGTGGCCTCCTCTGGACTTGCTCCAACAAGTCCATGTCCTTGCTGTGCTGGGGACTCCAGAGCTGGGTGCTGAGAGCTCACTCTGCTGGGTCACGTCTGATCTTTCATCCATCGTTTATTGCTGGGTGTCTCTGCCCAAACCATGCTTCCCAAATTTCACCTGCTGCCAGTGACACTGCAGCTCTTAATGCCAAATTATCACTGTCAGGGCAATTAAAGATACTGGCACTTATTAAACCTATTCTGCATATTGTGCCTATTGAAGTAAAAGCTTCTGTGCATTCATATTTAGGTTCTTACCAGAATCACACTACTATATGATAAAGAAAATAATTTTCCATCTCAGGGAACCTGTTTCCTCAGGTGTTGCTGGGGCAGGGTGGCTGGTGGCACTTTATCTTCTGTGTATTTCATGCCAGACCTATCCAGAACAGAAATAACTCTCTTTAGGCCTAATGGAGAGAAGCAAGTGTAGTCACACATCACAGGATAAATATTTAGATAAATAGCAAGGATATCTAAAGCCTTATCTAAAGCTTTCCCATGGACTTTCTGTTAGTATACACTTATGCTGGATTCTGTTAAAAGCACAGCTAAGTAGCACAGAGCAGTCAGAGCTTTCTAAGTTTCCCTTTCAGATAAAGAAGTTTAGATGTCACATGTCAAACGTAATCTGATCTCAGGAGTTTCAGCCTAGTCTTTAACAGGCATTTCTCACTCTTGAGAAAATGCCTGGCTCTTGAAACAATGCCTTCTTTAAAGAACTTTGGCTTAATATTGTGGCATGAAGGTCAAAGATTGTCTTGTACTGACTGACAGGAGCACAGCAGCGTTCACAGCGGTTCCTTTCTTCATATGTGGCTTTTACTTGTGCTTAACATTTTGAACTAGAAAATGAAGAGAATGAGCAAGTATCATTTTCTGTGAGGTTTTGATGTGTTTTGTCTTTTAGCCCCACTATTGTTGTCATATTGTTGTAATACTGAATTTTTATTCTCCTAACTGATGCCCTTTATTTTACAGGACTGTTTACTTTTGCTGGTCTTGAGTTTCTGGCAAGGTACACAGACAATTTCAACTTGAACCTTTCAGTGGGAGGACACAGGGACAATGCAGTGTGTCTCCTCTGTACAGGCTACCAACTGAACAAAGAAAGAATGGACCTGTATGAGCCAGGTCAGCTCAACCCAGACAAAATGAAGGTGAATTACAGCACAGGCAGGCTGGGAGCAACCACCAGAAGGGCTGGAAAAGGTTATATCAGAATGGTTATATTCTCAGATCTGAATAGAGCTTGTAAAAGGAGCCTGCAGATTGTACATGTGCAATTGAGCCCCAGAGGCAGTTAGCCAGCAGACAGCTGGCTGGGCACAGTGGGGCAAATTCCCCTGGGAACAGCTCTGCTTGGGTGAGATTACATGTCCTTGTCATCACCCACCCTGTATGAAGTCCTTCCACTCCTGCCCCAGGTGGCTGTGTGAGCTGGCTTTTGGCTTGCTTTCCTGGGGTGGGACAACATGCCAGGAGTAATGCACTTGTTTGGCAGCTGTGGATTGGAACATGAATCTGCAATGTGGGGGTCTTAGAGGAGGCCATGTTGCTCTTGATTCACAAGCCACACTGGTCAAACAAGCAATTTTTTTTGATGTAGCTGGCATGTTATGTATGACCTCTTCTACTGGCAGTGGCCTTTTCTCACAGGTACCTGAGTCACTCACTGTCACCTCAGGCTACACTTGCTGTGATATATTTTTTTTTTTCTCAGACTGAAACTGAAGTAATTTAGAAAGGATGCCTGGAAGGACAAGAGAGAAATGGCTTAAGTATGAGGGCTCTCCCCAAACTCTCAGGGATAGCAAGCGCTGCAGAATTGAAGTATACTTATAACATTCCTTTTTTCTTTTTTTTTTCCTGAGTTGCCTTTTTGCCTGAAAGGCATTGCTTTTTATTAACTAAGCCCTTGCTAAAGCTCTCTTAGCATTGGTACTTGTGGTCACAATCCAGGAACAGAATTTGAGGTGCTGTGTCTGAGTCACTGTAAAATTGTAAATGGGGACTCCTCCCTGAAACTCACTCCATGCAAGGAAAAAGTCCGCTAAAGAAACAACAGCAAAAGTGGTCAAATTTTAATGGGAATAGTGGGAATGCCATGAAATAATATGCAAAACAGAGAAAATCCCATTTTCTCCCTAAATCACCACAGGAGCCATTTTCCAGGTTATTCCAGGGCTGACAATTACATCCCCATGTATTTATGTCTAGTAATTTCATAATCTTTCTTCGGCAAAAAAATAGTGTCCACTAGGCTGGCATACAAGGAATGCATAATAATCTACCTGGAGAAATGGATACATCTGAGTCCCTAAAAGTTCAGCTCCTAAATGGGTGAATATCTGACATGTAACAGTAAATTATGGCAAAGTGGTCTATCTATTTCAATTATAGTGGTAATTGATATTATCGGTAATATGGTAATATCGGTAATATGGTGATATCAAGAGTTTGGGAGAATGTCTTTAAGCCTGGCTTTTAAAACTTCTCTTCTTTAGGACTAATTCCTTCTGAAGCAGACCTGGGGAGTCAGTGGTGGCTTTGGTAGGAGATGCCAAGCTCTTAAAAAACACACTGGGAGAGATCACTGAGGTGAGCCAATTCCAGTCAGCATGAGCTGGAACCGAGTGCACTGAGGTAACTGGGGGATATTGCAGCACCTTCAGATTCCTATTTCATAATGTATAATGAACAAAATAAAAGCACTTTTTAAAAATAGAACATTTAAAATTTTCCTTTCCTGTCTTTTTCTTTTTTTTTTTTTTAAACTGGAAAATCAAATATGTTTCATCAGGTACTTCAGGCATTGGCGCCTATGAAAGAAAAATGATTTTTGGCATGGAAAGAATATTGGAAGATTTAGAAGAGAAAATGGATAGCTGCACCATGAAGCTAGCTTCTAATGTGCTGATCCCCAGAGGTGCTGCCCCTTGGGCTGGGAGCTGACTGCAGGCACAAGCACTGATGTAATGTTTGCTGCCTCTCCAGTGGTGATTAACTTGGGGGAAATAAATGTAATTAGTTGAAGTACCTTATATGTCATGCTCCTAATGAATGTTATAATTTAAGAATAGTACTTACATTTATTAGAAGCACCTCTTTAAGAGTATTGTTTTGGGTTTTTTCCTAAAATAAATTTATCTGGGTCTTAATAATTCCTATGCCAAGGATTAAGGTCTCTGTTGCAGGCAGCCCATGCAGTATCTCCTGCTGTTCCACTTTTCCCACAGAATTTTGTGAATAAACAGGATGAACATAGCTCCAGGCATGGATTCACCTGCAGGATGTGTCCTGTGTGCAGGTACAGCCTTGTGCCTCCAGTCTTCATGAACCATGGGTGGATTTCCTGGATGGTTCTGAGTATATTTGCATGTTAAAGGTGATTTATGGGTCATGTTGTTTGTTTTAAATGAGTTAAAAAGTAGAGAGTTAATTTATCTTGCAATTAATAAATTGTAAATATCTAGATTTTTCTGGCTTCCTAGCTGAAGATTTTTGTATTCTCTCATATTTAAATCTATCTGTTTTCATTATTAATTGAATTTGCAATAAAGTACAGGGTTTAATTTTGAGAAAATTATTATTGGGTAATATGCATTGCTAACTTTCTCTGTTTGCCCATAATAATCCAGTTTATCCAGATATTGCAGAAGAGGTCATCTAAGAGTTACTTGACTGAAGTACAGTATGTTGGCAATATGAAACACCACCTTTTAAATCAAGACATAATAAGTCCTTTAACTTTACTGCTACTTTTTCCCCTCTTTCCCAATAATGTAGCTATGTCCTGATTATATAGAAGTACAAACATTCAGATTCCTTGATGAAGTCTTCTCCATAATTCTGCAGACTTTGATCCCATAAGGCCCTTGCATTCTTCACATAGAAGCTTTGTTTTGTTTTGTGTTATTCATTTAAAGATGGTTTGCAGTTAGTTTATTTTGATATTCTGAAACCAGTAAACAGTGTCCATGTCAGGGCTAAGGCACAAAGGTTAGGTGCTTAGTCTAGCTCTGTTGCATAGATGTTCTGGGGTTAAGATATTTACTTTGTGTTCCAGATCCCTGATATTATTCATAATTCTTGATAAAAAAGAGTCAGTTAATGAAAAGCAAAAATTTTTGAATTATGTACCATTACATCATGCAAAAGACATGCAGTGAGAAGGTAGCATTGCATTCCAGTGTTTTCCAGCATTGAAAATGTGGCAGATGCATTGTTAGTAAAAAAAGTAATATGCTCTTCCTGAAATGCATTATTTACCAGAAACATGGGAGTTTGGGGATTTGGGTTGGTGTGGCAGTGATTTTAATTCACCATCTACCTCCCTAGACCCTAATAGCCTTCTATTTATTTCATATTCACTAAGGCGTAGAAAATGCTCAAGGTTTTTAAAATATTACATGGTTTAAAAAGAACTAGATAAAAGAAATTATAACTGTTAACTATAGGGGGAATTACAGTGAAAAGTTTTTGAGTGCTTTCCAGGAGGATGCACAAGCTCAGACTTACCTGATCTATTTCCACCTATGTCCTTTCACAGTCTCTTTTTCTGAGCCATTTGGGAAGCTTCCTTATCTGCACATTGCTCTGTAAGGGGTAGGTGTGCCATCTGCATATTATTGTAAATTAGAGGATCCATCCATCTACTATCTTAGATGAGCATGGCTTTCCTGCAGGACTTTGTTAAATTGTGTAAATTTAATTTTCATATCCCTTCTGGAATATTGAACAAAACTAATTTTATGACTGTAGGGTTTGAAAGCAGAAGGGGCAGTAAGTTAATATAATTAGTCATTGTGTCATTGCTGCAGAATAATGGACTAATTCTCTTCCTAATTTCTAGTTACTTATCGTTTGAAATCTCACAGGGAAAACAGCACTGTGTAGAAAGAACATGGAACAACCAATTAAAGTAAGTGTTTTGTTTCATCATCTTAAGCAACTGTAACAGAACTGAGGAAACTGTGGTTGTGATTTATTAGTTGCATTTTTTGAGGTTTTTATATACAGTTAGATATTGGCCTGAACTGCTTCATAAGGAAAAAGTAATGAATTTCCCCATATTGACATATTTCTGTGCATCAATTTTGCATTTTTAAAAACCAGTCAAGTACATAGAATAATTAGCTTGAGTTAAAATGAACAAAACAAACCATCTAAAACTCTTTGTTAAAAAAAATAGGTATTTTTTATGGCAACTCTGAAAAATTAAACTCCCCTGCAATTATAAAAAATCAACAGTGATCTGCCAGCAGGTCCTAATTTGGGCCTGTTAAATGAAATACTTCTGTTTTACTTACAGGACTGTTTTGAATATTTATTTTACAGCTGATCATTTTAAATGCTCCTACTACCTGTCACTCATTTAGGTGTGGGACTGTGGGATCTACTAAATCTTTGCAGGTTCAGGTTTAAAACTGGCACAACAAAGATGACCAGTATCTCTGATATCTCCCACTGGGTTTGGAATCTGGATGATTTTAGAGAGAATACCAAGAAGGTGAAGGAGAACAAATAGGAATAAAGCACTGGAAAATACTGGATCAGAGATAGAGCTAAGGGAGGAGCTGGGGAAAAAAAACATCCCAGAAATGACTGTGTGGATCCCATAAAGATGTAGCTTAGTGCCAGATGAGGTGATGGAAAGGCAGAGTGGGAATGGAGGAGGGAATAGGAAGTTTTGGCATGTGTGAGATAAGGCTTCGTGGGATGGGTAGGACAGGACGTGAATAGAAGAGGAAGATATTTTGGTAGCTTCTGTTGCTGTATAGAGTTCAGCATCATTTCTGGCAGCAAGCTGGAAAGCATTTAAAGGCTGAGCTTTCAACAAAAAATTCTCATTAAGTAGAGGCCCAGTAACCCTGTCTGAAAGGTTAAAGCAAGAACACCAAACAAGGCAGCATTTCCCCCACTGTTTTATGTAAGTACAGCTAATTGAACTGAACTTGGAGGAAATACTAACTTGAACTTTTTTATTTTCTTTCCTTGAACAGGAACTCAGCATGAGCTGTTTGTTAGTTTGAAGTTTTACTAATTTGGAACAACTTTAGTCACTGCGAACCCAAATGAGAACCAAATGGAATAACTAACATATTTGACTGTCTAAGTAGATGTAAAAATTCAGGATCAGTTTGTAACAATTCTGTTTTCTGCATTTTTCATTTTGATCTCACTTTTCACTTATCCTGCCCAGATTTCTTCCAGGCTCTTGCTTTGAATCAGGTGATGCTGTAGAGTGTAGAAGACCTTCTGGTGGGATGAGTAGGAGAGAGCTCATGTTGGGGTTTAGACTGTGTGAATAGGATTGCTCAGAGTCCTCTTTTTTTTTTTTTTTTTTTTTTTTTTTTTTTTTTTTTTTTTTTTGATATTGCTGCTTCCATCCTCACAACAAGCTTCAGGAAGGGTGCTGAGGAATGACCTACCTGCCTGACACTAGGGAGACTATCTCTCCATGTTGTTCTGTGCTGCAAAGTCAGCTGTCCTCACTGCCCAACTGTCAGATGACCACTGCTGTGACAAGCCACTTGGAAAAAACAGGTATTGTATGTTTTCATCTAGAGCTGATATCAGGTGTTTTAAGAAAAAAGCTGGGAGATTCATATAGAAATTGCCATGCAAGAGTTCATGCCAGTTATGTTGTTAGCAAACTTAAATGCTACACAAGCAAGCTTTTGGAGTTTGATTTTTGCTTTCCTCTGTCTGGAGAACATGGTGTCAAGCACCCATTTTTTATTTTAAGAGTAGTCTCAAAGACTTGATTGTTCTTTGATCCTAGTTCTGTGCTGAAGGTAGTTCAAAGTTATAAGGAGTTATGTATGCTGTGTCTTAATGAAATGCTTGTCTGAAATTGAACTGATAGCCTGCTGTGAAAAAATCAATTTGCCATCAGCAACTGAATGTACTTGATGCTCAGTTTAGTTCACCCAACTATTTCACGTTTGTTCCCTGTAGTAAAACAAAAGGGTCCTGAGAATTAATTACAGCGTTAGCATCTGCTCATGGCAGCTTTGCTGATACATTTGGTGGAATAAGATACTTAAGGCAGGAGGGAGATGGAGTGTAAAGTTTTTCCCACTGCCATTTCTTATGCAAATATCTTTTAAAGGATAGGCTCTTCTGGTGTTTGCTGTACTTTTTTCTTTTGGCATTAGAGCACTCAGTTAAAACTAGCAAATGCTAATTGGTCCCAGATAATTTGTGTTATGTCACTTTTTCGTAGTTCATATTTCCATAACTATTGCTGGCTGCTCAGTGGAGTGTTGTTTATTTGAATGTTGGGAGTAACATTTCTTAGTTTAAAGTAAACCCTAAACATTTTGGGAGATCAGTAGAAGAATGAGAAGTTGCTGAAGTTGCAGGTTCCTGAGATTCCCAATGTTGAATGTCATGTTAGTGTAATTCCAACCCGCTGTGCCAAGCACACTGTGGAGCAGCCTTGAATGCTGCACAAGAATTCTTTTGTCTTGTGCAAAGTCTTTAACAGTTTCACCTTTTTTAACATTTAAAGTTGTCAGTGTGATCACATGCCAACCTAAACTGAGGTTTTATTGTGCTGAACATAGAAATTGAGCTGCAACACAAGCATACAAAATATCAGTAACTTCAGGTTTTTAATGTTTGATAATTTTGTATTTTAATTCATATTCAAGTAAATAAATTGTAAGTTCTGTCATGCCAGATTTGAAACATGTTCATCCACATCACTGTATTTTGGAGAGGACCATTGTAGATTTCTGTGACAGACTGCTTGAAATTTAATCTTGTCCTGAATGATTGTGATGCCTGTAATGGTGGTAGAGTTGTCCTGTTTATATTGGAGAATGATTTCACGTCATGTAATTATAGTAAACCCCCTAAATTTGGGGAAGTAAAACCAGGTTCATTTCAATTGTCTGTCCATTAGGTTGCCATGTACCAAATGCTTTTAAATTCTTAACTCATAAGAAGATTGTTGAAGCAACTCCTGACACTGGTCAGGTGTTAATTACTGGTAATTAATACTGAAGCAAAAAGAAAAATATATGAATTAAATATTTAATAAATTAATACTCTTAAAATACAGCAGTAGCATAGAGTGATACCTCTTACAGACATTTGATATGCACACCTGCATATCTTGTTTCTTCTATCCTCTAAAATTTTAAATGCGGGTTCAAAGTGTTTTTCTTTGTTCCCTATTGGCTCAGCAATAGAAGAGCACTTCTGTATTTTGCAGATATGCTTTATTAGAATATCACATGGCATGACATTTAAACTCTCTGCATGTAGAACAGTTTTTGAAAGAACATTTGCTGCTCCTCCAGAGTTAACTCATCCTCTAAATAATTATTTTTGTATCTACTTAGCAAGGCCATCCTAATCAGGAAAAATGTCATATATCTTTATAAAAATAAGGTGGTTATTTATTAAAAGTGCTGCTGAGAATGTTTGTGATCTCTTTAGACATGAGCAGATACACAGATTAATTGAAAACTAATGGTTTTTATGATTCTTGAATATAGTTCTTATCAGGGAATATGCTTCATGTGTTGTTTGGCAATATTGAGGGGACAGAAAAGAAGAAACCTGTTCTATCATTCTATTATTTTTATAGTACATGGTAATTGTTACCTTGAAAATACATTATGCATATTTACATAAGATATAAGACTTCCAAAGCATTTTTTTCTATGCGAGCTTTGGTCCACAAGGTGTGTGGAATCTTCAGAACTCCATTCCTTGCATGAGAAATAATTGTCAAAAAGAAGTGGTTTTCTTTTGAATACTTCAACAAAACAGAAATGGGAATTTGTATGTGCTTTCAATTTGCTAGGAAGGGAAATAATATTTTTTTTTTTTAATGTGGGAAAAGTATTCCTGATAGCCTAATATTTAATACAGTTGGGAGGAAAAACTGTAGGCTTTGTAACCATTTAATTTCTCTAGACATTGAGATGTCTTCACCTGGAGAAGCAGCCTATTTTGTGTCTAGCATTTTTCATTAGAGGTACTAATTAGCAATAGATAACAAATGATGCTGTTGTGCATTAATACTCAGAAGTGCATGCAGGATGGATGGATCCACATCGGACCCATCACTGAAATTGGGGACACCTGCTCTCAGAGCTCTGGGCAAGATACCAAATGCAGAAATGATATTGAAATAACATGCATAGAACATTTAATATAGTTTTAAATAAATGTTTTGTGGATTTTTTCGAAGTAAGCATCCTTTGTGCGGTTGCCTGCACTGCTTGGAATTGGACTTAATCATTCAGATTGTGTCAGGTGGAGGGGTGAGTGGACTATTGTCTTTACCCTGTTTGGTGTCAGTAAAATATAGAATATTTTGTTACACTCCTATTTAACATAGATCAGTTTTAAAACCAGATAATTGCCCTGATTAATTCCTTACTACACTTGTTTATCCCTGTGGCAAAAAGACCTTTCCTTCAGCTTTAAAGGCTCTTCATTACATATCTTTTCTTGATTTGTAGAAGCTACATGCATCACATTGCAACCCTCACCTTCATTTATGGTAGCAGAAGGGTTTCAAGTCCACCTTAAAATACTTCAGGAGTTGAACTCATGTGTGTAGCTAAGAAAAAGAAATTCAATAAGGTCCTTATTTCAAATAACCCCCTCTCTGTTGACCATGTAGGACATATGGGGCACATGCACACATAACAAAACTATCCTTTCTTCTGTTCTCATTTCAGTCCAGCTCATACATTTGCCAGATATTGATTTTTCCCTCCTAAATTTTCCTAAAATAATCAATTATAAAATCAAGCTAAAGTTATTATTTATGAGGTTACAGCACAGCTGCTATTTTTTTTTTTTTGTGCTCCTGTACCTACTAGAAAACCAACCAAATGGACTTTTTGTTTGTGGGATGTTTTTATTTTGGTATTTCCTTATTTGTTGGCTGCTTTGCACTGAAACAATGTTTTCCTCTGCTTCCTTACCCAAGGCAGAAAAGTCTTGATTTGAACTTGTCTAATTTCTCACATTCTTAGCCTGTAGGTATTGAAAGGTTACAGGGTTGGATTTTTTAGATGATTTCTCTTTTCATGCATTATCTGCAAACCTGAAGTTTAGAGGGGATTATATCAGAAGTTCAGGTAGGGAATTATATCAGAAGAAGTCTTTAATAAGCCATCACAACAGGTACATATATTTTATTGGAGGCTATTCCATTGCCACAGCCCAATGCCTACTAATGGCAATATTTATGTAAGAGGGTGGATATCTTATTTCACTTACGTTAGTTTTTTAACTATGGAAAGCACTCCATATTCTTTGTACAGTAGTCTGTGCAAAAATTCTGCAATAGATTGTGTGGTAACTGAAAAACTTTTAGGGGCCTTCCATCTGAAGAAGTTTGGATCAAGTGCATTAAATCTGATGGCAGGCAAACTTTAAGGAGGTATATAGATAGTTGTATTGGATGGGAAAAGTAAAGTAACAGTAAGAATTAACTTTTACTCTTGACATTTCTCTTCAGTAAATAAATATCTTACAACACTGCACATGATTCACATGCCCCTGTTTTTATTCTTAAATTTTGATGGATTTCTGCACTTTATGACTGTTCAAACTGCATGTTGATGGCAGTGAAAGTGAATGATGTTTAATTTAGTATCACTGAGTTTTTATTTTCAAGGAGTATCTTACATAAAATGCACTAATGTGGTATACTCTGGAAGATCCTAGGAACAGTTTTCTGCACTCTTTTTCTCCTTGCCAATCTTTGAGATTATAAATGTTATTTTGAGATTTTTGCATAAAGTAGATAGCTGAACATGTGTTTGTGTGCACTCAACCATGTGTGTTCCTGGGAACATTTTCATTTAATGTAAAAGAGAAATTGGTACCTTCCCAGTTCATGATAACAAAGTATGGAATTAAGGAATACATACATTTGATTGTGGCAGAAAACCAAACATAAAAGAACAGCACTGAAAAGAAGACATCAGGGTTAACATAACTTCTGGGGAGAAAGGCATGTTTGGTTGCTTACCTTTTCCTTCTATTTAATATAATTACCTCATTTGTGACTTTACATTAAAATCTGCCTTACTGTTATGTAGAAAAACAATTTTTAATTAGTGCTACCTTTAGTGCATTTTCAGAGACCCATTGAAATCTGTAAGTACTTGCAATTTTATAATTAATTTTAAGTACATAATGACATAGCTGTTTACCTATGTAATCTATGTACTGGTATGTAACTTCATGCAGCATAAAATGCTTTTTTTTTTTTTGGCAGGCCTATGTTTAGCTGATGCTTGATTTAATTTTTTATGATAAACCTTAGATAGCTTTTAAAATTGAGATTTTTGTGTGCAAGTACTGAGTGACTGAACCGTTTTGATTGGTATCAGACAGGTTTAAGGCTGGCTTTACATGTTTAAACTAGCTTTATACATGTTATAGAGTTTTCATTATGAAAGCTTTAATACTGAGAACACCAATTATCAGTACACAGAATACCAAGAGATTTTACTGCAATTGTGTCTAAAGCACTTTCTCTTTTGTATTTACTGTGGGAAAAGTGTTGAACTGGATGCCATGACTTGCAAATTGATCCCCATCTCAATGGTAAAATCAGTAAGTGTTTGATCTGAAAGGAAGAAATATTGATGATTCCTGGATATAAATTCTAACAAGTCTTGGTACAGTGGCCTCCACTTTTCATCTGAGGTCATAGCACCTTTTGTGAAGGATAGCTTGAACTCTCTAGGCTATTAACAAAGGAAATGTAGAATAAAGATGCCACCTTGTGGGTGAATTAAATGATGCAGTAGATAGTTCAAAATGTTTCACAAATAGATTCTATGAATTTGTGACTGGCTGCTGGAAATTGAGTTTATTTTTTCCTTAAACATTTAGATTTATTTTTGGAGTTTATGCTCATGAATTTTTTATGAAGTATCTAAATAATAACAGTTGGACCATTCTGGAATAGGTGTTAAATGACTGCTAAAAATCATGCTTGTAATCACCACATCATTTTGGCATCAAATTTAAATGCATTGTTCCCAATGTGTTAAAGCCCAATTTTAATGCTGTCATCCTAACCTGACCAAATGACCAAAAAAAAACCAAACAAAAAAGGAAGATTTTGCAGATATTCCTTCTATGAAAACAAAATGGTAATGCATTCAGGTTCCTGTGCTGGAATTCTCAATACATGCCAAGATTAACACATTACATGTATTAATTTGTCATTCTTAACTGCATGACATGGGATTTCTTGCAGCATTCAATGAAATACCAGGTGTCATGGTTTTGAATCACCTTTGCCTTGGACAAGTTTATATAGAATGCTCTGGATTTTAGGACTTTATTTCAGTGTTTTTTTCTCTTTCAGTGGTAATGGCCTCTCACAGCTGCTCTGCATGGGGAACACAATTGAGAGAAATGGTTACCAATACCTGTGTCCTTGTAGAGATTCATTAATTTTGGATTTTGCTTTGGAAAATCCATGTTTGCTATGCACCTCAGATTTCTTGCATAAGAATCTTATAAACTCTTCAGGGTCACTTCAGCTTGTTTGTGGCATTGTGAATCTTTGATGTGACACTGGTGTAAGGAACACTTTCTGCTTATTTAAGGTACTATGAACAACATCGTGTTCCTTTGGCTTCGGATTTATTTCTTCCTGATTTGTCTGCAGGTTTCAGGAGGATTGTTAATGAAACTGATGTAAATACCTTGGTAGGATTCTTCTTTTCCATGAAATTTGGTGCAGATTAGGCAAAGGCAACTCCTGTTCTCTCCCTTTTTCATCGACAATTGGATTAATGCAGGTGGGGGCTCTGCTGTGCAGTTGAGCAAGTCATTGCTGGCAATTAATTTCTCCACATCTGGCATCTCAGATAATTTTATAAAGGCATGGTTTTACTACTAGCCAAGAGATAGAGGTAGACCTTTTATTTGGTAGCTGGAATGGTAGAGAAATTCCTGATACCTGGCCACAGCTCTGAAATCTGCTTCTTCTGGTGTGCTGCCTCTGTGATCTGCTGAGGAGGCTGTGGGAGGCTGCAGTAGCACAGTCTTCCCTTAAGCTCTGCTGTCTCAGGGCTCTCCTGGGGGCTGAATAGTAGTGTGGTGGCTTTTCTTGGCTTTTCTTTGGTTGACCATAAAAGGTTAGGTGTCAAAAAAAAAAAAAAAAATCTATTACAGCATACTGTAAAATACTCCTAGTCTCAAGATGTTTTAGGCTGTTCTGTGTTATGCTGTGAGTTATCTGCCTTGGGCACCCTTAGGAAATAACCAATGACATCAGAATCACCCAAGAAGTCAAGCAATAAGTGCCAGATGCGGATTAATTTTTGTGTATGGTTGTGCACAACTTTTAAGCATGCCAAGCTTTAATAACCTCATGTCCCATTATTTCAGTGGTGTTTATGTATATATGAACACTAGTGCAAGAAATTGACATCATGTTTGCTGGTTCAAAATCTATTACTGCAGCTGTCTATTTCTAATGTCCTGTAAGAGTGCTTTTGATTTGAATGATTTTTCTTTTCTATGGCAGCTGAGTATTCTGAACTTAATGCTTTGTGCCCTGCTCAGAAATTACAGGGTACACAAAAATTATACCTGAAAAAAAATTATACCCTGAAATTAATTCTAACATTTAAAACTTATTATGTCTAGCAAAGACAGATTTAAGATTACTGAGGTTTCTGGTTGAAGTACTCCAAGCAGAAATCCATACTCCATTAGGTTCTGAAACATTACGTGACCTTAATTTTCCAGGTATTTTGCCCTCCAAGTTGAAGATAGTATTATAATACTATTTAAGTCTCCTGAAGAGCCATGTAATATGATAGGCTTAAGTTGTGAAGCATTTGAACAAAATGAAAGATAAAAAAGTAATTTAGGATTTTGTATTTTTTTAAATGTGTGGCAACATAAAGATATGCATCAAATAACACATTGAAATAGGTGATAAAATTTGCATATTTTTGGTGCATTTTCCAGTGAAATTATGTGTACACACAAGCAACCATATTTCTTGCAAGAAGGTCTTTCTTTGCATTTGACTATTTTAGGCAGAGGCATTTCCAGTGATTTGAAGCTAGGGATTTGTCTTTTATGTTGTGGTGTACTTCACATAAAATTCTACCTGCAGAGCAGATGTAGGATCACATCTCAGGAGATGAAAGAGAATTTCAGAGCTAAACTTACTTTGTGGGGAAAAAAAAGAATTAGCTTTAAAAATATCTTACAGAAAAAGTTAGGGGAGAAATTTGTTTTCCTATTAATAAATGCAGTGTTTTCTTTCAGCAATATTAAATACAAGGAAATGAAAATTATCAGCAGCTGGAGGTATGCCCAGCTTCACGAGTTGTTAGAAGTGTACCTAATAAATTACAGCAATGGCTTCTGATATTTTATTCCCTCTAACATAATCCTTGAGCACTCCCATGGCTATGCAGTATGACAGCGGCAAAATACATCAATGCCAAAAACCTGGAAAAAAGGAAGAATATGTAATTGAACTATAAGGGCACTTATTCTGGGTGTGAAATTATATATATTCATGTGTATATTTGTATATTTTTTAAGTGTGTATCTCAATGGTTGCCCTAAATGTTGGTGCTTTGGGGTTTTTTCCTGGTCTAAAAATCCTGTCTTATTCATATACACCAAAAAAGTGTTAATGGCAGGGTTTTCTGTAACTGTGTACAACACTGGTTGTTATTATATACTGTAACAACTTAGTGTAGGTTGCCTTACCTAAAGATTTTCATTAACTTGCTGATGAACCCAAACTGTGATTGAATGGAACATCCTTTTGACAGGCCTGTGTGCTGATAGCTGCCTAGCAGATTCTATACTGTCACAATGTGGGTGTCAGCACTGAGACATTTTTCAGTCCCAGCTTCAGGCTGGGCATTCTAGTTACTGAGCACAGGAAGGAATGTAAAGCATAACCCAACAGGCAACCATTAATTGCATTTTGCTTGTCTGAGCTGCTGTTTGCCTGCTATAGTCTGCCAAGCACTGAGCTTTTCCCACCTATTTCATTAGCTGTTTCCCAGTCCTGGGGGTTTGCTGCATATTTGGGATCCTTCTCTGAGAGCTGCAAGTGCAATAGTTGGTGGTGGTTACTGAATTTGGTCTCAGTGGCTGGTCCAGTTTTGGTGAAGTCAGAATAAATTCCTTTTGCTGACAAGACTGCCAGTTCTGGTTTTTAAGCATCGCAGGCTGCCTTGGCACTTGGTGAGTGTGAACATTCACCCTGTATTTCTGCCAAGCTAGGAGTAGGACAACTGTGAGTGCAGAAAGGCAGCCAGGAATCTTGAATCAGAGCTGTGGAAAATTATGTCCCCTTTAGTCTGTACTTGTGGGATTTATTTTGTCAAAAACTGCAAACTTGACCTCTGATTTGCTAATTTTTACTAATTAGCAATCTAAAAAAGGCTGTTTCAAATGATTCAAGATTGTATATTTGTTGATTTTTTTTGTTTGTTTCATCTAGAAAGCTGTGAAGTTTTGTGTCTACTTTACTAAGAGTAATTACCCCAACACTCTGAAATGCACAGAGTGAAGGGAGGAAGTTAGGAAGACTGTGGAAAGGAAAATGCCATCAGAATATGGAAAGGTTAAAAACTTATAAAAATTTCCAATCTTGGCGGGGTTAAAAAAAGATCTTTGTCAGATTTCTAGAAGTACTGAGTATAGACCATAACACATCCACTTACTACTTAGAATTTTCATGAGCCATAATTTTTGTAATCTCATTAATCTTTATTGAGAGAACAAGCTTCAGTCTGATGCTGGAAGGATGAATCTGTTTTTATATCTTACTCTCAAAAAGAACTAAATAAACTTGTGGTCACTGTTTCTGTCATTTGCAAAATCTCTTCACAGTGTTATGTCACTTACAATCTTGTAATCTCTGTGGTTCTGCATGGCAAACACTCTCTGGCATTCTCAAACAAAATCAAACTTTCCAGTCACAGATAAAAATGTTTTATCTCATAAAATACTGGGCAAGAATGTTTCTATCTATCATTTTACAAGAGAAGAACAAAACTAAGTTTTATCTTTGAAGAAACAACATGATCTTGTCCTTTTAATAGAAAGAAGAGATCCTTTGCCTCTGAAAATTAAATCCTCCACAGTTTGTAGTTGCTTTTCAAACTCCTCAGCCTGACAGTGAAATTGTGTAATCTGATAATAGCATGCCTGAGGCTTATTGTGATTTTTTGGGCAGTAGTATTAGCAGATGCTGTGCTCTGTTGATTTTAGTCACTTAGGGTTTGAGCCTGATCCCACTGACCTGAATGTAAATGTAGTGTGATTACTCTGACTTCACTGGAATTACCATAAACATTTCGGGGTAACTGAAATCCGCATTTATTTAATCACACTTGTGGTTCTGCTGTGAGCTTTTCGGAAGTCACAGAGAAAAAAAGGCACAGGTGACTTTTCCCATCTCTTTGTGACAGCTTTCTTAATTCAAAGAGTGTCTGCTGCTGACCAGTTGTTAGAATTGCCATGTATCTGTCTGTGTGTTTGTACTGTCGACTCAAGGTCTTCGTGCTAAATGCACACACTGTTTGACTTTCCCTTGTCTTATAGCCAGTTTGAGTTGCTTTAAGATTCCTGTGCCTTGTCACTAGAGTTTCTCTTTATTCATGAACCTTCTCACTGACTTTATAGTCAGTTTGATATGAATATATTTGAGTGTCTGTGGTTGGATGCAGTAATTTGGCATGTTCTAGAAGTGGTAAGCGGTTGGTGTTGGTAGGTGGCCATAAATAAAAACTAGGGAAATGTAGGATCTAATCCTGCAGTCATTTTTCCCCCTCTGATGCTGTCAATGGGAGAACTGTCTTTGTAACAGGGACTAAGGTGTCAGGATTGTACAGAACAGAAATTGTAGCTTGTTCACAGCAGATTTTATAGCATAGATGTCTTCTGTGGCACAGACGTGAATGTTTCCTACTTAGTGAAGGCTTTTTCTTAACTCTGGAGGCTTTTCAGACTGGCAAACCAAACTCTCCACAGCAGATCCTTCAGTTTTTTTCTTACAGTATGACTAGTTAATTTAATGCTGAGCCTCTTGTGCTTTTTTTCCTCCTTTATTTTACTGACCAAAGAAATTTACTGGGAATTTTGTGTTCTTTTGTTTCTCATGGTTCTCAAAATCTCCCATTTCAGTATTTTAAAACTCCAAGTAAAAGATTCTAATAGACGAAGGTGTTAGAGAT
Source organism: Vidua chalybeata (assembly GCF_026979565.1). Taxonomy (NCBI): domain Eukaryota; kingdom Metazoa; phylum Chordata; class Aves; order Passeriformes; family Viduidae; genus Vidua; species Vidua chalybeata. The sequence goes on along the minus strand of NC_071535.1, from coordinate 51,809,030 downwards.
ATTTGTGTTAATAACTACTGACTGCTACTCATAACTGGTGATTAAGTAGTAACTAGTTTATTATTATAATCCCTGATAATAAACTGGTTATAGTCAACCATAAATCTTTTATGTATCCTCAGTGCAATTTAGGGATAACACAGAAATGTTATACAAAATCAAGAGGAAAAAAAAAAAAAGAAGGAGAATGAAAGAGGTTTTGGAGCTGTTTTTTTCCTGGTACAAGGGGGGCTGTCTGGGGACTCATGTGAAAGCAGGATTTTAGCTGTGTCCAGGCTTGGAGGACTTGCAACACACAGAGAGGAAGGTCACCCCTGTCTTCTGCCTCCTTTTTTTTGTGATTCTGATCTCTGTGGCCACAGAAGAAAGCAAATGTGTTGGTCTAGGAGATAAGGTCTCCAGAAGTGTCTGACCTAAGCTATGGATTTTCTCTTGGCTTGGACTGCCAAGTTCTTGTTCTGGTTTTGTCACTGAGGGCAGTGACCCAGTACTCCAGTGCTTCTGCTCTCTGCTCAGACAAAATCTGATGCAGCTGATTAAAGTAAAGGGCTGTAGTTCTGCACAGGACACACCTGGCTCTGGGAATCTCTAGGAAAGTGTTCATGTGCTTTTTAGGAATTCATAGCCTGCTTTCTAGGAATTCACCTCTCAGCTTTCCAGGCATTTACACTGTGCTTTCTAGGAAATGCCAGCTTCTGATTTCTGCTTATCTTTCCTCATCACTTTCCAAGTTCTTTTTTTGTTGTTGTGAGCTTTTTTTTTTTTCCCTCTCTGTGCTGCATCATGATAATTTCCCCTCAATTTACAGCACTTGCTTATGTGCCTTCTGGAAACTTCCTCTTTAATTTCCAGGAATTTATCTCTGATTTTCAGTAATTCTCTCTATCTGCTTGCCACGGATTTAACCTCCCATGTTTTGTGAATTTTCTTTGTGCTCTCTGAGGAATCTCCCCTCTAGGCAGGTATCCTCCACAGATTTTTTGCTCTGTTCTTTGTAGGAATTTACTTTGCCTGTTCTAGAATATTTTCCTGGTGCCTTCAAGGAATTCCTCTCTGCCTTCTAGAAATTTTCTGTGTTGCCTAGACATTTTCTCCTGCAAATGCAAGTAATCTACCCTCCGCCTTCTAAGACATTCTATATGTATTTTGTAGAAATTTTACACAGGTTTTTGAGGAGTAAACCCTTTTCTTTCTAAGAATTTCTCACAGGCTTCCCTGGATTTCACCTTTCAGTTTCTGGGAATGACATCCTTTTCATTTAAACTGAGAGTAAAAACACACTACTCACAAATGGTTTTGTATTAATTTATTAACTAGTAGGATGAACTATTTATATGGTTTATATCTCAGGCCTTTTGTGTTGACCCTTTACTTTATGCAAGCTGCAATGAGGTCCTGGCCCTGTTTTTTTTTCTTTTCTAGGTGTTGCTCTTTTGTAAGTAAAATTGTAGGACGAGGACTCAGTGTGCATGCACAGCTTTTACAGTACTTGTCTTTCTGTACCAATCATTTGCCATGTAATAATATTTTAGAATGTTAATTGTGATAACTGACGTTATCTTAATTTAACAGATAAGGAAAATTGTAGCAGGAAGGTGGTGTAACTTCTCAGCTCCCAAAGGAGCTTAGTGAAGATTTAATTTCTAGCTCAGTTTAGAAGCAGATATGCCAAAAGTAGAAGAGAACAATCTGTAAGGGTTGAACCCCAGCTTCCTGGTTTGCTTTGGTTTTTTTAATCTAGTTCAGGTATTGCAGATGCTAAAAATCATGGAGGAATTGATCTAGATCTAGAATGCTACTTTCTAATATGTTGGCCACATAGCTCCCACTTTGCAACACCAGAAAGTTCAAAGTTCTCAGTTCCCATTTTTTATCCCTGATGGACACTGTGTCTCTTGGCATGCCCACCTTGACCAGCAACAGCTACATACATCAATGTGAGCCCTCAGTTTCTTGGATCCCTCACAGCTTTAACTTTGGTCAAAAGCACCTATACATACCTGTGGGTTGGGAAAGAAAAATAACTTCAAATTGCTCTTTGGTCACATTGTCAATTCACAAAGGAAAAGAAGGCTGACTGCAAATGTGGTAGGGAAATGCCTCTAGGTGCTGAAAGCTGTCACATAACAATTCCTCCTCTCTTGCCCTGTTTGTGTCACATGATATTAGAAAGAGACAGGTATTAATCTGCTCCTCTTGTACAACTTTAAATTGTATAAAATGTGCTTTTATCATAGTTACCTCCGGTGGTTAAGGCAGATAATTCACTACTGGAGTGTTTGAGATTTTTATCTATCCATGGGGCAGTCTGCCACACGATTTGCTCATTCTTTAATTGGTTAATTAAATATGTTATAGTTTCTAGTTTCAGATATTAATAAAAGCTTGCAAAATAATCTGTTAGGTACACAGAGATGGGGTAGGCTTTGCCTGGTGTCTTGCCCTATGGTTCTGACACCCACAAGGGTCTGAGAAAGACCGCATGACTCTCATGAGGGGATTAAAACATCATGAATAGCAAATCTTAATCAAAACCTAATATAAAATCTATATTTTTCTTTTTTCTTTTAGTTTTTTTAATACTGGCAGTAATCTGGATTAAAAGAGCTGTAGGCCCCTCCTTTATTGCTTTGTTGATTTATTTATTTTGAACTTGTAGTATTTTCTTGTGCCTAGACAAAGGGTTTACAAAGGTGTTTGTGAAAAAACATTCTCCTTTTTCTCCTTTTTCTTGAATTGTCATTTTGATAATATTAAAGAGAAAAACCCATATCCTTTATTGATTTATCAACAGAAGAATTTACTCCAGTCAGAATTTTTTAAGACAAAAATTTTGTTAAGAAGCAAAATGTAAAATAAATTCAGGATGGATTTTAGCTCTTTTTTAATGTTTTCTGAACATCTTCCAGAGAACAAAAAGATTTCTACATATCATTAGGCTTATCTCTTTTTTGTGTTAGTTTTCACTTTTTTTTTTTTCCCTGGTACATTTCAGAGAATCAAGAACTGTAATAACTTTATCATATTACAGTTTAAATTTTCTTTGATAGTAGGATAGTAAGAGTATTAATATTGTCAGAGACTTAAATATGGAAATAGGGTATTAATCATGTTTCATGTAAATTGCAAAACATAGGCTATTAAGTGAGATTAGAAGTTATCTCATGATAAAAGCACTCTATCAGAAAAGAACGTTCTCTTAAGTAGTTTTTTTCTCCATGTAAGTATTTTGTACTATTGTTTTCTAATAAGTCATCTGTCATTCAAATAGAAAAGTCCTAGATCTGGGAAATGAGGGGCTAGGATGGAACCAAAGGGTTTAAGGATGTTCAAATGACATCTGAGATTATCTCTGAGGTGCATCAGAGGCAATGGAGCAGAGGAAATTTTGCAGGATGCCAGCTGAAAACCTGCTCCTTGTTTTCTGTGGGAATGCAGGTTGTGTGCTCTCAGCTTAAGCCAATGTTCTCCATTTTCTTGCAGCCTGGATCCTTCTTTGAGCTCACTGATGTCTCCCTGTGTCTGGAATGCCAACACCCTCGTGGTCTCCAGAGACTGAAGCCCCCTTTGCCAGAGGTAAGCAGTGGTGTCACTGCTCAAGGCAGCAGCTCAGCATGGGGAGCAGGTGCTTGCTGAGGGATGATCCCAAATTTTGGCACTCTAATCGCTGTCCTGTGGGAGTTGAGCCAGTTGGAGGCAGTTTCCTGTGCCTCACTTGCAGTAGCCATTTGCAATGGTAGAATGAGTCTCTTTTATAAAGTTGGGCAACTTGATGGTATTCCAGGAGTTGAAGGCCTGTTAATCCCCCAACACTTCTAGAGGTTGCTTCTTCTCTGTTGTCTGCTGTGGAGAAACTGAGTTCTGGCCTTCTTGCCTGGAACTGTTTAGCTAAGCTTTCCTCCTTTGGTGCATTTTAACTCCCTGTGAGCCTCTTTGTGCAGCTTTTTTGAGAAAAGTAGACTTTGAGGAATCACCTGCAAATCAGCTCTCCAGGGGAATTGCAAGAGTAGCCAGAAATCCTTGCTTTTGTTATCCCTGTTTTGGCAGCGCTGCTGAAGGATGTCCTCACATTGATGGCAGTTAGAAGCAAAAGTTCATTTTTATTGGATGCTCCAGATCAACAGCTTCCCAGGTTTATTGAAGTATTTTGAAATCCTCTGAAAATGTGTTGTATACCATTTGCTTTGAAGGAAGAATCTATTATAGTTTTGTACTGTCTGGTGGGAAAAAATGTTTGCTTTTTCCATCTCTGAATGCACCCTGCGACTCTAGCTAAAAAAGCTGAAGTATCGTTTTTGACTGTGTGTTCTTTGTTTCTGCAGATCTGCTGTCCAAATCAGCATGCTGTGTTATGCCAATCCAGTGCCTTGTCAGCGTGGCAGACAGCTGTAGTTAGAATACAAGGCTTCTTGTTCCACCCACCCCCTCATATCTCAGGTTTTATTCTACTTGTTTGAGCAGTGGACACATTCCTGCCAGTCTAGGTGTCTTAATTTAATTTGGGCACAGACTATATAAAATTGAACAGATATCTGAAAGCAGTGAAGAGAAGACCATAAAATGAACCATGTGCTCAGCTTCATTTGAACCAAGCAATGCTGTATTTTTTTTGTCCCCATTGCCACAAAAGTCACACGTAACTTGGAGGTGTGTGACAAGAGGATCCAGCATGGGGAGAGGAGGTAAGGAGACTGGAACTGGACCTAATTTTCTTTGCTATTTATTTTTGAGGTGTGTTTTCAAGACTGGATGTTTCTTCATCTTCTACAGTTACCAGCACTCATTTCTCTAAAGTAAATGAAAGATTACATTTCCCAATAAATTAAAAAAAAAAAAAAAAACCAAAAAAAAAAAAAAACCAAAAAAACCCAGTAAAATCTCTTCCACAGAAAATATTTTTCAAGTCTTGCCCCTAAAAGACAACTTGACATTGTTTTCAATGGGCATGGGAAGCGCTGGTTTCCAAGAAATTCCTGGAAACACAGAGTGGTAGTTTCATCTAGTAGGCAGGCTAGGAATTCCAAGAGCACAAAATTTCACTGCCTAAAATAATCCATTAATCAGAAGATAAGTTGAACAAATTAACCTGAAATACTGAACTTAAAAAAACCCTTTGTTTTTGAAGACATTCAACATTAAATTTTTTTACCTCAAGGTAATGTAATAAATAAGATTAATTACATAATTTTTGGAAAAGTTGTCATGATTATGACATGATAATGATATTCATATATGATATCATGCCTTCAGATTGAGCCAATTCTTGCAGAAGTTTTGTCTGCATGAATGTCTCCAGTACATACATTTCCTTACCCCTGTCTAAATTGATGAAGAAATTCATGCTCTAAAGGACTTATTAATCCTAAAAATAGCTCAACACACATTAGATTAAGTTTACAGGCTTTAAAGGTGTTGTGTTTTGAAAATCAAGCTTTTGTTTTAGGAGTCAGACTTTGCATGTGACAAACAATTCTCTGGTTTTCCTCCCACTCACTTGCACCTTGATATCTTTCAATTGTGGTACCCTTCAGATGTAGAAAAATGTGTGAATGGTAATAACATTATAAAGATGGTGGGTGAAAAAATTGAGATTTGAAGTTGATTAGAAGCTGATTGTCTTTAATTTCTCAGTAATTCACTGTCATTGATGTACAGTCTCTTTTCTTATCATTCCTTCAGTAGTTAATATTGATGGAGACATATTTATCCTGTATCATAATCTTCTCTTTCATTCTGAAGACACTAAAATTGTTCAGTTGAAGACTTTAAAAGCTTTTGTTGGAGGAGTTTGTTACATGTACATCTGAAAAGAAAATCGAAAAAAGCACTGAAACCGAAATTTCAGAATTAAATGGGTGATGCAACATGAATGGATCCACTATCCAGGAGTACTTCTACAAATGCATTTCTTTATATTCATATATATGGGTATAAAGTAACTATCACCCTAACTTAGAAGTTTCTGCATATGCAACCAATTATTTTTCCACTTATGTGGAAAATGTGAGTAGGAGGAGGACATGCAGAGTCTCAGCAAGGAAAATGAAGATGTGTAGCCATAGATGTTGGTCACTACTGCAAAAGCAGTATATTATACTGAATAATCAGCACTAGCAATTGAAAATGCCATAGCTCTCTAGATGTGTTACTGGCATCTAAACACTATCCACTTTTAGATCTCCGAGGAGTTTTATGAAAATTCATGAGAAAGTTTGCTTAAATGACACTCTTTTCAAAGAAAATATGCTTGGGAGGCCGTGGAGCTTTTGCAGTATTATATTCAGGAACAGCCACTTCATTAAGAACAGGTTTTTAATATGTATGTTCTCAGTTATAGACAGTTTTTGCAATTCCCAAGCCATAGGCATCATGGAAAGTAGCTTTGTTTCTTGTTTTTTGTTTTATTTACCAGTAGCATTTACATAGTGACTACCCACTCACTTTGTTTAGTTTCCTACAGAGGACTTGTGAAATTTCTGGAAATCAGTAGGAAAATGCATGGAAAGCAGCATGAGAAATTGGGAAGACACTGGAAAAATTTCTAGGAAGCACTTAGCAAATTCTTGAAAGTTGGGACAGAATTCCTAGAAAACAGAGGGAGACTTCCCAAAAAATATACATGGGGGATGATACCTTCAGAGAAAGGGGAAATTTCCTGAAATACGAAGTGGTACAGCCTAGAAAGTGCAAGGTAGAAAAAGGAGGAGAGCAGCCAAAGTGAATACTTTCAACAGCACACTTAACATTTCTAGGAAGTTGGCTGTGGATTCCCCAAAAGCACACAAGGAAAAAAAAAAAAACAAAACCACAAGCAAAGGGGGAATTCCCAAAAATCTTGTGCAAAGTTATGGGCATGGGGAAAATTGTGGGAAGTGTGGAATATGTGGAAAATTTCCCAGAAAGCTGAGGATATTCCTTGAAAGCTGTGGAGTGCACTCCTGCAAAGAATGAGGTGAATTTCTATGATTTGGGGTGTGGATGGGCACTCCTAGAAAGCAGAAGAGGAATTTTCCAGGGATCATGTGGGTATTTGATGGAAAACAGAGAGGAATTCCAGGCAGTGACAGGTGGCAGCTCATGATACTTTTCAATGTGAGGCAGAAAACTTGTACCGAACTCTGCAAGCTGCTGATCCTAAGCTTTACAGCAAACATGCATGAAGACTGAAACATATTGAGTAGAAAATACTGCAACTACTACAGTTTTATTTTTGTTGGAAAAATCAGTTTGCTTCTCTGATAGTGAAACCAGTTTTTGAACATATGATTGCAAGGTTCAGATTAGTTTATATTAATGGATAATCAATATAGTAAGATTTTTTAAATAGTTTTCAATATAGTAAGTTTTTTAATAGTACTCTTCATGATTATCTGTTTTTTAATGGAATTCATCAATTTGGAAGGAAACTAGGAGGTGGTAGCCTTGGGATGATAACTGAAGTGAAACACAAGACTACCAAAGAATGAGCCATTAAAAAAACTTCAGGAAAAGAGTAAGTATCTTGTAGATGTCTGATATTCTTTAAATTATTCCTAGCTTTCTTACTATCTGATGATTCTCCTCTTCCAATATCTATTTGAGCACCAGATCATATTAGATACAGAATTTCTCTTTTCAGTTATAGAGATGTTTATTTTCATTTTCCAGGTAGTCTTTGTGTCTCATTCATTGCCCCTGTGGCAGAAACCTTAAGCAGCACAAGTTTTGAAAACACTCAAAATCTTCTGTCAAACTGTTCAATCCAGGGCTCTTATTATTTCATGAAAGGATAATTGAGAATATATTTGCATATTAGATTGCAAAGTAACCAAATTTCTTCAAAGAATATGTGCAATTGAACAGTGTTTCTTAGGTATTCATTTGAGTTTTTATCAATAAAGTAAGGTAAAAAAAAGGATCAAAAAAATTGTTCCATTCACAAATCAGTATGAATACCACAGTGTCGCCGTGCCTGCCTGAAGCTGCCTGGCTTAGCCTGCCCCGCCGAGGCACAGTCAGCAGCAGGGGACACTCCCCTGTTTCTCGAGGAGATTCAGGGAGCGGCTAAGACAAAGCGCTTCGCTGTTTGCCTTGTATGGAGGAGAGGCGGCATCAGAGAAGGTAATGAGGGAGCCGACTCAAGGCTGGGGAAAAAGTCTCAGGTTTAATGGAAGCTCCGAGGAGCTCCCAATGCCATTGTCCCGGCGGCCAAAAGTGGCCTTGAGGCTCTCGCAGTTGTCTTAAGTACTGGGGCGGTAACAAGGGGGAAGGGACGACCACCACCCAATGGGGGATTTGGGGGAGTGGAAGGCGGAGGGACAGACAGACAGACACGCAAACCAGTGGGGGAAGTCAAAGGGAGGGACCCCTGGCCCTGGTCCACTCACTCGATGCCCAAGGTGGAAGATTCTGGGAGAGCAGGATGGGGAGCCAAGTGATGGACAGGGTACCAGGGAGGGGACAGGGGAATAACTGAGCATTTTCAGGGAGATTGGCATTGAGGGAAAAGCAGGAAAGCTCAGGGTGGAACCGTTGGGAGACAATGGGGGGTGAAGGGGCAAACCATTACAGAACTGTTACAGAGATATAAAAACACAATACAACACCACAGTGAAAATTTTTGCCTAAAATTTTGTGGCTGAGCTGCCAGATAAGATTTCAGGACTTTATAATGGCAGCACATAGTATAAATACTCCAGTAGGATATGTAAAACAATATTTGCTGTTAGCTGCATGTAGGATTTTTTTCATGGGCTATTGAATTGTTTGGAAGTCTCATTTGATTGCATTATTACAGTTTTAATTCCTAGTTGCTGAAAAGTTACATTTTACTTTGTTTCAAGGGTTGGTAATCAGGCTTTCTAAAAGCCATTTAAAAAGCATTAAATGGAAGAGGCTTTAAGCTAAATCCATACTTAGCCCTTGATTTAAAATCACTGTGTTTTTGTACATTTTAAAAATGCATATGTTTTGAAAGCTTGAGGGTTTGTTGTAGTTAACACAATACTGACAATATTTGTGTCTGGTCAATTGCCCTTTGCCTTCTGTCCATAAAATGTGAAGTGCATTGGGGTTCTAGGTCATCACTACAGCTGGAGCATTGCGATTAATTATATATTGGTATTACACTAGAAGAAACTAAACTCAGAGGGAACAAAATCATTACATTCTTCCTTTTATTAATATTAGCCAACATACCTTGTAATGGAGCCTTGTGAGAATGGAGAACTTAAAAAAACGCTTTGTGGTAAAGGGCATTTTATAGAACATGAGACAGGACACATCATTCAAAGCCTTGCTTCAGCAATAATGTTTCTGCACAAAAACCATAATTACATTCCTCTGTTTCTCCCATATGTTCATTGATTTTGAGTGTTTGTGCATTTAAAAACAGTTACTGATTGATATTTTATCTATTATTTATTTCACACGATAAAAATAATCCAGTAAAGAAAAAGTAAGATATACTACATGAATGCTTTTTTAGGACTTTATTTTTTTTAGCTATGCAGTATGTGCTGCCATTTTCTTTTATTTCTCTTTCTGCACCAGCTATGGCAATAACTGTGTTATTATTTCTTAGCTTGCAAATGCTTTACATTATAACTTTAACTTAGTTCAGTTGTTATATGCACAGTGTATTACAGGAAGTCAAAAAGCAGAAGTGGATTGCTCCTGATACTTCCTCACAGCATATGTTACATTTAGGGTTCAGTAAACATCAGCATTTTCATCCACCACACAGAACTATTGCAATTCTACATAGTCCACAACAGAATTAACCTATCTGGCCAAAACTTTAGATTTTGTAGATGCTGCAGGACTTGGAATTCTTGAGTTTTTTTGCAAAGAAATTATTAACCTCTAACATAGCACTTATAGGAACCCTTCCTTTACCTCTTTTTCCAGAGAGATATATGGCATTATGGAATGGAGCCTGTTATAAGGCCTTGTTTCTTCTGGGCCCTCATCAAAAGGGCAAAAACCCTTGACTGGTTTGGTATGTAAAAATGAATTTCAGGTATGAACATATGGGAAATTTGGTAAATAGACAAGATACACTCTACTTTTTTTTGGTAGATGTTGTCAGATGATCTGATTTTAAAAGACCGAACCATTATGTACTTTTGCCTTTCTTACAGGATTGTGGTGAGGAATCATATTTGAAAATTTGAAATTCTTGTATGACTCCCTGGAATCAGTGAGGAAGATGGTTTTTATTAGGCTGCCACTACTTTAGAGTAAAATGCATGGGAACTGCTCATAGGAATTAATCAAAAGATTTAAAAATGTTTCTGTCAGAGTATGTGCACTGTAAATGATATTTTATTTCTTGCTCTCTCTCTTGGCAGGTATTTTTCACGGAGATCTAAAAGTGGAAAACATTTTTGTTAAAAGCGGTGACATCAATGAAGTAAATGAAGTGAAATTAAACATAAAGGTAAGATGACAATTGTAGCAGTTCAGCTTCAAGAACCATTTTTAATATCCAAGTATTACTGGGAGACCTGACTTTGATACCTATTAGTAGATTTTGAAATTAGTTACCAAATGGTATTATTAGGGAAAAAAATCATTTGGAAGCAAAGAGCCACTGTTGAAAAGAGTATTTTTTTTTTAAATGGTAAGTACATTTCTTGGTCAATTAAAAAAAAAAAATCCTTAATGTAACCATACCTTGTTTATACAGATCTACATTTACATAGTCCCAAGCCATTAGTCACAGGAAGCCAGCAGATGCTGTGAGATATAATTAATATTTAAATTAGGAATGTTTTCAATTTAAAGTAAATCTGTTAGCAATTCAGAAAAAAACCTATTTAGACTGTATCTTGGTTGAAATACAAGTATATTGTAGGATTCTTTTGATATTAATAAATATTTGCTACCTAAACACAATGTTCCATATGCTTACATCTTCTTTTGTATTGAAGAAAATAGTCTTTGATGTTTTATAAATCATGTGTTAATTGTGCATCACTAATTTGCTATTTTAGTCATAGTTACTGTTGAAATGTAGCTATCATCTTCTACAACTGAATTGTTGGATCAGGAATTTACTATCTGGGATAGAAGAACTCTAGGCTGAGAAGCATTTTAGACACTGAAGTGGGCAACTCAGTAATTTATAATGGATAAATCCAGACTGCAAAACTGTTTTCTGTTTCCTAGATCTGTGTATTTTTATACATGGTCATTTTAAGAAACATCCTTGTGTGTTTCTCTGTAGCCTTCAGTCTGGGACAGTGTGTGCCTTTCTTCCTGAACAAAGGGAGGTAAGGCATTGATAAATTTTCTGTCTTTTCCACAGTTTTTCCATCCTTTCAGTCAACTCACCACTTCCATCAATAAAAAGCACCATGGCCAGCTGTTCTTTTTTGATGGCCTTGCTTTATGTACCCATTTGGAACAGCAACTAGCTGTCTAGACTTGAAAAGACAGGAGTCTGTGAAGGAAGGCAAGGACCTCCCATGAAATGGAAAGGGTAAACCCCCCTCCCTCTAAATTACTACAATTTCAAAATAAAGACTCTCATGCAAAGATATGGGAATGGGAATAACAGTTCTTTACTAGGAAAAAACTAAAAAAAAAAAAAAAAAAAGTAACTAGTACAAACAAAACTACTGATAGAGGCAGAAACCTGACACCCTGAGGAGTCAGGGTGTTAGTGATAGTCCAGTTAAATGGTGGCTGCTCCTCCTCCTCCTGGAGTTGCAGATGAAATGCTGCTGAAGCGGTGGTCCTGTAGAAGGGTGTAGTTTTCTCTGAAGGTCTTGTGATAGAGTAGATGGGCCTGGTCTTCCTCTGGGAATCCAGTGAAGAGGCTGTGTTGATGTCCCAAAAAATGCTGATTTTATGCAGGTAGGGATGCTTGGCTCCTCCCTCTGAGTGGAGCATCTCACAATGGGATGATGTAACTTTATCAGTCATGCAGTGAGCCATTCAATGGCACATTAACAGAAGATATCTCCCCAGAGGGAGACATTGTTTTTGGAAGAGATAAGAAAACTGCCCAACAGAAGATACCTGCCCCACCGCCGACAGATGGCAAATAGACTATATGCTTATCTTACAAGCCAGGACACTGGCACACTCTGTCATCTCTCCTGCAAGGTGCAAGTATTTTTAATATGTTCCATCCTGTGAATGAGGTCAGATCTTTCCTCACTTTGCTTGTTCCTCTCATTTTAGAGGAGAATAACTCCTGAGTGACTTTAATGGGAGAAGTGGAAAACACAGAGCCAAGTCCCAAAGCTGGTGCAGCCAGCCGTAAGTAAAGTGACTACAGGAAAGGAGAGGTCCATCACACAATGTGAGATTAAAAAAAACAGCTAAAACCAACATTTAAGTACTTTGGACTTTGAGGCTTGAGGCAGCTAATGTTACATGTCAGGCTAAGGTTCACACCCTCCTATTTTTGGCTGTGAGAAAGTCTTCCTGGATCTCTATGGTTTTCTGGTTTTGGCAGGATATGCAGACAGAATGATGGGACAAATCCAGGCGTGGCTTGCTCCTGGTGAAAGACGCTCTTCCATATGGCACACGAGTACATGGCACAGGTACATACTGGCATGGGGCTGAGATGAAATTTTGTTAATATGTATAGAAAGACCTTCTTTTTCAAGCCACCTCTCAGTATCAAGACATTTCTTTGTGAACTCACAAATACTGCTATGTTCAGATGTATGTATTGTCTCACAGTCTTTGATAAGAAAAGTATAACATGTAAAAGTATGCTGAAGAATTTGACTTCTCCATGTGTTACACTTGAATAAGGCTTTACAAACAGGATAAAACCATATCTTGTTTAAAAAAAGAAAATCAGCATTTTTTCCCACCCTTTGAAAAGTCCTCTTCATGGAGAGTTGATGAGTAGTACCTTTTTGGTAAGACTTTTAACTCTATCACTCTGGTGGTAACCTCTCTCTGGTGACATAGAGCTAATTTGTGTCTTCTGACATGCTGCAGAAGAAGATAAGAATCTTCAGCTAAACAGTGGGAATGAATAATAATAACCAATTTTTTTTAGACAATTTCCATCCCAAAAATGTGCCTACCTTAGAGTATGGGACTGATTAATATTTGATGTTGAAATGGAAGTTGAAAAACCCCCAACACCACAAAAGCAAGTAATTATGATATAGCCTGCCCAATTTACATGCTTTTCAGGGCTTTCCCCTTGTCTATTTAGGCAATGAAAACTTTGCATTCCATAACATAAAGATTTATAACCTTTTCTGATTTATTCTGCATGCTATAACATATTTCACTCCATTATTCAACATCACATTCTTTTTTTAAATTCTGTGGAGTCTTTTCCTCAACAGTTTATCCCAGCAAATTTCACAGCTTGCTCATTACAAACCAAAGCAAAAAAAAAGAAATCCTTTTTGGGGGAAGATAATTAGTCCTTCCAACATTCTGATTTATTAAATACTAGTAGCCTTACGTATTCTTTAAGTGAGGGGGCTGTACAGGATAGTTTCCAATTTACCAATCATGACAGAAACACAGAGTCTCATCACTGCAAGGGGCCTTGAGTTGTTTGATTTATTTCTCTGTCCAAAGGAAGAAGCAGCTGTACCGAGGTCACTTCTGATGAATATTTGTGCAAAGTGTACTTAAAGACCTCCAGTAATGGAGACTCCATAATTTTCCAAGGCACTCTATTCTGATGCTTCATTATCCTCCTAGAAATTTTTCCTGCTGTCTGCCCCAAACCTTCAGTTTGACAATCAGCTTCAACTTATACCTGCAGGCCGTGATCTAATCACTTTTTTCATTATAAAGTTTCAGTTAACTCACCTGCAGCCATGTAATTGCTCTTGCTGACCTAAGGGAGGTAGTGGAATCCTGTGCATGGGAAAAGGAAAAGGGTGCAACTGCAATTCACATTTTCAGACTATTATTTCCTCCCCCATGCATCACAGATATGGAGAACAGGTAGGCACCCTCCTATTGTTAGCAGTCTGTTATTTCACTTCTCTCTTGGTCTCTTGTTCTTTAAAGAGGACAGACCGACAAGACATGCCTTCCACTTTGACAACAAACAAGTTACACTTGTTTTCTGAAAAGCACTTTTATGGACCTTGCATTGCTCCTGTGAATTTAATTATTACATTAAACACAATAATTTGGATTACAAAATAATTTAAGGGAAACAGTATCAAAATCCTTACTAAAATAGAAATGTGTGACATTTTAGGTTCCTCTTGTAACCCCAAAACCTGTTAGTCTGTGCTGCATAGAGATTTGCTCCTGACAGGTGCATAATATCTATTACTCACCTCTTTGTTCTCTTCTAGGTGCCTATTAATTCCAGTATTTTCCTGGGAGTTAATGGGATACTTCTGTAATTCTTTGATGCCAGCTTTTTCACACTCTTACAGATAGATACCATGATTGACTTTTTCAGTTTTCAAGTATTTTATCTGCCTTCCACTAATGGTTCTTGAAAAGCTAATAGCTCTGAAAAGTCTTGTCACTTTTAAAGTACTCCAGAAGTAATTTTATTGGTTATGGCTGATTTTAAAATTTCCAACTCGAGTACTTGCTAACCTTTCTCTGCTCTGTAGAAGACTGAGGTCTTGCCCCTTTGTCATTGATATTGATTGGACTATCCACTGCTTGCACTTGACATTTTGGTTAAAATTGATGCAAGAAGACATTAAATACATTTGCCTTCTAAGCATCATCAATCAGTTGCGTTCTTGGTTGAGTACAACACCAATGTCTTTATTCACTGTCTTCCCACCACTAATATTCTTATAGATGATTTCATTTTGAGTTACATCCCTTGCTAGTTGCTCCTCATTTTTTATTTCTGATTTTGTCCCTCTATACTTATGTTTTCCTTTTGGTCTTATTTCTGTTTTTTGTATCCTCCCTTGTTCTCTGTGAGACTCATAGAAATTCAAAATTTAATCAGACTGGTTTAGTAATAAAAATAAGGTTATTATTTCTGTTCTGTGATTGTTTTGCTTTTGTTGCATACATCATAGTTCTTTTGTAACCTAAGACTTTGTACATGGACATGTGGATACAGACAGTTTCATAACCTCCTCTTTTCTGGATTTTCTTTGTTTGATTTTTCTACTCACCTTTTTTCCAGGAAATTACTAACTTCCTGAGTTGGTAATTTTATTTTGTGTAGGACATGTATTTAAAGATATAAGTGCATATAATTTTGTAAATTTTCCCAGTACGTTAATAGCATGAATTACTGATAGTTTAAAAAGTTATCAAAATAACTGATTAAAAATTAGTCCCTACAGCAGGTTTGGCCAGTTTGACAATATTAATGGTTAGAATTTCCTTAAAATCATGTTTACCAGTTGTGGTATTATCAAATTATTAAGTTAACCATTTCAAGATCCTTATCATAATAATTGGATATTTGAATCTTAGTGCCTACTTAAGACATAAAAAAATCTGAGATCACAGTTCAGCAGGCTTTTTTGATTTGGTGGGACAACACCAAGTAAAATATTCACTGTTAATCTCCCCTTCCATTGTGTAAAGGTTTTTATATTTTGTTCCTTACTGTGACTAAGTATGTCACCACTTCTGATTCTGAAATTAAAACCCATAGATCTTGCTGTGAACTCAACCACACCTCCCATGATGCAGCAGATAAAGTCTCATTGAGATGGCACCAAACCAGTGTCTTACCAACATGTGACTGAAATCATATAAAGTGAGTAGTGAATAGGCTCTAATTTGTGAATTTTAATCTAGGACTGAAATAGAGGGTTTGAAATTTTTTATTTGAGAATGTTTTGGCACAGATTTTGTTAATCATCTGATATGATCAAGAAAACAGAGACTCAGTGTTTTGCAAAAACCCTGTATTCTTATGTACTACCCTTATGTCTGGTAGAAACCCAAGTTTATGTGATGTCTTGCAGTACTTTAAGTCGGTGTGTTATGAATGCTGCTTTAATAACTTACTGTGGAGAAGAAGAGTACTAAGTTTAATCACACAGCTAATGTCACAATGTCACCACCCCCTTAACAGCTAAATGAAAAAAGTGAGGACACATCAGCATGAATTGTTAAGGCCTGTACATTATTCATTTAAACATCTGCTGTTGGTTCCTCTTTACATACGGGAATAAATTATACCACATCAGCACATTCTTCATGCTTTGTGTTTAAGCATTTAAAAGTTCTTTTTTTTTTTTTTTCTATTATTAATACTATTTTTTCTGCTTCGTTGGCAGCCCATGAAGTTATCAGTGCCTGTGACTACAGCCAACAGTGTGACATTTGGAGCACAGGTGTCATTATGTACATGCTGTAAGAAGCTTGTAAAAGTAATATAAAATGTACAGACCCATTTATAATACAAGTACTTACAATTTTGTACTGAAATAAAAAATAAGCCTGTGTGCTAAATCTTCAAAAAGAGTGAGCTTTTATAATTGCTTGTATCTAAGCAATAAAAATTTCCATGCAAAATGAGGTAAAAGATATAGTTCAGTATTAAAAACTGAGTATTTGATTTATGGACCACTAAATAGTCTGGAAATAAGAGAATATTGCACTGAAACACCATATAATCAAACTGAGAGTTTAGGCCTCTCTTTTTCATTGTTGTCTGCATCTATAAATGAGGACTGAGTAGTTGACTTACAGATTATTGGTCAAATTCTGACATGAGTGCACAAACTGTGCAATCAGGGTAAAGGCTTTTCTTCTCCACCTCTGACTGTGGTAACTCTGCAACTGAGATGTTCCAGGGCTGCCAGGTCTCCCTGTACAGGTAAATTGTGTGTCTTGGAAGTTTATTAGTTTGGTGGTATAAGAAGAAGAAATGAAACTTTGGTTGTAAGACTGCATGGATTTTTACATTGAAGTCTTTCAATATAAAAAGTATATTGAAAACAAAGTATATTGTACTTGGCTACAAAGTAATTATTCCTCTCTGAAAAAATCTGAAACCACCTATACTAGCTAAAAAATATTAAAAGGTACCCCAGTAACTGAAAAATGAATTGTTGTAAATTACTGTGCATATGTTGCAACCAAAATGTCACATTTTTTCAGGGATATTTTTCTGCCATAATGCATTTGCATGTTTTTTCTCCCCACTTTGTGTTTTTATTCTCTCAGTTGCCACCAGATAAGGCTTTAATGCCAATGTTTTAGACCACCACAACCATGATTTAATTGGCTATTATTTCTGTTCTGTGATTGTTTTGCTTTTGCTGCATACATCTGGGTTCTTTTATAACCTAAGAGTTCATACATGGGCTTGTGGATACAGACACAGTTTCACAACCTCCTCTTTTCTGGATTTTCTTAGTTAAATTTTTCTATTCACTTTATTTTGGTTTCGCAGCTTCTTTTCTGTACAATTAGCTCACTTTTCTTCTTGTGACAGCACAATGAAGTGCTCATAGCTTTATTGCCTTTATTTTTATACAGTTTTTATTTCTGAAATCCATGTGTACAATTTATGCTGATACAGACTGAGTTTTATTGTTGTACTTAATGATATTAATGTCTGCATCATAACAGTAGGATTTGTACAACATAGTAGAGTATATTACAAAATGTTTGGTAGAACTGTGGTGGTTCGACTGGCTAATGAGTATCCAGAGCTGTGCCTGCAATCAGCACAATTCACAGCTCAGAACTTGTAAAATTCAAAGCAGTGAACTGTGTTGATTGCAGCTGGAGCTTAGAACTTCTGACCTTCCTCCTTAATTAGCAATATAAATATTTTTTTAAATTAGCATTTTGTAATCACAACAGTGTCAGAACAAAGTAGCATTAATTCACCCCGTGTTGTGTTGACTACCCAAGAATGAAAACACCATGTATAAATTAATAGAATGCAATTCACACTCCTTCTTATTGCTTAATTTGAAAACAGTAATACAAAAGCCATAAGATCATCTTCTGATTTTAATTCTACTTCTGCAAATTGCTTTTCTTCCCACCCTGAATAATGGCCCGTGCTCCTGGTGCTCCTCTAATGGGCTTAAGGACACTGTTAGAGTCATTATTGCCACCAGCACTGCTCTGACCCTTCCTGGCTCCAGCTAATGCTTCCCTGCTAAATTCCTGGCTGCCCTGGCTCCCTTGTCCATTCAGGTGGCATATTCCATACTGGTGCCAGGGCTGTTATTGCCACCCCACAGGCTGTGTCTGCACATAGAGATGGGGGACACAAGCCCCAAGGTGACTCTAGAACTCTGTTAACGTACAGAATTTCCTCTGCATGGTGGGCCGAGGACGGCCTGGTGAATTTTTATGTGCAATTTAAGGTGTACTCTACACTTCCCATTTCATTTCATTCTTAAAGCATAGTAATAGAAGCATCCACAATAGTAACCAGCAAACAGAAAATCCATTAAAATACAAAAAGTGTGCCAGCATATTGAAGGATTACAACAGTCCTGCTGTATTAGTATTAGAAGAGTCCTGCTGCCTGTCACGCTCTGAGAGTGTGGCCCATGTGCTGCTGTCTAATAGGAAAGGGTCAGGAGATTTCTTTTTCCTGGGCAATCTGCACTATTGGATTTCTTCCTCATTCTTCCAGGTGTGCTCTGACCCCCACAGTAGCTCTCAAATACCTTTGTGCAGCTGAAGGAGCCTGGGATGCCTAATAAATTGCTTCCTGCATTACAGCAATAAGAAACCTATTCAGAAAGTGTGGTAATTCTTGCTCCTTTCTAAAGGCACAGAAAATTTCTTCACAGATTTTTGAGGTGCCATGTGATATGTTTCACCTACTTAACTTGATTTCTTCAGCTGAAGTTATCTGTTGTCTGTCACTGCCTTAGTCTGGAGAGAATTTAGTCCTGTCTGTGCATAGCAGAATAATGGGCATTGTCACCAACCAATACTTAGGGTATCATGTCCTGAAATGAACGCATTCTGCCCCTTTTCTGTTCCTTTAATTGAGTTCCATGTGGATTTAAGTCCTGAGGCAGATTGGGAAGGAGAGCTGGAGGATAAAAGAAAACCTCAAGTTTTGTCAAAGATATTTTGAGATTAAAATCTTAGGGGAAATGCACCAAAATATTAATTTTATGTTTTACCTTAAAAATTAAAACCGTGTGAATAAAACAGCACAGTATTTTGCTTTGATATAAAGTGACAGGCATCCTTCACCAGGGTGTGACAACTACATTTTTCAGTACTGACTTTTGTGTTTTGGGAATAGAACTAAAAAAATTATTTGTTGCAAATAATTTATTTGATGAAGTTAGCTTCTTTTTTTTTTGTTTGTTTGTTTTAAATGATCACAAAAATGAGTATTAGTTTCTCAAAAGTATTTGCTGTGTAATTCTTGCAAGTCAGTTATGCATGAATAGTATGATGTAAAATCTATTAGGAATTTAATCTTTGTTAGTTTTGATTGAAAACACAGACCACATGATATGGTTTTCCATTCCATGTGATTAGTAAAACACAGATCAATAGTTACTTTCAAATATATTCTCTAATAATCATTTAGAGTTAATACTCCTGCTGGTACATAGTCACAGAAACCAAATACCAAATGTCTGGTATTGAAACTTCTTTTTTTTATAGGATAACTTTGGTTTTAGTTTAATATATATTTCCTTTTTTTAAATTTAATTATTTCCACATAGTTATGGATACACTCAGTATAAAAGAAGCAGATGACATCGAAAGATTAAATTGAACATACAGATACCACATTTATTCAAGTATTTTACTCAAAATAACAGAAAATAGATACAGGACAAGAATGCAGCTGAAGTATATTTTTATGAACATAGGTACTCTTAATATGGACACTTATTGTAGGTTTTCACATTTTTCTGACATTTCTATTATCCTATTTCTACTGATAAATAACATTTGATGAGGCCAAACAAGGCAACAGTCATACTACACAGGTAAAGGAGATACATCAAAATAGCAGAACAAAGAGTGAAGAATTGAAAATGATGCTTTGTTTCTCCCAGTATTTTCTGCTTTATTTTTTTGTTCTGAAAAATATGTCTTTTGGAGCAGAAAAAGGATATTCTAGACTATTGTGATTTTTCTATGAAGCAGTGTTGCTTTAATTTACTCCTACTCTATGAAGAATAGCACTCTAGACTGAGAATTGAACACATTTCATAGATTTTAAGAATTTAGAGCTGAGTTCTGAACATCAGTACTGTTGACTTTAGGGATACAAGCACCTACTATGTATGACTAATCTGACTTTCATAAAAAAAATCTACAGAATGAAAGCCTACAGAATAAAAATATTTAGTAATTCTTGTAATGCATCCATGATTTGTTTGAACTAAACCCTGTTATTAGAAAGACAGCTGACTGGGACTCCAATGCCAAAACTGAGAGTGGTCTGTTTTGTCTTGTGTCTCTTGTTTCATTTCTTGTGACTGTTATTAACCCATGAGTCTAAAAACATTGGCCCATGAATTACTGATGATTCTTATCACTGCAGTGTGGTGGTTGTTAGTACAGAATTGTTGAATTATTTGATGGAAAATATTACTTGGACATGGAATCGAAAGAAATGCTAAGTACACAGTGTTTGCAGTAAAAATTATTACAGATACAGAAACACTACACACAATGGCAGCAAGAGATTTGGATGGGTGAATTAGGGAGTAGTAAAATACTCTATGTGTTCAGTTTAATATTTCCTAGCTGGTACTTCAATTGTTTCTTAGTAAACCTTTGGCTACTACTTAAAAAATCCTTACAATAGCAATTACCTTTTACCTCTGTGGATACCTAGTCACAAAGACTAAATCACCTCTTAACCTCATAACCTTTTTCCTTTAAATCTTTCTGAGAGACACATTTTTAGAACTTGAGTCACTTTTGTAGAGTTCTCTGAAGTTTTCCCAGTCCTGCCAACTTTTTGATTTCAGAGTGATCCTATAATACACAGTTTTTGTGAAAAATAGTAGGTATTCATTCACTGACCCTAATTTTCTTGTACCTTTTATAGAAAACTTGGAAAAAAAGATTTTGAACTAATAAGAAAGGAAGACCTCTGCTTTGAAAAATTTGGTCTGGGAGACAAGTTACCAAGGCTGGTAAGTACACAATGCTCTCACAGAATAAATGTTGACTACTTTGCAATGAATTCCACAATTACAGTAGTTGTGATATTTTTCTTAGCTTTTAAGTAGTACATGTTTTCTGAAAAGCAAAATTGATGTTAAAAATAAATTGCCATAAATGATATTGTGAACTAATTTCATGGCACTGTGAGAAGAAAGGTCTCTGCTGTATTAAAGCACTCAGTTGAAAATGTGTCTTGTTGTTAGTAGAAATTAGAGGTTTGAAGTTGTGATTTTCATTCCAAGAAGAATAAGTTTTGAAACTACTTCTGAAAGTTGATGCTGTTCACCAAATCACAGCTAATGAATTACTTGATAACCAGTAGATAGCTGAATTTGGAAGAGATGCCATTTCTTTCCCTTGTATTGTACCTCTTATTTTATGGTATGTAAAGCTGCTGTATTGCCTCAGTAGAGCACAGTAGGTTGGAACATTTAAAAAAATGCAGTCTAAGCATCCTAACACTTGTTAGGGGTCTGACCCAAAGCTCCCAAACCCATTAGCATGTTTTGCTTGTATCCCATGGGCTTCTGATAAGTCTGTTGACTAAGATTCTTTACACTGTATTCCTTGCCCAAACCAACTTTATCTGGTTTCCCATAGGTTTTGACATAATATGGAAGTATGGGTCAGGTTTGATTAATTCATTGATAAAACGTCTTTTTTTTCTTTTCCTTTTTGATTTAAAAAACCCCAAAAAACCAAAACACTTTGAGCTACAGGGCCATTCTGAAGGCAAGTGAAATGTAGTGGTGGAAGGGAAGCTGAGAGCTCCTAGCTTGCGGGCTGGGCTGCAGATCCTGTCACTGTGAGAATACTGAACTTTCAGCTGCCTCATGGAGCACTTGTGCTATTTTGTAGTTGAAATTAAAGGAGAGAGAATGGACATAGCTGCTACTTAAAGATAACCCATGATAGTAAACCCTAATTTCTTCCCTAGCTGGTTTCTGTACCATTTAGAAATAGAACTGCCTGTGAATCACTGCAAAGTATTCCAGTATGTAGGAGGATAAATAGCTTTCTTTATTCAAGATGGTGCACTGGTTTTGCCTCACACCTTCCTCTACAAAAGAGCCATTCTGAACTAGCCTGCAGCTTTTTTCCTTCCTGCTAATTGAGTAGAGCTGAACAGGAAGCTTTTTTCCCAAGGCTTCATTGCATTCTTGTGTGTGGGAGAATAGCCACAACCAAATGTGTAACTCAACAATGTCCTGGAAAATGAGGTAATTTTCATCCAGCTCTGCCCTGACATACTTTGAGTACCACACTGACTTTGCTTCATGAAAATAAAGATATAGAAAACTGCCACCCATGTGATTTCATGTATATTCATGGAGCTTGAGACTAATTTCTATATGAATAACATTGCATGTAACAAGACCTTCCTATAGCTCGTAGTAAGCCATTCCTTCTCTCCATACTACACAACATTTCAGATACAGTAGATTTTAATTTGCAATAATTTTCTTCTGGTATGAGGTAGGTAGCAGACTGGCTATCTTATACACAAAATACCTACAAATGCAACCCTACAAACCCTACTGGCTATCTTATCTACAAAATACCTACAAATGTACTAGTTGGTTTCCATTTGCACTTCCACAGTAAATGTGCAACAACCTTAAGCATTAGTTTCAATGCAGAACTATATTTTAGATTTTTTCATCAAGTTTGAATGGTTTCTAAGTGTTGAAGGGTGGTCATCATAGGCTGATGACAGAATTCCCTCATGCCAGAGAATGCACTCTGAGGCCTACAGACATCCTTGGTTCAGAAACCATCAGATATGAGCTCTGGAAATACACTGAAGCCATTTGTACCTCCAGCTGATCTACTTCTAACAGTTTTAACTGCTTCCTTAAGGGAAAATTTTCAGGATGAGACAGTGCTTCAGACAGTGATTTTGGCTTCATGCTTCAGCCTTTCCTGTAGGTGATCAGCCAGTGTTGTCTATTACTCGACCCTCTGTGCCTCACACCAGGCACCAAAAGGGACTGTCATGGTTTAACCCCAACTGGCACTTAAGCAGCACACACCCAACTCACTCCTATAAAAATTTACTCCTCAGCTTCAGCAGGCAGATAGTGAAGGAGAGTCTTCTCCTGCTCCATTCCTTCTACATTCCATCTGCATGTTCCATCCGAAGCCCCCAGTTGCTTTATTGGCATTCTGGTTTTCACATATATTACATATTGCAGTGTTAAATGTTTTTCTCTTTCTAGTAAAAACTCTAGGTTTTTAGAGGAGCATAAAAATGGGAAATGGGGACTTCAAGTGACACTTAAGAATTTGGCATGGTGAGACTTTTCACTTTAAAGAAATGCTCCTGAAATTATGCTAATAAGGACCTGGGTTTCAGAGCTATGGAACACCTGTGGCTGCCTCCTTACTTCAGTAGGAGTTGCAGATACTCAGGACCTTTGAAAACCAGGACAACAGTTTCTACTTCATGCTTGTGCCTTCACAGCCTCTGTGATTTTACAATAGCCAGATGGGGAACATGAAAGTGCATTATCATGTAGAGAATTCTATGTGTAAAAAAATTAACCCCTTGGAGCCATGTGACACATGAGCTTCTGTACAGGAGAAAAATGCATTTGGCACCACAGTCTCCCACCAGGAAATCCCTACCATCTGTACCAAAAATTTATGAAGTCACAAGTCATTCTCTATGATTCAAACTGGCATTTCAAACATAGATGCAGCAATTTTATATTCCAGAACAATGCTTTAACAATAAAAATTTTAATTTAAAAGTTATCTTGTTCTTGCAGCTAAACAAATGACCTCAAGCTCAATTCAAGTTAGTGGATACCTCTGGAGGTTTATGTGTTGTCAGTTTGAGACCATATAGAGTTTTGGCCGGGGGCTATGCAAAGGGTTGATGATTAATTATTTACCAGAAATAGTAATTAATGCAGTCCTGTTACTAGTTTTGATTATTCTGATCTCTGTACCAGTTAAAACTTTTCCAGACACGTTTAACTTCTTACATCTGCTGAAAAGTAAGAGCCAAATATATGACAGGATGGCAGAATTTTCTAAGAAATATGAAGACTGTGTTACCACTATATGGTATTTCTGCATTATCTGCACAGAACATTAAGTATACAATGAAACATAGAGTAAATCTAATTTTGCAATAAATATCTTTATGGATACATATGCTTTGGTTTGATATTATAATTTCCAATTATTTTAATCTACATTAAAAAATAATCTCTATTCCATTTCCTACCTATATATTATTTGGATTGTGATATATTTTAACTATAAGAATATTATACCTCATTTTGTTCACTTCTCACCGAGAATTTGATATTTTCTTAGCTGTGGTTTAATGGAAGATGGTGTTTCCTTTCAGATAGTGGGATGGTTTAGCTTTTTTCTCGTCCTGTGTTGATTTTTATTTCCATCAGAAGAACTTTTGAGCATATTGATTGTGAGCTCTGATTTAGAATTCTGTATTATTGCTGTGATTTTTAATGGGTGAAATGTACAGGTATTTGAATATGCTTGACTGAAGAGGAAAAGCAAGACCCTAAAATATAAAATTTACGTGTACAGCATGTGAGAGTTCTTGTTTCTTTTCAGATTGATTTTTACAAGGAAGCCAAATGTCTAGAGCTCAAATCCTCTTGTGTCTGAATTGCAACTCCAGTTCAGCAAAATCCTTGTGTATCTGTTCTGCAAATTATTTAAGCACATTTCCAAAAGTATGTGAGGACTTGAAAAATTTGACACAATGAAGTACTGAGATCCCCAACAATGCCTAACAATTCTGAGAAGAAATCTGCTTAGAGCTCTCACTTCCCCATCTTAAATTTTCTTAGCTCTCTGGATTTGGATCTCTTTGTGCACGTGCACCTCTATACCCTGGCAGTTCTGGGCAGTTTGGAGCAGAGTCAATTTATTGTTTTTAATTCCACATTGTTTTTAAGCCACATTGGGCTTGTTTGTTTTTAGACTCTAAGACTTCTCAATGCATCAAGGCTTTTCTCTGTCTCTCTTGACTTTCCAATAGTATCAGAGGGATTTTTATTATTTTCAGGCATCTTATTCTTCCATTTACTGTGTATCATAACTAATTTGCAGGTTTTTCTGTTTACCTCTACAACATTTTAATTCTGTCAGTGGAGTGATTAATTATTCCCAATGTACAATTATCATAAATCAAGAATTTCCCAGTTCTGTTTCCTGCTCTTGGTGTTAGCTAAATCCCCCCCCCCCCGAATTGCTAACTGAATTATTGTCCCTTAAGATATCTATTTGAAATATTCCAGACTAATGCATTGAACAGTTCTTGCAAATGATCACTTCAACCAGTCCTTCTCCTTGGTGTTTTAAAATTGATGTATATATCAGTGAGATAAACAGAATATGGATGCTCATCAGGCTTCAACCGTTGTATGTTACATGTGTTCATGGAAAAAATACTTTATTGTGTTTTCCAAGAGTAGTTAGTTATCTCTGTATTTTTTGTCTTGAATCCTGCTAAAGTTTGCTTACTAAAAATTGAGTAGAAAAAAAAGTTGAAATTCAAAAAATAAAGAAACATAAACAACATAATCTGTCAATTAGTGACCCTCAGGTCTGTTACCCGCAGTTGGCACCAGGTGCTGGTGAATTAAACCCAACAGGTGTTCAAATGAGCCAACACAGATAATTACCTTAAATGGTCCCATTTTCTTAAAAACTGTAATGAAATAGACTCCCTCTTCTCTTTCATGGGGTATACAATTATCTGGCACTTTGTAAGGCCTAGCTCTTTTAAAAAGGCCTAATCTCAGCCTCTGATTTTGTGGGTGCAATTCACTGCACGCTGCACATTTAACTACATAATTGTTCATGCAAAGGAGGTAGTTAAAATGTATGTCATTGGTTGTGCCCACAGTTGTCATAATTGCAGATGTAAATCAGCTTGTGCAGCAAATGAGGTTGTTTTGCACAATCCAAACCCACCTTTCTAATGGCTGGGAGTGTTTATGCCTTGGTCATTTGCTACATAAGTGACTTTGGTCTCTGTTTCAAACAAAAGAAATGCTTTCTAAATACCAGTCCTCATGTAATAGAATACAAATAGTTTGAAATGAGAATTGTTAGCTTAATGAGATGGATGAAGGAGCCTTAGAAACTGTCTCATCTGTGACCTCTTTGCTCTGCTTGATCCATTGTGAGACCTCAGAAAAATAATTATATTTCCTGTGTTGCAGTTTACTAGTCTGTACAGTCTAGATAAACTACCTAGTAACTATATCTTGTTAATTAATATTAGAAAAAAATATATCCCTGCTGTTAGTGAAGTGCTCAAAGAGTGCCAGAAGATTAATAATATTAATGCCAAATATTATCTCTTAAAAATACGTAACAAGACAACTCTAGTTTTCAGAGTTGTGTATAAACTTTGCATATAGCATGTGCTTGCCTTTCTTTCCAAATTTTCAGATATGTAATTGCCAACTTTACTGAATAGCCAAGGTAATAAAACCAAAATAATTTCAGATCATTCAGTGCGATCTGAGAGGACAGATGTCTGATCAGTTTAAAAAGAATTGTTCCTTCGGAATCCATAGGTTGTTGCACTACCCATTATGGATTAGGCTCAATAAAATGGGAGTATTGGCTAGGCACGTTTATTTGCTCAGTAACCTAAAGAAACATAGATAGGTGCAGAAAGAGGGAGAAGCAGGGATAGTGGAAAATCTTGGTCATCCTCTGACTCTTTGGTTTTTTTTTTGTTTTTACAGAAAGAGCTAAAATTCCTTTCCCAAAAGCACTGAAAAGCACTTGTTCTCAGAAATGGTCCCTGAGGAAGTAGAGACAGTGATGACTCTTTTAAGTAGGAAGTCATATCAAAATAGGAAAAAACCCTAGAAGGTAAGAAATTACTTATGGGGTGAGATCATCTATGTCAGTGCTCTCTCTGACAGTGATGACAGCAAATGGTATTTAGGGAGAATATTCAAGCCTGGCTATTTCTCCCCATGTAACACCAAGCCTGGATACTTCATTTAGTACCCCAGTATTCAGAATTATCCTTAAGGTTGTGAGAAGACATATTCCAACATAATCCTGTTAGCATTCATTGTGGCCCTGTTGTCAATGAATATGTCTGATTCCTTGTTGAATATGCCGATGCCATCTGCCTCTGCAGCTGCCCATGGCCGTAAGATCCAGAAATGCACTATTTAATGAATAAATAAATATTTTTGTCTTTTCTGTTTTAAAATTGTCTCCTACTCTATTCATCAGATGGCCCTTATTTCTAGAAGTAGAGGATGTGCAAAAAAGCCAAATTCACTACTAAGTAAAATCTCAGTCATATCCCTCTTCACTCCTTCTCACCACTTCTCACCAAAGTGGTGACTCCAAGACTGCTTTCCTGACTGGTGACTCTGCCAGTTGGATCATCCTGAGCATCAGGAATGCCTGCTTTAGATTACTTTCCCCTAAATGTACCATTTTATTTGTTTCCCCTCTCTTGTTTGAATCAGTATTTTCATTAGAGGTGTCCAGGGCGTTTAGAAACTTGACTTTCTAACTGTGTATTTAGGAGTTAGAAATACACAGTTATTTCTGTGAAGCCATAACCTATGGCAGGAAAACAGGGCATGGACATCTGCAGTAGCACATTATTTATGCAACAAATTTACTCTAGTAATGGCCTTCTGAGGAATACCTGGTCAGATTCATTAAAAGGTCTCTCATTCCTCGTTCCTTAAGTCCACACATTCAAACATACATTTAATACCTTTAAAAATATCACACTGCTTTCCTTCTTAGTACTGAATATTATTTGAGTTAGCAGGAGTGTTCAGAGAATGACACTTCAAGAAATTGTCATTATACTGAGGAAGAAGTCTTATCTTCTCAGCAGGTATAAATCATTACTATGACTATTACTTAACTCACTGATTCTTATCAATTAAAGATTTGTACCAAGGAATATTCAGCTATTTTCCTAGCTTTGTCTTGTTCTCTGAAGAGATAAATCTAATGGCAAAAAGTTGAACTTCATCCCATGGAGACCACTGATCCTGTCTTGGTTGAATTTTAACCACAAAAGAGACCAGAGATACCAAAGAATATATTTTTTGTGAGAGATGGAGATACAAGTCTTTATCTCTTGTTTTTAGAATATGAAGACACCATTTTCTGTTGTGTTTGAATGTTGTGATGAAGTAATATCTGTCATTTTGGTTAAGAAGCCTAGTTAGTGAAGATTACAATCAAGAAAAAGGTCATTTACATTTGTTAAAGCAAAAAAAGTCTTGTCTCAAAGGTTGGATTTAAAATTTAAAGAGAAGAAGCTTGTCTCTGTGTGCTGTAGGAGAGATTTAAAGTTATCTGCTATAATTCTTTTATTTCTTCATTATCTTAGTTTTGCATATTTTATTATATATATATATTAGAGTAGAATTACATTAGAATATTATTTTGTAATTGTCCTCTGTTATGATACTTTGTTCATATCTGTATTCTTCCCACCTGTTTAGGTGTATTTATAATGTTTTAGTCTTTATTTTTTTTAAATTGCACTCCCCTGAAGTTAGATCAGTATCTCTTGCATAAAGTTGAGTGCGGAATCAGTATTTCCAAGGAAAGAAGGGAGAATTTGACATGTTCTTCGTGTCTTCTACCCAGAAACTGGGAAATAAAAGCCTCCTGAAGTCTGCTGTCTCACTCAGTCAGACAGAAATCATAGGACATCTGTCGACTTTGAACAACTCAAGAGTAAACAACTATTACTTGTGCCAAAATGAGCAAACTATATAAAGATGGACAAATATATCCTGAAGTGTTTTGTCTCTTTACTTCCCTGAACCCTTTAATCAGAAAGCTTTAGCTTTCCTTTAGCACTGAAGAAAATCTTACAGCAGTGTGAACTCCTAACCTGTAAGAGAACATCCACTGATTGTATTTTTGTCAGAGTACAAATTATAGAATTGTCTAAAATGTATGTAATTTATTTTTCTGTACTAATAGACACCATGCCAGGTAGGCAATTTTCTTTCACAAATCCATTTTGTTGTGTTTTACTTGCTTTTACTTTCTTTACTTTTGTTACAAACATTGGGGGTGGGGGGACCTCTGTGTGATGAGGCCAGAATCTGCAATAAGATTCCTGATAACTGCATGCTTCACACTCAGAGAATATTCTAGGAAATTGCTTGTGAGTTTGCTTGAGGCATTTTAACACAAGTACTTCAGTCTATGGAATTTGTTACTGCTATTTTAGGTTGCTTTCAATTGATTATTTTTGAGCAGAACTTATATTAAACTGCACAAAAATAAGAGATGCTCTTTAAAGCACAATAGAATTCTAGGGTTCTTGCTACTGAAATTCTGGTGTGTTGATTAAACTCCAAATAAAACAGGTGTTAGAGTAATGGCCTTTACAAGTTAATTAATCTTCATTTTCAAAGGATGAGCTACCATTTGGCTTAGGTTTATTATACGCAAGTGTAAATTACAATGTGATTTACTGTTCTAAAGAAAAAGCCACTCTCTAAGGACAGGTCTTGCCAGTAAACTGGCATTGTGGCACATGGTGTGAGCAAATTATGCACACTTTTGGTTGAAAACATTTCCTTAAATATATGTACAATCTGTTTTATTGCTTATTCAAGAAATTTTGCTGAGAATATCAGTTTGAGGAAATACTACCTATTTAAATACCTTCTAATCTCCAAAATAATACTGAAATTCCTCTTATAGTCATTACTGCCTTGATTTTATTTAGGTGTGAAGTATTTCTATTACAGAGACAAAATCTTTACTGTACATATGGGAACACTTGGAGAGGTTTTATTTACAGTAAAATAAGAAAGAGCTTTTTGACATCATATAATAATGAAAGGGTAATATATCCCTCACATTCTCACTGTGGAACATAGCTATATGTATAATCAGACACCTTTTGGGAGGATTGATCTAGTTTCTGTTTGTCAGATCAGAACAAAGTAAGGCCTGTTGAGGAGAAAAAAGGTATGTTCTACAAAATGCAGTGAGTCTAAGCCACAGATTTCTATATTTTCCTGACAGAATTCAGTAAGATTTTCACTTTAAGCAGAGAGTTGTCCTTTTTTTTCCCTCTTTTTGTTGTGCACCCACTCAGCAGCAAAGTCAACTTCACTTATGAGTTCTAATAGTCACACTGTTTTTGTTTGATGTGCTTCAAACCTTTTACAGAGTCCCAACTGCTTTCTGGTCCTCATGACACCAAGACGGTAGGTCAGAGTGTGGCCTGGATAACTACCTTGTCAGCTGGCAGGTGACACTGCTCATTCCTTTCATTTTCTGAGTCACTTGGAGGGCACCTCTGGACTCACAGTCCTACCCAATCACTGCACTTGCACAGCAGCAAACTTGGGGCACAGTGTTGCCCAGTGCTGGTGTTCTGTCATCAAGTGCACTTTTTTGGAAGAGAGATGAAGTTTTCAGAATCCCAGCAAACATGCTGATGTTTTGCACCACCAGTGGTCTTTCAAACCAAGGGAGCTCGGAAATGCACTGCTTCGCATCAAAGGGTTATGTCTTTTTTACAGCACTAGCAGAACACAGTAAGTGTAATTTGCCTTTAGAGAGTGAAGTGTTTACTTTTTGTGTTCTCCTATCCTAAAGTGTTAAATCATTTCCCATTTCTGTTGATTTTAAGATATCTTGGTTAGAGCACAGCTTTTGTGACTGCCTCCCAAACAGAATTAACTTTGATCTCACTTCATCTTGTTGTGACTTCTCATTTCCTCCACACTCCAGGATTTATTTTGTATGCTGTTCTGTTTTGGTTCAGTACAATTCTGTTCCCACAACTCCTCATGTTTTTTGCCCCAGACCGGATGTACACCCAGCATTACCCTGTGTAAGTCTCACGTATTCCTGGTGTTTTCTTGACATATCAGCATGCTTTGGTGAAGTGCAGTGGAGCTCTCTGGGGCTCACAGGGGAGAAGGCAGCAGCCTGTCAGATCCATGGTTGTGACCTGTCTCCTGTCCAGAGGTGACTTGTGTCAGGCAAAGAAGGGAATGAGGAATTAACATACAGGTTGGAAGTATCTTGAAGGCAACGTTGCTGGGATGGGAGCATTTGGGAGGTGCTAAATGGTTGAGCTTGTGCAGGAACTGCAGAAGAGTAGAACGTCATCTTCCCAAATGCTTGAGAAGAAACTTTCATTCTGTCAGTGACTCCTAGCATTAAACCTTGTTAAACAACATAGAGCTCTTACAGTAAGCTCCATGTATTTTTCCTTTCTCTTCCTTATACCCTTTTTTCCCTTTATCCTCTTTTTTCACTCCTTTTCAATACCTTCATTTCTTCAGTTGATTTTTTTTCCATTTGTCAAAAGATTTCTTTTTTTCTTCCACAAATCCCTTTCTTGTTTCTCCTTTTGATGTGGCTTTTCTCTGTGTTTCCCTTTCAACCCTCAGAGCTTATTTTAGTCTCTTCTCTGTATTTGTTATATGGAGGAGTGCTATTGAAAAATTAAAAGTAGATTGCATGGGATTTTCTTATTTCTCTTTTTCCTCTAGAGGGCTATTTCTCTTCCCTGCTATTTCTATGAAGTTTACCATTCCCAAATGCTTCCTTCCTTTTCTTCCAAATTATTTTACTCATCTTTTGCTCTCTTGCTCTGTCCTTCTACTTCAACTTCCCCTTCACTTATTATTGCTTGATATTTAATTTCTCAGGCAGGGTGAGTCTTTGTGGAAGCATTCTGGATAAATACTCCAATCTGTGCCTCAGCTCTGCTGACAAACACTGACTTCCCAACTGTGTCTATACTGGCTTTTTGTTCCTTTTTTTCCCTATTTCAGCCCCAGTACCAGCAGCAAGGTTGGCAGTATTAAGTTCTATAGCCACATTATAACCACAGCCTTGTATAACCCATTAAAGATCAGGTCTGTATGACATTGTCATTTTAATAGCAGTCGCTGACAGCCTATCTCTGCTTGTTCTCCTATTATTACAACCACCAGTAGAGCTGTTCTACTGGGAAATTTCAAGTGTAGACAAAGCTTTAATCAACAGTAATCTGATCCTTTAAAAATGCAGCACCAATTCATTTATTTCTCATTTCACATATGAAATTTTAATAGGTACAATCACCCTTAAGGATGTTTCAAATATTAACATTATGCACAATTAGAAAACAGAATCTTTTTTCTGTATGAAACTATCATCATCTTTGAACCAAGTAAGTAGTTTTCTGTGCAGACATCAAGTTTACTATCAATCAGAAGCTTATTAACAGCTGTGTTAGTCCTAATTAAGTGCAAAGCAATGGCAGACTTTTTAATTAAGTCTTATTTTCCTAAGAGGAGCCTGATGGGTTTTTTTTTTCTTTCTCTTCCCCACCTCCATCCTTATTTGCTGTGTAAAGTCGGCTTTAAAAATAACTGGGACACAAGATGGGGCCATTTACATGAGGCCAAGGCACCAGGAAATATTTCCTTTACAGAATGGCTGTGTTTTGATTATACTGACCATATTTTATTCCTCTGGTTTTGTAAAATAATTCTGATTTTAAAAAACTTTTCTGCAGTGTTTTTCATTTTGTTTTCTTTTTTAGTTCTCCACTTGTCTGC
Organism: Vidua chalybeata; assembly: GCF_026979565.1. Lineage (NCBI taxonomy): Eukaryota > Metazoa > Chordata > Aves > Passeriformes > Viduidae > Vidua > Vidua chalybeata. Next base: position 51,776,397 of record NC_071535.1, on the reverse strand, counting down.
ATCCTCAGTTTCAACAGAAGTAGCAATTAATTTTAGTGTATAAATTCACATGAGAGAAAGTGGAAATGTGTGACATCATATACACCAAAAAGGTCCTTGTTGCCTGACTAGACCTCTGTGTGCAGTACAATGTAGTAAATACTCAGTTGTTATGAGAAAGAATTGGCCTCATAGGTAAGCTGAAATTTAGAAGTCTCTACAAGTGTTTGATTTTCTTAGTCTTGAGCAGTGCCCATATGTACAAATGAAGGAGGGAGAGAAGTGCCCTGAAAACCCTCTTAATCTGCACTTTCTACACAGCACTATTTAAGCTGGAGAACTTCTGTAACCACAAACAATGTCTGGATTGTTACTTTGCTAAGAGGATAAGTGGTGTGTACATGTAAGAGGGCAGAGTAACTTCTCACTGCTCTTGACAAAGAATTGTCAAGCACGAATATTTTTCTGTACCATAAAATGCCTTTACCTGAGCTCTGTTCAGTCTCTATTTTAACCTAAGACCATTTTAACCATTTTAAAATGCCTCAAGGCAAATCCTGGCTTGGATGAATTCACAGTTACACCAAGGCCTCCTATGAAATGCTGGCAGTTTACAAGGGGTGATCTGTCCTCTACAGTTTAAAGATAGGGTGGATCACCACGTGAGATGAATTTCAGGGTTTACTTCTCTAACCGACCCCTGAGCTCCGAGGTTTGCTCTTGCACATTTTATGCAACAGACTGTTTTCCTTTGGACAATAGGAAAAACGTAATGTGTTCCTGTAAAAAAGTGCTCCAATGTGCAAGGACAGAAAGATCAAGGCATTGGCCAGCCAGCTTAAAAGAAACTGGAGCCTAAAAGCCATTAAACCTCATGTTGTTGCCTAGCTAGGCTTAGCTCTATGGGCTCTGAGGAGCAGGAATTGTCATTTTCTACGGGTTTGCAGAGCACTTGTTGCAATCTGAGCTGGCTTGAGCCTAAGGCACTGATGTGATGTAAGCACTGAGGTCAGTAAAATCATAGTAACAGTCATGGTGGCTTTAAAATGCTTTGGCTCAATTATGGCAGTAAATCCAAGTCTGGATCTAGAAGCTCTTCATTTATGGGCACACAGGTATGTCATAATTGTCTGTAATAAAGTACAATGGAAATTATAATGGCAACACTTTACCTCCTGCTTTGTGGAGCAAAATTTTTTTTTTCCATCTATACCTATTGTGTGGTTTCTGTGCTGTTTCCAACACAAGTTCTGGATTTGTATATTTAGAAGTTTCACTAATCAATACCTGGTATGTTCTGGTTCATTACAGCCGGAGGGGTTAATGAATGACTATTGTTTATACATTGTCTGATGTTAAAGCTTAATCCATATTTGAGTCTGATGCCAGCTTTGTTTCCGGGAAGAAAGAACTGAGATAATGGCTAGGCATATTTTAAAAGAGAGTGGGGTTTTTTAATGGTTATGGATCATTTTTATACTTTGGTTATCTTGAGTATGTTGGACCTGTATGCTTCAGGATTGCCCAAGTCTGATTACTTTTTTCCTCTTACTTTAATAAAAAGCAGAATAAGCTCATTAATTTATTCCACTTCTTTTCCCTGTCTCTCATCCACTTATATAAGGTTTATATTCATATAATAAACACTAATGTCCTCTGAAGAATAAATTTAAAAAATGCCATTTTACTTCTTTTGATTGCAGTAGCAATGTTAAGGTAGGAGCCTTGACATCCAAACAGGATTCTCCAAGGTCCTCTGGACAAGGCAGCTGCTTGTAACCAAACCTGTGTTGGCAGCTGTTGTTAGGAGTGCTTGGAAAGAGTTGTCAGACACTGGAATGGGATGCCCAGGGAGGTGGTGGGGTCAGCATCCCTGCAGCTATTCAAGGAACAACTGGAGGTGGCCCTCAGTGCCATAGTTTGGTTGACACTGTGGTGCTGGGTCAGAGGTTGAACTCAGTGATCTTGGAGGTCTTTTCCAGCATAAAAGATTCCATATTTCTGTAATGAAGACCTTGGAAATGACTTTTTAAAAACAGGTGATACTGTAAGGTTCCTGAAGCTTCTGCCCATTTTCCATGTAAAATATCTGCTTTCTAAAGGTGTAAGTTTGTTTTGCTAACTCCTAGACTGCCAAGAACTCTATAACACTTACCTTGTACCCCTCTCCTATGTTTAATGAGGATTTTTTAACTGTTGGAACTTCTTTGTTTTTCTGTCCAAGTTAAACATATTAAGGACACTAAATGGCACAGTGTTTACTTGATTAACTACTGTTTTCTGGCAAAATTTAAATTAATCTTTAACAAAAATATGTGCTGAAGGTGAATTTATCTTTTGTGTTGATACTATGAAGTAGTGCAGCATAGGTTTTCATGATTATGCTTACAATTTCGAAGAAATATAGAAAACTATTGTGCAAATATTACCATATCCAAATCGGAGCCTGCAAATAAAAGATGGTGCTTAAAAAAAAAAATTACTCTGTTTCCGTAAGTAAGTGGTTTGCTGATTATCTATAAAGATACAGGAATAGGGCAGCCCTAAGTGTGACTGTTGAAGACTATATTAGGGAGTTGTTGGAGGCTTCTTAGCATTGGCTAGGAAAAGTTTTGGAATAGATGGCACATTAATACCTATTGTCAAAGAAAAGGAGACTGTGGGGTGAAAGAGAAGGAAGTGGAACCAGCAGCACAAAGGTGACTGCCATTACAGGTCTCTGATAAAGAAAGGAGACTGCACCTGTCTGGAATGAGGAAAGGCAGCAAGAACATCTTTGAAAGAGATAAAAGGACTCTCATCCTCCTTCTCTCCCTTTATTTATTCAGTGTACCTCAGCCCTTGCAGAAAGCACCTGGCTGACAGCTCTGTACCTTGCAGTCCTTGGTGTATTCCCAGCAGGGTGTTCACTACAGACATCTACAGCACCAGTTTCCCCTTTGCTTTCCTGACAGGAAACATGGGCTCTGCTTTTGTTTCCAAGGTGTGTCCCATCACGGGCCTGTCTGCACTCCTCGGCAGCAGGATGGGCACAAGCTGGGGGTGTGTGGGGCTTGGAGACTGGACTAAAATGAGGCAGCTCATGCTGTTAGTGCTCCAGCCATCATCCCCACCCTTTGGTGAATGTTGCCATCCCTGAGGCAATGATGTCTAATCCACTCATGAATCAATTATTGAACTGTTGCATTTTTCAGTCTGGCCTATTAAATTAAACTGACATCAGTCTCATCTCACAAAGACATTAGATAGTGATGAATTTCGGGTACTGTTAACCTGGTTTTGAATTGGCCAGCTAGAGACAGACAGATTCATTTTACATTCCAGCTGCCAGAATCATTGCCATGTCCTATTTTGCTGTTGTGGCTTTTTGATCAATGGCCTTCCTTGCTAGCTCATGAGAAGGAGCAATTTCACAAAAAGAAAGAGAGCACAAGAAACCCAAAAAGGTCAAAACCTGGATTTATTTATTCTGTCTTTAGTAGCACTGTGAGGAAGGGGGTGCATATGTAAACAGTGAGATTGGCTAGCTGGTTAAAAAGGCTTCACTAAAAGAATCAAAGAATGGATTAGGCTGGAATGGACCTTAAAGATCATCCAGTTCTTCCTATCATGGGTAGGGACACCTTTCACTAAACCAGGATGCTCGAAAGCCCATCCAGCCTTGAGCTCCTCCAGGGATGGGGCATCCACAGCTTTTCTAGGCAACCTGTGCCAGGGCCTCTCCACCCTCACAGTGAGGAAAAAGCGGAATACTGCCTGCATGGATTTAAAAGGCACTGTGTGGAATTAATGCAGCCCAGGTTAGGGGAGTTTGCTTTCACGGAAAAAAGGAAAAGAAATATTCCATACTGCCAACAGCATTGCTTTATACCTGCAGTACATCCACTGTGGATAGGCCCTGCTATCGGTTTCTCAAGGTCAGGATTGAAGGCACTTGAGACGGCATTCCATGTTCAGACTCAGGTGTTTATTATTTCTTCTCAGTGAAACAGTCTCACAGCCATGAGTTTGGCAGCTTTTCATTAGCAAGGCACAAAATGGCTAGCTAATTCTTGTTACAAGGTCTTTTAAAACTAAACTATCCAATTAAGAAAGGACACCCAGATTATTTTCCTTTTTAACCCAATAACTGATCGCCTGAAGTCCGCAATGCAGACTTTTCTGTCTAAACATCACCCAAACCCATGAAGAAGAAGGAAGAAGAAGGTGAAGAAGGAAGAAGAAGGTAAAGAAGAACAACCTGCCTCTGCCCTAAAACCTCCATCTTGCTTCATATTTATTTCTATATTCTAAAACCCCAAACTCTTGTGGGTCTGTGCCTTTCAGCACAGAAAGTCTAAAATTCTCAGCATCCAGGATTCCAACGCCCTGCTTGATCTGTGCTCTACTTCATCCACTGTGTGAATCTGGTAAATAAAATGTGGAAACTTTTTTATTGTGGCCTGGTAAAATGCGGAGGGTCCTCAGACTGCTCTGAGCTGAACCTTGGCTTTGTCTGTACTCATTCCCTTCTTGGATTCTGCTTTTATTGGTGACTGAAATAGAACAAAAAAGGTGTTGGTTCACTGCTCTGACTGTTTATCCTCTTTTCTCCTCCCAGGACTTAGGGGGAATTTGTGAGTATCTATGTGCTTCCTTTTGACTCCTCCAGACAAGATGGAAGTGCTGGAGACCTGTTACAAGGGATGGCCAGAAGGACAGCCTGTGGGTTTGCAGAGTGGGATGCTGACCTGTGCTGGTGCCCTGTAAATCCTGTGTTTGTGAGTGCCCATCTCTTCAAAAGCACTTGTCTTTTCACTGTGGGGGAAAAAAAAAATCAACAAGGAAATGCTGGCAGATATTTCCTGCCTGCTGGAGCTGTGGATTCATTACTATTAATAGAACTAATTGACTATTTGAGAGCAGCTATAAAAATTGATTAGATGCATATGAGGAAATAAACATGGATCAGTCTGTAGCAGCACAATGATATGAATTTCATGACCTATTAGGATACTTCTGTGTCTAGCAAAGGATTTTTTTAATAAACATTAAACACTTCACCCAAATTCTGCCCTCTAGCACAACTCCCAGTCTTATGAATGTATAATGAAAGCAAATATTTGGTATAGCAAAAGAATCCCATTTTTTAAAATCTCATTCCTGTATATTTTTAAGAGGTTAGGTTGCTTGACATGTAAAGCATCTATGAATTTTAAGTGAGGCCAGATTAGTAAGGCTCTGTAGTTGGTCTTTCATCTTAATGTGACCAAGAATGTCCTCTAGCTCACTCTATTTACTAAGAAATTAAAAAATAGCAAATTGCACATCATTGCAGGCCATATGTCCGTTCCTCTCCTGGGCTCTGCTCTACAGCAATGTTAATTGACTTGCCCAAACCCTCTTCTCCTGAGTTGTGACCACTGCTGATGAAACAATCAACAATGCTCCTGAGCAGAGCAGGGAAAGAAAAAACAATGTAAAGCACAGGACCACATTAAGAATAAATTCATTTCTGCAAAAGGATGATAAAAATTTAATACTGACATATAACCTAGGCTTTCAAAAGTACAATCTTTTGTTAAGCTCACTTAAAAAGCAGGCCTGAAAGTTGGAGACTTTTAAAGGGCACTTTACACTGAGAAAACAAAAACAGTAATATACAAATCATTGACTGTTGCACATTTATTTCTGGTTTAGTAGACTTTGAACAAGGGACACAAAATTTTTAATAAACCTGCAAGGGCTGTTATATAAAGACTATATATTCTTCTATTGAGCAAATAATGTGATAAATCTGGATGTAGAAGATAAACTGGATTAAACTACATTGAACAAAAGTAAAAAGGACCATAAGCTTGTAGTGTATTAATGAGCTTGCTTTTTACATTTTCACTTGGATCTTCGGAGAGTGTCCATTAAACCACAAGCTTTGTCTTTTAAGCCAATACATAATATTTAGATGAGGATGCATTACTCCATCTCCACAGCCCAGCACTGTGGGGTGTTGTGGGACACACCTGAGTGCAGGACCCAGCTGAAGTTCGTTTTCCCCACAGCCTGCAGCAGGTGCAGGTAGTTACCCTGGGCTCCTTGCCCAGCCTATAAAGAGGTGTTAGTGAGCTTCTATCCTTTCTGGGCAGTTGGACCTTTGCTTCAGACCTTCTCAGCTAAGGGCTAAGCAGGGTTGTGGGAAGGAGAGATGAAGAGCTCAGGAGATGGGCCAGAGCCTGGCAGGAGCCCAGGCTGCAACCCTGGAGCTGCCTGCACTTTCCTGCTTGGCTTCAACTCTACCCCTGCCCACCTGCTATCCCCACCATCTGCAGAGTGCTCAGTCCCCTACCAGCCAGGGAAGATCAACCACAAGTAATTTTTGTGACTGTTTCTTCTAATGCCCACCTTGAAGGTGTCTGTGGGGGTGTTTCTCAGTGTACTTCATCCAAAATGAATGCAGAATGTGGAATTTTCCAGTTTCTCTGCAGGTTTATGCAACCTGCTTTTCACTTGTTGCCCATACCAAACTTTCTTTATTTTCTTTTTTTTTTAATTGCACTAGGTAACATGATTAGGTCAGAATTTCCTGCACTTTCCTTCTTGCTCTTTGATTTTTTTGAAGAACATCTAAAATAGTAGGTCTTGTGGATGTAGAGAAAATACTTTAAATACAAATCTGAAAAGACTCTGAAGTGAAAAAGCAAATATAATGAAAACTTCATTATCATTAATAGTCTGATCACTTTCTGTAGCAGTTTTGTAATTTTTTTACTCCTTGAAGCAGGCAGTGCACAAAAATAGAACATGACTATGGCAGGCTTATTCCAGATTTCCTTTATAATGTTATTTGTTTAGTAGCTATGAAGTTAGAATTTTAATTTTAATTGCCCTTTTTTTTTTTTTCTAAGCATGGTCAATCTATCTGTTTACTATGACAAGTTATTTTAAACTACTTAGTATTCAGGATATTTGCAGTTGCAATGAACAAGTTCATTTAAACACCAAATCAATCAGTATTTTCACTAGAGAGAAATTTTTAAGTACCAATTAAGAATGAAAAAGTGATCTACATTCTCTAATACAATATTAATGTACTGAGAGGGGTGATCCCAACTGCATGAGAAAAAACACAGCTGTGCATATGCTTGTCTTAAGAAAGGGTTTTTTTTTTCCTGTCACTTAGCATAATTTAATGAATAAAAAGTGGTTCTTTTACTGCTACTAATGAATGGAAATCCCATCAAATTGCAAGGCATCAACACCAAGGACATTACTCTTAAAGTGCTGTAGATTATCCCGGTGATAATGGAGGCCAAGAGCATTTGTGGGATGGATGGACTGTTCCCATGGTGCTGAGCTGGAGTTACCTTTCAGCAGTGCATAGATCACAGTTTAGAGTTATGCTAGGTGCTTAATTCTGTTATCCTCTGTTGAAATACCAACCTATCTGCTCGTTATGAGACAGTTTAAAAAAAACCCATAATTACAGAGGCCGTGGGGAAATTGTGTCCTTTAGGTTGATCAGGGTGTGCAGTGATCTGCTGAGGGGAGTGGTGGAGTCTTGCTGATGAAGTAACTCGTAGCTGTGTTGATGGATCGATTGGGCATGTAATGGTGGGAAGGATACTGGCCTGGCTCTGTGTTCCAGTAGCCATGTTCTCCTCTGGAACCCCCAGTCTGGGTTTGTGTGCTTTGAAGTAAAGGGAGCAGCACGTGAAAAGGCCTTGGGGGAAGGAGACCTGAGTTTTTTACAGAAATCAGCCTTGGGTGGAAGTACCCTATTTAGATGGGGGTTAGATTGCATGGAAAAGGGATTTTACAGGCCTCTAACAACTGGAGGGCAGTTCAGGAGACCTAAAAAAGTAGGAATGGGTGCTTTAACCCAAAGAGGTTTTATCACCTTCACTTAGCTTTGTTTCAGCTTAACACCCACTTGGCTCTTTAGAGTCTATCTGCCAGGAACATTGCTGAACAATAAGGTGACAACCTCACTCTATCAAAATGACATAAAATGCATTTTTTTAAAGTTGTGTTTGAACTTGTCTTACCATAAAAGTATTTTTAGAGCACAGGCACCTTTGGGGAACATCTGAAAATGTGAACGGAAAAAATAAAAAGAACCTGAAGTTGAATTGTTGAACCAAAGATTGCCTGGCCTCTCCAAGGATTTCATTAGTGGCTTTCCTGTGAAACAGTTTCAGGAGCCTATTTACAACAATTTTGGTTTTCTTATTCAAGTGATTTTCTTGCATTAATTTGTATAATTTTTTTTTTCCTGTGGTATTTCTGTAAGTGTTATCTAAATATATCAATTAAAAAAACTGTTGGCTTAACTTTTTAAAGATAGTATCTTTCTTTATAAAATAGACTTTTTTTTTTAGAATAGCAAAAGATATAGAATCTCTTTCTGATTATCTGGGGGGGCGGGAAAGTATTTATTATTCATAAACACAAGAATTTGTGCATATAAAACCAGAGCCATTGAAGTTGGCTCGATATACACAAACTGAAATCAATCCATGTTGTTCTTAAAGTACTTGTTTTGCAGTTTTGGCATGAAGAGTTTGCAAGTAAAACAGTAAAGCTTCTGCTCCCTTGCTAGTTTATAAATAGTTTATATATAAGGCATTTAATATGCATTTTTTAATAAATCATGACTTGTCCTGAAATTCAGGATGCTTTGATCTGTGCATGTTTTCACAAATATGTAGCACCTTTAGGATGACCCCAGTGCTAGCAGCAAACTGCATGGGAGGGCTTTTCACAGAAATATTCCAAGTTTTTGCAGTTTGGTGGGCAGCAGCCTTGGCTGTGTGCCGCATCACCCTTTCCCTGTGCAGCCTGAGTGGGTGTGTTGGAGATCCCACAAAACCAGGCTCAAAGTTACTGTGCAAAGGATGAAAACATCTCTGTGAGATATTGCTGTGATAATCCCAGCCTAGCAAGGTAAAGCTACATCTAAAAGATCCCTTCAAAAGAGAATAGGAAATGCAGTAATTGGGGAAGTGAGTGGATTCATGTGGGAAAATATTTGTAGCAGATGACACTTTTCCAGCACCGTGGCTGTTACATTAAAGAGCTAATGTGTAAGTTAATGCTGCCTGAGGCAGGATTAACTTCTGATGTGCAGGGATTGAAGATTGCTAATGGCCTAGCTAGCATGAAAGCCAGCTTGCCTGGGAAGGTGACTTACTGTACTTGCTTCTCTTATCCGGCTGTTGCTGGGTTTGTTTTACTGAGCACCTGGCACTGAGTTTTCACTGTCTGCCCAACTCCTGAGGGGGCACAAGAGCTGCTGCCAAATCTAAGGCAGGGCAGAGCCATTGGTGAGAACATTTGTGCATGTGAACAAATCAAGGCGTATGACTGACTGCTTTCCTCATCTCTTCTCGGGCTGCTCTGATGGCACAAAATAGCTTGTGTTACTTCCCTGGACCAGACTTATAGCTGCTGTCAGTGAGTGAATCCCAAAGAAAATGGCAAATTTGCATGCTCTGGGAATGTGATGCTTGTGATTAGGTGATCCACTTTGGTCACCTTTTGATCACGTTTTCAGCATGAGAGAAGGTGTTTCCTCCATTGACGGAGGGTGTTTGTCAGGGTGATAAATGCTGTGATGCATAGAGATAAGAGCATGCCCTAGCTCTTGCTTTGCGCCTCGTTGTGGGGGAAGGGCTGGGGTCCCTCTGGTGTGCCCCAAGTATTGGATGGAGGTAAATTCTTATGGGAACCTGTTCCCTTGTGCCCCTTTCCAGTTTGAGTGTGAGGAAAATGACTCCCAGCACTACTCACACAGCAAGGTAGACTTTGTGTGGGTGGGAGTTCTCTGGGGACACTTGCCATGGAACTTCATGTTCTCATTGGATGCTGTCTTTGTAGGGATTTAGTCTTTTTATGCATTTCTTCCTCAAATGTGCTACTGAGCTCTTACTCTGCTCCCAGCTCCTTCTCTGGAAAACTACTTCAGTGTTCTCTGCTGTGCTGGGGGCATTATTTCTGCATCTTCTGGCTGCTTTCTCACCTCCAGTGTTTCACTGTTCCTGGTGGAGAGGCAGAGCACCTTTATGTATCCTAGGTTCTGTTGATTTGTGTCTGTGTATTGGCAGTCAGTCTACTTTCTTGTTAAAGTGCATGATGTTTTAACACTGCTATGTAACTGCTCTCTTAGGATAAAAGGGAATTAAAAAGGATAAAAGGGAATTAAAAAAAATAAAATCAAGAGATGGGGTAAAACAAATAGCTTTTGCTCCTTTTTATAAAACACATTAAATGTGGGTGGAGTGCTTGTATAGACTCAGCAGTCTTATATTGGGGTTTTTCTTGATTTTTTTTCCAAATAATATGTCAACATATGTACCTAGAAAGAGTATTTCAGCTATATCTTTTTTTATGTGTCATCTTTTCATGAATATACTACCACTCAGCTGTTGCAGAGGTAACAAGACCCATCAGCATCCATCAGTCTGAAGGTGCCTCTGTGACTGCCATTTTAGAGATTCCTGCCTGTTGTGCAGCTTTCAGGCTGAATGCTGAATGGAATATTTCTTAAGCACATGTGTGGCTGTGTGAGGAGGCAGAGGGGATGGATAGTGTTGGTGAGAAAGCCAGGAATTCCTTCAGCAGCACCAGGACATGTTCTCCTCCCAGTGAACATGGATAACTCAATGCTAATGGGTGTTATGCACAAGGGAGAGAATCCATGCCCCCCCGCCCCCCCCCCATTGCACGCTCTGGGAAGTGCAATTCAAAGCTTTCCCAAGGCATCTTTAAATTAAATTTCTTGGAGTATGTGTCTTTGAGTTGTCTCACATGCAGAACTTCCACTGACTCAACAGGGCTTGCTGCACACAGATCAAGTGGTGGGAGATTTCTCTTTTTTTGGTATCTTTCCAAGAGATGTAAAAGACAGATAAATCACTCTTATTGGTATGATAAACAGGTGCTTGCTTGTGTGTCTGGTAGGGATTCACTATGAAGTGTGCACTTTTGGGTTATGTGAATGCCAATTCACTGGAAAAAGTGCCAAAACCCTGGAAAAATAAGCCAATTTAAAAAAAATGGTCTGGAATTTCCTTTCCTTCATTCCAGAAGAGCCTCCTTTTTAGGAGTACCCTTGCCTGCTGACAGGGGTTGAAGGAGTGTAGATTGGTCAGAGGAACTATAAAGACTGGATGTTTGAAATGGCTAGCAAGAACATATAGATTTGCTGTGAGAAGAATCATACAAACTAAGGATCACAGGACTTGGGTGACAAAGAGGTGTGCCCATACAAAGGTGGAGTCCGTAGCAGCTGTGGCAGGGCTTTTAGCATCTTCCTCAGATGCATCTGGTATTGGGTGTGGTCAGTGATTGCAATGTGGGGTTCAGCTGGGGTGCAGCTGAGCAGTTCTCACGTTCTGGTTTTTATCCAGTAGAATTCAAAGAGCCTGGTTCCTTTTAACTCTGCTGAAGCTGAACTTGTGTAATCATAGTTGTGCAGTGTTTGGCCAAATTCCCTGCATTTTTCTTGTGGAATGAAGGAGGCAGCATGTGGATTGTTCTGCTGAAACCAGAAGCATTGGACCAACACGTGATACTGGTGCCTGCAATACCAAACTGCTGCTTTGTGGTCTTACCTTATTTCTTTTTCCTTTTTTAAACACAAGGGAAATTTTAAAATGATATCTTTTTCTTAAACAGATCTGTGAAATCAGTGGGGGTTAATTAAAAACTAAATTTGGAATCTACAAACATCCAGAAATTATTTACACTGTTGTTAATTTCTTCTTTAATATTCATAAGTGTTTTCTGTTAATTAAGAAGAGAGGGAGAACATGAAGAAAGGCTTAGAACAAAAGCAGACTGCATACAGATTAGGGACTGAGTTCTCAAAGAACTGGACTAATTACATACTGCCAGCATTGAGAGAGGAATTTATATGCAAGGAATGTATCCTTCAGCTGAAAAATTGGGCATACTTGTGTGTTAAATTTACTGCATCAGAATTTGACATGATCCTCTTACCACCATGGCTACCACTTCCCTGCTTTCTGGCATTGGACATTCTGCAGTCCTAAAGCAGTTTTATAGAGCCATTGAATGACCAGGGCTGAAAAGAACCTTAAAGATCATTTTGTTCCCACCAGCCTTTCACCAGAATAGGTTGCTTAGAGCTCCATCCAACCTGGCTTTGAACATGTCCAGGTATGGAGAATCCACAATTATATACTTATGAATAAAAGTGCTGTATTTCCCAGCAAGATTTGGGAATCTTGTGTTAGTTGTGAATAGTTGGATTTGATGCCCCTGTGGATTCTCAGTACAGACAAGAGATTGAAAGAATGACCTTAGTTAAAGATGTATTTCATTTAGAATATTGAATATACCTGTGTCTAATTTGGTTGACAAGTAGAAAAAGCAAACACCTAGGTCCCTAGAAATGCCTCTTTAAACAGGCTGTGTGATTGGCATTCCTGCACTGATGGCTGCTGTCTTGCAGTGCTACCAAGGTAGGCCTATTTTCAGGTTTCACACTCCACCTTCCCTGCCTAACATTGTGGCAATCTTCTAAGAATGAGCTGTGGGGATAATAGAAAGATAGAAGTAAGGAAATCAGTGCTTTAAAGAAAAAAGAAATTAATTGTATTTCTTACCTCAAATCAAAGGTAGCAAATTTTTGTTTGTTTGCCTTTTTTTTTTTTTTTTTCCTAAGGGTGGGGAATCTGGAGTGTTGCTGAGGGAAGAAATAGAATTAAAAGAGAATATGAGCTCCCCTGTACTCCAGGGAAGCTGTCATATGCTCTGAACTCATTGTACACAATATTCTAAGCCATGACAGTAAGTCAAAAGTTGCAAAAAATTTTATCTTGGCAAAGGTTTATGGAAGAAATGAAGGAAATAGGGAAGTCTGGAGAATAGAAGCAGACTTCAGACTTTGGCAGCTTGAGCACAAGTTAAGAGACCTGGGTTAGAGATGAGCGAGCTGTATGTACAAATACATTTCTGTGATCTTTTTTGATAGAAAAAAGATCGCAAATTATATCAGAAAATACAGGGTCAACTGTAGCAAGAACACCTCAGGGGAGATGGGAGTTGCAGTAATATCAGAAGACATCTGGTAATGGGGCTACAGCAGATATTTTTTCCCCTCAGGGATGACAATGGAACAGTAATTACTAGGAAAGGCAGCAACCTGCAGAGTGCAGGAGTGTCTTGTTTCTAGTTAGAGATGCTGAAGTCTGGAATATATAGGAATCAAAATCTGGTCTCTGAACAACTGAATCTGCAGAGGGTGACAGGTAAGGCAAATGGAATGGGGAAGGAGGAGAAGGAAATGAGCACTGGGATAAAGTGACTTCCTCAAAGAGCTAATACACATTAATTATACTCTTTAAAGGTTCATCAGTTAATGCAACTGCATCTCCCTAACCCAAATTTTATCTAAAACTGAACCACTGAACCCATGAAAAGGAATAGTCCAGGTATAAATGAGTACAGTTGGATCAGTCCCCTATGTGACTAAAATAAAACAGTGTGGCTGTGCTTTTTATCTTCTCTATTCTTCTCCCAGCTGCTCTAAAAAAATATTTTGGTGGTTTAGCTGGTGATTTTTAACCCTTCATGTTGGAATTGCAAAGAGCAGTTGCATGGGTTGTTGGTGTGAAGATGAAATGAAACTCTGCTATAAGCAATAAGCTGCAATGTAAAAGGAATAAAAAAAGGACATACACTGTTTTGAAGTGACAGTGATTTAAGATGCTTGAAGCTCAGCTTTAGTGAGAAATCTGAAAAGAAACTGAGCTCTTGGGACTGTTCAGACACCTCTAAAGATCAGCCCTCTCTACGGCATCTCAAGAAGGTCACTTAAAAGCTACGTTAGACAAAAAACTATATCCCAGCAAGACAGTTAAAAGGATATGCCTGGAAAATAAAGTTTGGTACAGGTGTGGCACATGTCTTCTTCAATACTGATTCCAGAGGCCAGAACTTACTGATGTGTTTCTGCCCTTGCCCATACTTCTGTCTCCCCTACAGAAGTAAACATAGTTTCTTCAGGGCTCTTTTGTTGTCTGCGCCAGTGAGCTCCAGAGCCATCTACAGTGTCAGAGGAAAAACAATCTAAAGGCTGATATTTCAGTGGGAAATTGCCCTATTCCCTCTTCTCCTGCAGGTGCCCTCGGGAGTTGCTCATACCAGTATCAGTTGCTCTATTTCTTTTAAAAAACCTTCAAATTGCTTGGTTTCTGCTTTGTGCTACTGGAGCCCTATGTGACTTTGATAAGTTGTTATATTGTATTTACATGTAAGCATGAAACATTCTTTTCTTTGAATAAGACATGATCAAGTGGCAATGAAAATGTAATTTTAAACAAAATCCTACACAGCTGAATAAATTCTGTCCTTTGCATATTAGTGAAGATCTGGTGGGATCAGCAGAAGTTTGAGTGGATCTGTCCAACCCCTGTGTGAGAAGTAAAGGAGATGGGAGTTAAGTCACTGCAGAACAGAGTTTAAAACCCACAGATTAAAAAAATCATAGATATTGTTTTTAAAAGAAATAAAGCAACAGATACTACTTTTCATTTTTTAACTGTGGACTGAAATAATTTAGCACATTTATCTGTCAAGGGACCACTTGCTGCTCCTTGGTATAGTGGAAATCTACCAATATTACAAAGCTTTTCTGCTTCTGAGTGTTAAAACATCAAACACTGAGTAGCTTTGAAATGCGTGTTTTTTAACTGAGGTCTTTCTAGAAGTAAAATTAACTGCACATCACTATTTAATGCATGAAACCAGGATTTACTGTTTGAGAACTAATTTCAGCTTGCTGCAGTTGTAAACTTGCCCTCAATTAATGTGCTACTGGGCCCAATTCAGAGATGGGTAAAGTCAGCAGGTCTTTCCAATTACTTTTATGGCTATCAGATGAAGTCTTTAATTAATGCATCACTGAGTGCTCAGGCTCATTTAAAAATTTCTCATTTCTAGATAGAATGCAGATCTTTCAAAATGTCATTGTACTTTAAAGCTGTTCTGCTCTCTTGGATGAGAAGTTATTTACACTTGTGTGACTACATCTGATATATTCCTTCTTTCCTCACACCATAATATGCCTACAGTATGTGTTTTGATATATTATGTGTATCTTTGAATACATAATATATTACCAGATGGTATGTGATTAGCAGGGTACACTAAAGTAGAAAGATGTCTTCTGCCCTGGGTGCATGTACACAGTCTGGTAGAGTACATATTTAAAGTGAATATTTCAAGATGTATTTTTAGAAGAGAAAATAAGCTGTTGGTATATGCAAAAGTTCTGTGTGTGCAGTAAACGAGCTATCTGGGAAAGTTTCATACCTAACATGCTTCTGGAAGTGTTGGAAAACTACCTCTGGCTCATGAGGTCAGCCAGGTGAAATTTTGACTAAAAGGACTTAATGTTCAGATGCCACTGACATGTTTTCAGTCCCAGGAGCTTAATAGTTCAGATTTGGAATATGGAATAGCTGCTCCTAATTTGTAGAGGAGCAAAGAAATGTTCTGATGGGTTACTGCCTACTTGGGTGGAAGCATGTGAAAGCCATTGCTTTCTCAAAACAACTAAGAAAAATGCCAGCTTTGGGGTTGAGCTCCAGCATCAAGGAAACTTATGCATATGTTTCAACTCCTGAAAAATCAACATTTAAATCATAAACATTGATACAGCCTTGCCTGAAATAATGTAATTTGTTGTTACAGTTCAGTCTGGTGTTGTGAAGACACCTGAAGTTATGGTCATGCATGGATTTTAGTCATCAGAAAATGAATGTCATTGGCCAAACTTTCAGTTCTTAGCAATAAAAATTACACAGTGAAGAGAATTATAGACATTCCAGAAGTGCACTGTTTATGGGTCGATTCAGGTTTGGAGGTAGGCTTAGGTTGGTAACTGATAGAAAATTCATGCAAGAGCCTTACCTCACATAAATCAATAAGGCTTCCTTGATTGTAATGAGCTAATGCCAATTTATACCACCTGAAGAGCTATTGCCCAGATTTACAGTGTAAGTATAATTACTATGACATAGATTTGCTTTGGTTCACTGAGCTGGCAACCAGCGAGGTTTATAGTATAGTGTCTTTTTTGTTTTCGCTTAAATTGCCTTTCTAGGGTGGCTGGAGTTAGAACCCAGACCAGAGTTTCCTTCCCAGTCTGCTCTTCTGATGGTGTTATGTATAAAGTAGAAATCCTTGTGGAGGGTTGGGCTCATCTTACAGGCCCTGTGTGCTGTTGGCACAGCAGGGAAGGGCCATTCCAATGTGGTGCTTGGCGCAGCAGGAACCTGCTGGCTCCCCAGGACCTGCAGGAGACCCCATGCCTTTCAGTGGTGCTGCAATTTAAGTATTATTTTGTTGAAAAACACTGCTTGTCTTTGGCCACAAGCTTTCCTGGTCTCCAAAGTATCTCAGCACAGGTCTCTCTCTGCCTGGCTGAAGGCTACCATTCAATTTCCATTACTCTTCCTGATTTCTGTTCATGATGTGTCTTCCCCAACTGTTAATATCAGTAAAAATAAAAATCAATCAAGAATTATTAGTAGTAATTAAAACATGGGTGGCCCATTATACTGGGTGGGCTCAGTATAGATTCTGCCCTCAGCTTTGCAAGTGCACCTGAAGTTACTTGATACAACCACTGTGATCTCTGGATGTAACTGAGAGCAGGATGTGGCCCTGGCTCCAGGAGAGATAGTATTTTAAAATATTGTTAGATGCAGTAAAACTTCTGATTTTAAGTGGTTGAAATATCACATAACTCAGAGAAAATTGTGCAGGAAGGAAAAGAACTGCGGTGAGTCAGTGAGCAAGCATTTTATGCTTGGAAAAGAGAAACTTGTTTCCAAGTGCTCTTTGTGTCACAAATAAGAGGACAATAGTTTCAATGCTAGCATCTAGCAGTCATTTCCCACAGTATAAATGCACCCTAACTTAGCATGGTTTATGTGCTCCTGGGATGCTGTACACTTAAATAATAAGGGTGCTCCAGGTCACAGCTGAGATGCAATTAACCCTCAGATTGAAGAAATACCTTCCCACCTGCAGGAAGGATTCTCATTTTGAATAGTTTTCCATTAGTTTTCCTGTGGGAATTACACAATATTGGCAGTATTTCTGGGACTAATGTGACAGTGCCAGCCAGGGAGCAGTTTAGCTATAGGTCCTTAATACTTCTGTGGTCACAGGAGTTCTGTGAGCTTTCAGACAGGCTCTGTCTTCTGGCTATTGGGAAATTTTTTTGTCCGTCTTCAACTGAGGTGATGCCATGTGGCAAAAGAAATGCCATGCCTGTATTTAACAAGGGCTGTGTTTGTGTACATCTGGGATGTGATTTTGGTTGTTTGTTAATTCCTTTTTTTCCCCTGGGGTGACCTGTAGGCCTAAATATGGTGGTGTTTAAAGCTGACCAAAAATATTCAGATGTTTGAAAATCCATAAAAGAAATTAATTTTTATCTGAGCAATAACCTGATAGAGAAATTGAGTCAGCACACTTAAAAGAATCAGAGTTTCTGATTATTCAAAGTAATATAGCTAGGGCCATTAGGAAAAGTTTAGAAATTTGAAAATAGTCATTTATGGTGAAAAACAATTTATTTTTTTTTAACTTACTGTGCAGTTTTCACCCATGATTAACTTGATGTGTGTCTGAATTCCTCTGCCTCTTTCTCACGGAATTGATTGTGTGTTCTCTGCTTCTTTCCTGCAAGGTTTTTAGATAAATTGATATATCCAGACTGATGCTGTTTGCCTGTTCAATTACTTAAGTGTTCTTTCTTTTTCTTTTAGTTTTTCATAACTCTTACTCTACTGTAAACCTACTTCTGCAGAGGGACACACAGTAAAATGAGGGGACATACAATAAAAATGAAACAAAACAGGAAATAGTATTGTAGAAGAAACTTGGTTTAGGACAGGATATCCTTTAAGTCTTATGAAGTGTGGATGTTTGAGATGTCCAGCATGAGATAATCAGAATGGGTTTGGGATGACTAATGGTTTGGTTTATTGATACTCCTAAAAATTTTTGCATCTGGGCTGTGGAACATCAAAAGCCACTGACTAAAGGAAGAGACTAACTTAAGTTGGCTCTTGTGAAATCTTTAGAAGACATGGTCAGTGGACTGAGTCACTGATACACGAGAACAGGACCACAGTGACTTTGAAATCCTGGTGATGCAGAGGTAAAAGAGCCTTTGTGCAATCCAGTGCTCTGCATCTTCTGCTTTCCTGCCTCCCCTGCCTGTGGAGTCTGACCTGTCCTGGCTATCTGGGACTGTGCCTGTGCTGCTGTCACCCACAAGGACATGATAGGCAGTGCTGCCATGTTATCTTTGAGAAGCAAAACCTGCAAGATCCTGTAGAACAAAAGGCAACAATATTGAGAGCAGTGAGATGTGGCTGCAGTGACGAGGAGAAAAGCAACAGCTGTAAAAGCATCACAGACACAGTCTGGCTCATCAGTGCTGTCGTGTGTGTGCTTAGAAAGGGATTATTGCTAGTGACCAGTTCCCACTCTGTTGGATAATTCAAAAAGTAAAAGTACTTAGAGGCATAAAAAAAGTATAGGGGATATGTACTTTAATCACATGAAAGTGAAAAAAGTCTTAATTTTCTTAAGGGATCATGATGCAGGTAGAGAAAATTGGGAGTACTTACTTTTGTTCTGATTATTGAATGAACATCAAATTTGGGAAGTGAAGGGATTTGGACCAGATGATTTTCTAAGGTCCCTTTTGACCTAAATCATTCTTTGATTACCATTTTTGATGAAAGCAAGAGGCAATGGACTCTTAAGGGATATTTTGGCCTGTAGACCCCCTTGCCATATCATACTACTGAGTCCATGATGTTACTAAGAAAAAGAGGATTATACATCAGTATAGATGGAAAAAAAACCCACCAAAATCAAACTCCTCACTTGGGTTGGATGAGATATCTTTTGCTGAGGGCTGGATGTTGACAGGCCAGCACAGCTTGTAAAGCACTGCAAGATTTCTAGAGAGCTAAAAAGGAGTTTCCTCTCCTTTTTCCTAGCGTAGTTGATGTGGGCCATGGACAGAGACAGCTCATCTGGCTTGTCAGGGCATGGTCTTTGGAGGGTGAGTTCAGACGTCAGCTATGAGAAGATAGGTCTCATAATCACAGCATGGGAACTTCTTTGTAAGGCAGTTTGGCTTTCATACAAAAATTAGTGGGGAGGGGGGGAAGAAAAAAATTAATGTATAAATTTCCCCTGGATTTAAAACTTGCATTTTATACTGGCAGCAGATCTATGCGCTGTTGCCCAGATGGAGAGAGGGTCAATTCATCATGTATTCATTGAAGGTGAGAGGCTAAGAAATGTATGAAGGAATTAAGCAGGGAAATGTTGAATTCCTTCTTTGAGGAGGCTACAGCCAACCTTGTTATGCTGCTCTGTGACCCCTGGAGTAATGTTACCCCAAATGAAGCCAGTGGTTTCCTACTTTTTGCAAACTAGGCCAACAGATTCTTGAAGTGTTAAAACACTATTCATCTCATCTCGAGTAAAAGCAGATTAAGAGAAGAGAGTTGGTTCTTTTCTACAAGAAACCCACCAACCTGTCCTTGTCTAGAATTTATTTCAATAAAATGTTGTCTTCAAGACTGGGTAATAAGAAGATTATTTTTGAAAAGTGAGAAGAAAAGAATATAAGCCTGGAACCCACTTTTATAAGTGCTGCAGTGTGAATTTGTTGCAAGGTTAATAATAGAATTGTCACTGTTAACAAATAAAAGAGTCTGACAACAGATGAGAATTCCAAATGGGTTTGAGTTCCTTGCATAATTGTTATTTTAATTACCATGTTCAGGAAAGGCTTCAGAGGTTCCTCAAACACTGCTCATACCCAGATGAGATTTACCAGAGCACTACTCACAAGCTTTCTTTTGAAAAGTCACTTTCTTGTTTTATCATGTTTACAAAAAACTGAAGTGAGAGTTAGCTATGAATCTTCTGTTATTTGAGTCGATGGCAGATGCTAGGAAGGCTTTGCTTTGTGATAGAGTTAAACTCTCTGGGACTGATTACAAAGAAATTCCATTAGCAATATTTAAATGCCATCCTTGAAAGGCACTCAATAATATGTGTGTTGGCGCTGATCAAGAATAGTACCTTTTAAAAATGAAAAAGTAATGTGACTGTTAGTTTAACATAAAAATGTCAAACTGTGGGCAGTCTCTTGTCATTTAAAGAATCTGGGCTATTCCTAATGGGAATAAGGATGAAGGGGCGGGGGGAGAAGTGGGTACTAAAAACTGCAGATGTGCAGAACTACTTAGAGATAATTTGTGCTGGCAAATAACACTGTCAGCCAGTTTGGAAGTAATACAGGCAGCTTGATACCTGTTCTTCCTGAGCCACCTTAGTGATTTCTTTTTCTTAGTATCTTCCTTAATAGCTAGCAAAGCTTTAACAGCAAGCAGGGCTATGGTAATGGTGTGCTGAGTGGAGGTGGATTTGTCCAGATTTAAAGAATGTGCTTGCTAAAGTTCATAAAATGTATTAAAATGGCAAACCTGCTTGTTGCTGAACTGAAGGATATACCTGTGAGAGGAGAAGGAGGATTCTTTAAACTTTGCAGGCTGGTGGAGCTGATGCTCAGGTAGAAGTCAAGGGATGAGGATGTGCATCTTTGTAACCTGTCAGTTCTTGTTAAGGATATGTCTCCATAAGTAAAACACCACAGTTAAGTTTCAAACTTTGCCTTATCTAAAACTAGCTTCCAAGGAAACAAAAGTCTGGTAGAATTTCACTTGGAGGGAATGCCATACAACATCTCTCTTTATTAATTCATGTGGGTCTGTTGCTTGCTTTTGGAAAGTCAGTGCCTGATTTTTTTATCTTAAATCCATGTTATTTCCATTATAATTCACACACACATTTCCTCAACCATCTTTAAACTATCCTATTTATTTAGTTGTTCCCTCTTTCCCTCACATGTTTCAAATCCCTCTCACTTTTTAGGGAGTTTCTATGTATTTGCTCCAAAACTGTCCCACCTAAAATGAGGCTTGTGCAACAGCTGCTGCTGTGGTAGTATCCAGAGCTGTCTTGTGATCTAAATGTCAATTGGAATGGAAGCATTAGCATCTCTTTTTTGTAAGGTAGGAGCTGAACAGAGAGCGTGATGTGACCATGGTCATGCAGGTCAGTGGCAGGCCTTGAAGCTGACCATCTAATGAGTTGTCTGAGCCCTAGGACACTCTTAAAAAGAAAATCTTTATATCTTAATAGCAATTTCTGATTTGGGGTCTAAACAGCTGTCCAAACTGTAACACATTTTCTTATTCTTCACCTTGGGATCTTTTATTTTATTCTTTCCATTTTTTTCAAGTGTCTTTAACTGCTACTTGCAAATTGCTTACCATAATTTTTAACCCAATCTTTTGAATATTTCTCCTTTTATTAATCTGTTTCTCTTTGTGCCTTAATTTTTTTTGTTTTAATGACTCTTATGCCAACATCTTAACAGTATTTCATCCATAGATTTGATGACTTTTCATGTTAGCTTAATATTTTTGTCATCCCTCAGGGCCACCAGTCATTGGCTCACCATTTTTGACATTGCTAATTGTTATATTTTGTTTTATTGCTCTGTCCTTCTATTATACTTTGCCGATACTTTGCTCAAAGTGCTATATAAATGACTAAAATATAGTGTTATGGGCCAACTGCAAAGTAAATTTATGGACAATCTTGCTGTGAGGCCAAAACCTGGGATCCTCAAGAGCTGTGCTGCAGAAGACCAGCTGAAATTTGAGCTCTGGTTTCTCTTAGCACCACTGTTATCAGAATTTCTCAGTGGTAATCCCCAATTTTTTTTTTTTTTTTGCATAAGAGCATGTATATTTCCCTAAAAATGCAGTAGGTGGCATGAATCTTGTGTCTTTAAAGGAGCTGTGGATGTTCTAATGACATTTTCCCAGTGTTTGGAGGTTGTTAGAGCAGAGGTTGCAAAGTGAGGAGAGGATGGAGCGTGAGTAGACACAGGGCAGGTGGTGGGTGGTGCACATCTCTCTGGCAGATTGGGCTTTTCCCGAAGCCCAAGACAATTTTTTCATTTTTGCAAAACCCATGTAATCAGTAAAGCAAAAGTTTTTCACATAGCTGAAACTTTGGACAGCTTTTATGAGAAGCAAAATGTACCATGTTAATTTGACACAGGAATGTGTGAGCCTTTAATTAGGGACTCTAATAAGAGCAGCAGCAGACTTCCCCAATGCAAATGCCTTGGAGAAAACATGTTCTCCTGAGTTTGATAAGTGCCCTTTTTTTTCTTATTACATTTTGTCCTTAAAGAGGGAATAAGTGTGTTTATTAAGGTGGTTGTATTTACCCTTAATGCAATGCATTAAGCATCTATTTATTTCTAAGAAGTCTGCTTTAGCAGAGAGTGTGCTTGTAGGAGAGCAGAGCTATTGATTAGACAGTGTCTGAGGCACTTTACTGTCATTACAGTGGGAGCAGGTTTGATGTGGTGGACTGTTTCTATAAGCACTGTGCTATGCATGCATATCTTGTCCGCTGCATGTTTAATGGTTGCTGTTGGAAGTGATTTTTGCATTTCATGGCATTGGTATTGGTTGAATGGTGGTGTTTCCTCTTCCTTTCCATTTGTTCTGCCAATGGTAATAATTAACCAGCTCTGATTTGACTTTTATTTAGTATTGATCTCTCACGTATTGTAAATGGAGTCTCAGTATCTGCATGAAATGATGCTCCTGGAAGCTCTGCAGTTTATTGCAAACAGCTTTTAAACAAGAAAAAATAATCTTTCAGCACAGATCTTCCAAAAACTTTTAGAAAGAAAGAGTTCAGAAATCTGGACACCAATCCATGACTTGAGGGATTTTTGTAATTCTTTTGTCTGTGATATTGAACATAAAGACCTATCTACAATCTGTGTATGTTACAGCTTTCACAGATTGTAATGAGAGTACGGTTCAGCAAGCTCTTTTTGTTTTTTAAAATTTTGTTTATATTTTTGAGAAATGTGAAAGAAACTTTTTTTCCATGAAAAATGAAATATTTCCTGTATGGCAAACACTGATTTGCTGCTTCTTAACAAACTTAATATTTCTGCTGTGTGGTGTGAGGGCTTTAATTGTTTTTTCTGTTTGCTTTTATTTTTTCCTTTGCATGCTTTTTGCATTTGTTTGTATTAGTTTTTCATTTTGCTTTTGTTTGTGGGTTTTTTTGGGTTGTTTTTTTTTCCAGAGTTATTTTTTTTTTAGCATTAAAGTTTGCATTCTTCTCTTTGGAAACCAGGAGCTCTTGAGTTCATTTCTGGGAGACTTCTGCTTCCTTTCCTTTCTTGCCCTGGACACAGCATGAACAGCAATGGCAAAACCTGTATTATTCATGAGCATGAGAAGAAATGAGTTGGAGAGGTGGGGAAATTGGAAATATAACACTAATTTCCATATGTAGGAAACTTATTTCTCCTTCCTTGTACTGATCTGCAGCATCAGAAAATGAAGCTATGTCTCTTGTCTTTAAGAACCCTCACCTCATTGTTGAGACAAGTCTGGGTGATTTTGAACAGTATGGTGTCCTTAAATTCTTGTTGACAGTCTTAGGAATGCTAGATCTGGGGAAAGTTTGCAGACAGCAACAGCAAAAAGGCTCTACAAAGCCTGAAAATAAGAGCTTTGGACAACTTTCTCAGGCTTGAAATTTAAACTGTTTCCTTTTCAGTCCTTTATTTGGAAGATGTGTGGGGATTTCTGTCCCGGAAAGGTGCCTTTGTGACTTTCTTCCCTTGGCATGCTTGGAAAGTTGGGTGCAAAGGTTTTGTGTAGTCTTTCCAGCAAGGCAAGTGCCAGTGCTTGAACAGCTGCAACTTTGCAACTGCTATAGCAGAACTGAGGCTTCCTGCAAAATCAAGGCTGATCATATAATCAGGGTTGTTCTGGAAAAGCTTTTAAGTTTCTGTTGTCGAAAGATATTTGTGTAGAAATGATGGGGCTCACCCCCAGATTGGGGTGACCCCGAAAGATGGAAAAGTCTCTCCTCCAACCCGTGCCTTCAAAGAAAGACTCAGTAGTCTTCAGTCGTCTGGTCTCAAGGTAGTTTATTGTACGTTAGATTTTCTTCCTGAACTGCTGTGGTCCATTCAGCAGGTCAGACAAAGGCACACACACACTCTCTGACTGCCCAGGGGGCTGGTGCCATCTTTTATATCATACATTATGTGTTAAATGTTTATGGTTTTTCCCCAATGCCAATTACCTATACTGAATGGTGACTTTCTACTCAAAACCAATCTGTGAGTGCCAACATCACCATGAACATGGAGGTTAGGAAGCAGAAAGAAGGAGGACAGGGCACGCCCAAATCCCTCCATCTTAGAACTTCTGACCCCCATGTACAAAACTCAGACCCCTCTGTACAAGGCCTAAAACCCCCTTGTACAGCACTCAAAGATTCTTCCTTTCACTTTGTGACTACTTCTACTATAATATCTAAACTTCTGTGATTTCTTGTTCTTCCTGCAAGGTTGGTAAATTGTTCCAGGGATCAGATTCAAAGCCACAGGGGTTTCTGGCTGCATGCCAGGGTCTCAAATGCTTCTGACCTGGGCCTGGAACATCCAAGAGTGTCCGAGGGACATTTTGGGTTCCGACCTAGAAACATATTTGGGTTGTTTTTGTTTTTGTTTTTATTTTTTTTTTGGTTGTTGTGTTTTTTTTGGTTTTTTGTGGTTTTTTTGTGGTTTTTTTGTGGTTTTTTTTTTTTGTTTTTTTTTGTGGGTTTTTTTTTTGTTTTTTTTTTTCTTTTCAGGGAGTGGAAAATAAGTGTTTTTGAAGTCAGGAACATTTTAGTTAACAGAAAATGTAGATTTACACCAGATATATTAATATGAGTGGATGTTCCTTCTCAGTTCTAAGTATTTCCTGCAAATTTTTAGCCAAGGAACCTAAAAATTGTTTGGTAGGATTTTCAGAATATAATGGTGGGTGCAGCTTCATCACAGTGGTTACTGCCTAGGTTTCAAACACTTCAATGGAAGATGTGTGAAAGAGGCATTGGAAAATAAAGCAATGAAAAAAAGAGAGTCTGGGGAAAAGTAACCCCTGCCTTGTCATTTTAATAACCAGTGACATATGTTGAAGCAGTGGAAGAGAATGCAACTCAGTAAGCCCAGTAAGCCCAAGGACAGACTCAATACCTGCTTTTTCCCTTCTGAAATTCATTCTTTAAACATGTAAAATTGCCTGCCTTTGACTGAATGTTACTTTAAACCAAACCCTGTTTCAGTATGTCTGGGGAATGTAGTAATTGGAAACAGGTTATAATGCCTGCCAATAGCTGTTCCCAGCATTTGCATCCCTGTTGTATTCTGGATCTTCATAGTACAAACAAAAGCTAATCAAGAAATGGCATGCAAGAGACTGGACAACAAAAAGTGGTCTTAGCCTTGATATATCTTTTTGATGATTACCATTGCTTATTCTTTTCTTCTTTCTCCTGTTGTGAAAATTGTATTTATTCAAAGTGTTAATGCTCCTTCTCCTTTGTAGATCTTGAGCACCAGGCTAAGGCCAGGCAATTGTGCCATTGCCATGGTGAAGAGGGCAGGCACAGCTGCTTCCTTCCTTCCTTGGAAAATGCAGGGAATTGGGGAATTCTGTCTGCCAGCTTTCTCACCAGAATCCTTCATCATTTCCCAAATGATTTTATAGCCACATTCCTTAATTTAGCCAACCTGCCATCAGCAGAGGGACCAGAACAAGAAGAAAAGGCTGTTCCATTTAATATAATCTTTCCTAAACTGAAATATCCTTAAGGACTATGTCCTTGCTTCACAGGCAGATCTGTACCCATGAGTGCTGGGAGTTTTTTGGTAGCAAAATTCCAAGTCATGGATGTATCTGACCAGAGGGGCTGAGGTGTGTGGAAACCCAGCCCTGGGAGGGTACCTCAGCTCAGGTTGTTACTGTGCTTACACACATAGTTAAACTCAATTGAGAGTGCTTTACTTCAGTAACATCCCTTCAACTCCCATTAGCTTGTTTGCTCTTTCTGTGCCTGGCTGGACTGGGAGTCCTCCTGCAGCTGCTGTTTCTCTTCCCACTCTCTTCCCCAGAGGCTGGTGGTCATTTGCCCAGGATGGAGTTGCTGCTGAGACCTTTGAGTGGTCTCCTTTCTGCTAGCTACTCCCACATTTCCTTGTCTAATGTACCCCCAGGGCCAATATTTTTCCTTTTTGGGTGGAAAATCCTGGTTTTGGGGCCTGTCAGCTGCTTCCTGGGCTGCCTGAGGAGTCTGCCTTGCTCTGGAAGGTTCTGTGGAGATACACAAGCTGTCGGTGCCTTGGGGAGGGCACCTTGGGCACAGTGTGTGGCTGACAGCCCTTGTGCAGCCATTCAAAAGATTAGAAGTGTTGGAAACAGCCTGGTTTGGGAGGGAAAAGTGTGCTCTGAGGGAGTAAGGATTTGATTTGAGGCCCTTGTGCTGCTGTAGGAGCGGGGTGTGATGGCAGTGTGGCTGCCTGTTAGAAGGGCAGGGATGGAGTGAGGGGACAGGCTGGGCGCTGAGCTGTGCCAGGAGGGGAAGAGGTCTTTTTGGGAGCAAAAATCTCTGCTCCCTGGCTATGGTATGCCTGTGATGATGGGGTGCTTGGTTATCCCAGAAAAGGGGAGAAATCTCCCAAGGACAGTCCCACACCAGTGCTTTGATTGAAATGCCTTCCAGCTCACTAAATCAGGCTAATACTTTGTCACTAGATGGCCTATCCTTGCCATTTCTTAGATTAAGTTTTTTCCTTACTGATTTTTCAAAAATGTTAAGCTTCTTGCCATTTCTTTTTCTCTTTTACGATCATGTTTTTGAACTGCAGCCATGGAAATGCTTCTCTGCCTTGGGCCTCAGGTAAATGGCAGCAAGTGCCGCACTGTAGGTCAGGGAGCAGACAAGGGAAAGGCTTTCTCCTGGCAGAATTGTATTTTATTCCATGGGGAGGCAACATTTCTTTGCAAAACACTCCTCTGACTTTAAAATAATACATAATAACTATAAAATTACCAAATGTCGGGTAAACAAAAAGTTATTAAGAATGACCTTATTAGTTCTATCTGCAATGCGCAGAGCAAGGTAATTGTCAAGCCTCACTGTTATTAGGTTGAAATAATAGTTTGGGGACCATCAACATTAAAATTTCATTATGATGGGACAAAAAGGCTCATGTATAATCAATAGTAAGAATCCATTATTATTGACTTGGAATGAATGAAGCATGAACACATTTGTGCAGATATGAACAGTTAGCAATCTTTTGAATAATAAAGAATTAACACTACACAGATAATGCCATTCTGGGAATTGGACTTGAACTCAGATTGGTACATGTCTTTGTTATGGAGTCAGATCCACCTCCCTGGGTAACTTCCATTAGGCATTTTCTCAAAATATTCACTGTCTACAGTTTTGTATTCCTCAGATCTGGTTCATGAGGGAGGTGGGCATGCAGGCCAGGGTTGTGTTGGAGCATGCTCTGCTTGCTGTTTTGGGGATCCTGCTGGGAATAGCACTACTTTGGGATACAACGCAGCGAGCACGGGTGGCTGGGAGCAGGTTGGAAGGGTGCAGTTGCTTTCTGCCATCGTGAGCCTGGCACAGCCATTTCAAAGAGACAGTGTTGTTGCTTGCATCTCAAGCACCATGCTGAAATAGGTGAGGGACAGTGAATGTAGACTAGAGAAGTACAGAGCCTGTGCAATATGCAGGGGATGTGGCCAAAGCTGTGGTTGGGATGTGTGACATTACCTGTGACAAGATGTTCCCAGCATGTTCTGTTCTGTCTCTGAGGGATATGTCACACTGGCAGTATTGCTGGGTTCTTTTTTTTGCACTGATGAGGTGCAAAACGCACTTCATTATGTGCTAAATCGATACATTTCAATTTTTTTCAACCTGACTTTGAATTTCTATGTACTAAGTGCCTTTGAAAGGTGTTATTTAAGGGTGTTGTAACCCTCCATACTAACAGCTGCCTCTCAGCACTGACTTCTGGCTGTGGTTTACCTGCTTCCTCATGCTGGCTCCCAGCTGCTCTAACATCCAAGATACTCTGAATCTCCATTGACTTAGACTGCATTTTTACAGGGAAGGTTTGGGTTAGTCCAAAAGGTCCAAACCTGCCTCTGCTGGTGAAGGTCACTGCCTCTGCAGTGAAGAAGGTTTGGTCCCCAGACTATTTTTTCAACCTAATAACTTGTAGGTTATGGAGTGTCCCCTGTTGCTCCTACTTCCACATCTTTTAAGTTCCCAAACATGGAGGAGATTCTGACCTACAAGGGAGATTCTGACTTTTTGCTCCAAGTATCAGATGTGCAACCTTAGAAGCACTCCCTACAATTGCTAGTCCAGTCGAAGAGCACATAGGAACACAATCTTCTGGAAATCTGCCTGTTTTTTTTCCTGTGACTCCATTCTGCAGCATGCCCTATTTCTAATGGAATTGGGGAAGTCACCTGATGCCTTAAAAATAAGTAAAGGGATCTTGTGGCTGTGGCACTTGACAGGCTCAAGGAGACTTTCTGGGGAATCTGGGAAATATTTTTTTAGCTGTAAAATGGGAACAATTACAATTTTAATCAGTGGAGAGGGAATTATTATTTATTACTTGTATTGCAATAGCACTAAGGGCTGGTTAGGCTAAATGCCCAGAAATAGAGAAAGTTATTTAATTAATTAATTGATTTTTTTTTTTCCTAAAGCACTCATAGTACTTTGGATAGAAGTGGGAATGAGTGGTGTATGGCAGTGGCACCTGCTGTAAGCCATTAGAGTGAGTAGAATCATGAAAGAACATGAGTGTTATTTCCTTTCCAATTTACTAGCAGTGCATTTCTTCTTCCCAATACTCAACTTTCAGATGCCTTTCAGGAGTAAGAAAGGAAAACAACTGAGAGACAAAGGGCAATACAGTGAAGCAGAAGGAAAAATCTGACCTAATCCTGGGAGAGAGGGAGGGTTATATTGGATCATTTCCAGTGTCCCCTTTTCCAAGAAGGGGGCTAGAAGAGGAATGAAGCTCTTGGCTTTCCAGAAAGGAAGGCCAGAGATCCAAAGTTTTAGAACATACGGATATATATTTAATTTGGCTTAATACCCTCAGCCTGTTTGAAATGTTGGGTGTACCTTGTTTTTTTGTAATTTCTCCCTGTGAGAGCAGAGGTTATGGACAACCTCAGATGTTTTCAGTGAGAAAGATTGAGGGGAAACCTGAAGAATGGAGACACATTGACAAATTTTGTCCTGCTGAAGGCATGAGCCTCTTCTTGTTATTTTAATTTTTTTTGCTTGTTTTTCTGTTGACACATCATGTAAGCCATTGATGTTTCCTTTACTTCCCTAAGGATGAAGAATAAGGAATAAACAGATGCGTATCAATTTATCAAAAAAGAGGCAATTTATATTACTTTTTTTTTTTGGTGCCAAGTTTAAGTTCAAGTTCTGAAAATGTTCTCGAATTTTTACTATTTTTTTTAAGTGAGATACATGCAGGGCACATAGAAACATTAAAAAGATTTTACAGAGCACATACCATAAATCAATGAGTAAGTTGTTCAGAACAGCACAACAATGAATATAACTGAGCATATATAAATCTAGGGAGAAGGAAACCGTTTTTTCTAATCTTGTCCAGTCTCCTGCTGATTTATAAAATAGGTGAGTAGCCAGCAAAATCATCAAAGTGTGCCCAGAAATTATACAGTGGTCTAAAAATACAATACTATTGTATTCACAACACAGAGTATTCATCACTGATATGGTTCCATAATTATAATTGTTAAACATGAGTCCTCTATACCAGATCTGATACTTTATTAGAGTGATTGATCACTGCAAAATTTGTCTACAGAGCAAAATCCTATTTTTCTCCAGTGAATTGCATCAACCTATTTTCCTTTTAGAGCTAAAACTAGTTTCAAGTACTCAATTTCAAAGCTGACTTCTTAGAATAACTAAGTTTTCATTTAAGTTGAAAATTTAAAGCCCAAATTTTTCAAAACTTTTTCATACCTAAAGCTGGGAAGTACTATAGGCTATAAACTTATGGATCTTGTCTTCTGCTTCTTTTGGATCTGTTTCCCTGCCATGCTGCTTGGATCCCTTTTGGCTTCTGTGTGTTTGTTTCCATCTGTATGTAAGTTTTTCTGATGCCATACATTTAATATCTGGGAAGGGACTTGACATACTTGAATTCTCTTCATGGGAAAAACATTCCAGTTCTGCCTTTCTTACAATCTATTCCTGAAACTTTGAGGTGAATGATAAAGGTACAGTGCTTTCCATAATGAGTAATATTTCAAGTAAAAGCATTTACTTATGGGTCATAATTGTTTTTAAGTAGTATTTATAAGGGGAAAATGCAGTGCAATTTACAGAAGTTTAAAGCAACCATGAGAATGCTTCATACTCATAAACTGCATTTCACTTTAAACGGTTACAAATACCCAAGGGACCACGAATTTGCATACATTAATTTTTAAACCCCTGCATTTTCTTTCCTTTTTTTTTTTTTTTTTTTTTTTTTTTTTGGTGCGCATGGTGACTTTTTCATTACTGAATTGCTGCCTCATGAATCTGGCTTCATTTTTATTGCTGTACCATGCCTGCCACAAAATAATTGCAAGTATGTGCAAGGTCTAATTTTATTCTTCCTCCTTACCAGTTGGAGAGCATGTAATACTGCTGAAGAGACATAAACTGAAATTTTGGTTCTGTTAAGGCATGAGCATGTGTCAACTCAATAGAAGCCCTTTTTGTATGACCTCCCCACTAATGTAGCCCTTTGGATTAGAGAGGATTTCTTCTCCATGGCAATAAAGTAACCTACTCACAGAACTGTTGGTACTGCTATTTCTACTTCTGGATAGAAGCCAGAATAATGACAGAAAGTCTAAGTTGTTACTTTGAGGTAGTTTGCTTTGTATTGGTGAAAAAATAACTTTACCAGTTTCATGCAGCCTAGCAGCCTTCATATTCAAAACAAATAATGACCTTATGTTTCTCCCCGCCAGTGTGTTTAAACCCAGACAAAACCAATTGACTTGTCCAGCTGACACTTTTAGGGATAATTCACATCAACTGACTCTAATCATTAAAAATAGATGGGGCAATGAAATTAATTCAGTCTTAGTCTCTGCAAAAGGTTCTAAAGGTTTTGTAGTCACTCCAGTCAAGTTGGCACATTTGATGTCTATCAAAAGAAGAGGTGTGAGCCATTGAGAAATGAGTCTCTTCTTTGAAACAAATCTGTTCCATTTATTTTAACTTGAGTGCAAAAAGCTTCTTAAAAGATTTAACTTTTGTTTCTTTGTCACTTTTATAGCTCCAAAATGCTAGACAAGTGTTCTTGAACTTCAGTAAAACTCTGTGAATGTTACTGAATTTTGAGTGGTGGAAAGAAGACTCTGATGAGAAATACTTCCCACATCAGCTTCCAAAAGTTTTGGTCCTCATTTAAACCTGCTCCAGTCTTTGATCTGGCAGATGGACTGGAAGCCTCTTGGCATCTGATATTAAACTTTTTTTAATTTCTGCCACTGTAAGAATTTTCTGTGAAAACGATCTTACTTGGCTGCTTTCCCTTCTGCTGTTGGAGAGAGCAGGTTATTGTGAGACCTTGACTTTAGTTAGGACCTAGATCTGGACCTCAAAACTGTGTGGGATAGACAGAGGGGAAATTTCAAAGCTGAGCTTTCCAGAGCATTTTGGTTGCTGAGAATATTGCTAGCCAAATAATTTTTTGTTTATACAGGCTTGTCTTACCTAAAATGCATATAATTCTGTAGTAAAGTCTTAGAATAGTGCAGTCTCACAAATATTTCAATTTTTACATCTTTTAGTTACAATTCAGTGAAAAATGATTCTGCCTGTCACAGGTAACTATTTTCCCTGTGATGTTTGAACTTCCATTATGACACTCATTACATCATGTAATATGGGAGTTCTTTGTAATTACATTTTGACAAATGCACATTTCATGTTCATGACATTATACAAAATAACTTGCCTTTGTTTAACTCTTCAGTTTCTGCCTTGTTTTTATTTCACTGCAGTAGGATTTTACTATTCTTGAGCAATTTTCCTTTTATGGAATGTATGTAAAAAAAGAGTGCAGTTTTGTAATTTAGATGTTCATATTTGTCATATACACAGATCAGTCTTTGTGGTTTCATTAAAATAGTCAGAAAAAGCATGAATAGGTGCAATTGTACAAAATAATAGTTTTAGTTTATATACAATTATAATTTTTTTATAGAATTGTATTGGGGGGATTGATTACACTTGAGTATATACCTCTTAATCTGAGGTATTTTTCAATCTAAATGATTCTATGATCAGAACCTCCTCTTTGCATATCAATTCTATTCAAGCAAACCAGTGTGAGTGGAGTTTGTGTGTTCTAAGCAGGAGACATTCCCACTGATTGAGACAGGTGTGATGTGGAATCAGCTGAAGCTTACCTGGTGTTTGCCCATCTCTGGAGAGGGCTGGGCAGCAAAGTTTGTGTTCTGTATTTAATCCCTGGAGCATTAAAAGGTGTTCATTCCCCAGCTGAGCACAAGGATAAGTAAATCCCTGTATGAGCAGAATCCCTTAAATCCTTATAAAAGGAGAGGTGAAATAATGCAAGTTGCCTCTAGTATTCACTGTTGTTTCCCAGCATTTTCTGCTCATCCAGATCTGTTGAACTGTTCTATAAATGGTGAGGATTCATAATGTTTCTCCCCCATTTATTTAGCAGGAAAATATAGTTGTGGCTTCTCAGCTTCAAGGTTTTTAAGGTTGTTCCTTTGCATTTGCTGATTGCCTTCCACTCTCAGATCATTCACAAATGAGGCCTGATACCTCTGTGCTGACAATGTATGAGAAATTATTGTGCTCAATACTCTGTGTTTGGTTTTGAAATCTTTGTTCCCAGAGAACCAACAGTTTCCCTCAGCTCTGTCCATTAACAGTAGACCACATTGTATCATATTTATTTAAAAGACCATGGGAATATTGTTATACAAACTAGCAAAATTGGAATATGTTCAATCCAAAGAGATTTTCCTCTCTGCATTCAAGGCATCAAAATTTTTCTTCCATCTAAACATAACAATTGTAATGAATGATATCATAATACTGAGAACTGCTTAAGAGCTTCCACTTTAAAACTGTAATGGGCCATGCAGACAGAAGAGGAAAAAAAAAGCTAAAAGCATAAATTGAAGATAATCAATGTGAATAGACCTTGCCCATTGTGCAGTTTGAATAGGATAAGCACATATTATCTGGCATAATTGGTTCATGTGATTTTCTAATTGAAGAGAAGAAGTAATTAGAGCCTAATTGAAGCAAAGTAACACAATGTCTGTCAGCATTTCTCCTTCTACCACACATTATATTATTACCTGTCATCTTTTACTTTAGTGGGAGTGAAAAAATGAGGAAAAAACACCAATATGAAGCTTTTGGAGTTTACCTAGCCAAAGCAAAAGTACAGATAAAAGACACTAAATAAAAGCAAATAGGCCTGACATTAACTGGGTCCTTTTAAACTAGGAGCCTAATTAAGAAATGAATAGCATTTGGTAAAATTATATTATAAATCCAGTATTATTAAATATTAGAAAGAGACTATTTAGAACTTGTTTCATTTGATTCAGGGCTCTCTACTTTGTTTTACATTTCTAAGTGAAAAACTTTGCAGTGACAATAAAATGGTTGCTATTTTTGGCAAAATGGTGGAAAACATAATTTCAGCCCTTTCTGCCTTTTTTTTTTTAATGAACTACATTATTTCAAAACTGTCTAACATAAGAACAGCAATTGTTCTCAGTGTAGAAAATAGAATGTACTCAGAAGTTGTTTTGGAGATGCTTTGAATAAAAAGAGAGGAATTTGCAAGTTTTCTCTGTCTTGGGAACAAAAATATGTTTTAAATATTTTTAATTCCCAGAAGAGAGAAAAGAGCCCGAATGATGAATTAGTTTTTATCACTCTACACCCATAAATTCAGATGTATCTTGAAAACAAGTTTCTTGAGACAATATGCAGTAATTCTTATTAAGGAATGCTAATATCTTAATGGAATAAGAGGTTACATAAAGTAAAGAAGGAATAATATTTTTGGTAAAGAAGTTGTAACTAATCTCCACCTCCCCCCCCCACCCCCCTGGTTGTTGCTATCATGTATTTAGTGTTGCGTCACTGCCAGTGGAGCAGTGTAGTGAAAATTAGAGATCACCTTCATATTGCAAGGCCTCTCAGGTTTCTTGCTGGCCACCCTGACATGAGTGATTAGCCTATAATGTTGGTAACAGATCTGAAAAGTTCTTGGTGGAAGCAGTGAGAACAGCACTGTCAGACAAACCAGCTAACCATCATTAGAACAAAGCAGCCAGCTCACAGCCAGCAGGTTCAGGAAGGCTTACTTGGACATCTTTATACAGTCTAGAACAACTGCAGACCAGAAAGGCAGAGAGGGATTGTTAAAAGGATTTTTAAGCTTTTTGTCTTTGAGGGGTCTAAATTGATTAAATTGAGTTTTGCTTTTTGTCCTGGTGCTGTTTGTGTTTCAAATAATACATTTCCCAGTATAAATGTGTTACTTGTGAGACATACTAATCCTGCCTTGGTGCTGGGTAGGTTTGTACTACCCATCAGAAAATTAAATTTTATTGAGGACAGTGAGAGACAGTGGAGGAAAGTCTGAGAAGCAAAAATGGGTGAAGGTATGCAGCCTAACTTGAGAATATCTAGAATGGGATGGTTTTGCTTGGAGCTAGGCAGGGAAATAAAACAATGGTTTGTTTAAAAAAAGGGGGAAATGAACATTCTCACTTATTTTTTTTGTTGTTGTTCCTTAAAAATATTAGAAAATGCCTCTGTTTTTTGATGAAATCTGAGACAATTCTTAGCTCTACTTATGCCCTTAAAGAAATAATTTTGATGGAAAAGCTTTGTGTGGAGTACCTTTATATTTGTTCTCTGTGGTCACAACTTGCTGGGCAGCTGCATAATATGTCCTGGAAAGACTAGAAAGATGTGGCCCATAGGCATTGTCCTCAGTTTGGTGCTTTCTCTAGGGATTCTGACATTAAAATAAAGATATTGAGGGCAATGAATAATAGTCTGATAATGAGTAAAAGCTAGAGCTGCATAAATTGATTATACCTGAAGTTTTGCCTGCCAAATTTCTAAGACCAAGCAAGATGTGTTCATTTGGGAAAGCTGACATAACATTCTTTCCTTCTGTTTGAATTTGGTTTACTTCTTATGAAAGGAAAGATTTAAGTTAGGCTCTCTAAATTCTTGGAGAAACCTTGAGTTTAAATTTGGAACTAAAACTTCCAGAGATTTGTGGCCCATAATGTTCCTTTCACCACATAGCATCCAGAGTCTTCCATTGTTGCCATCAAGGCTACCTTTTAGCTTTTCACATGTATTCACTTTCCCACTTTCTGATGTGATATTGTGGGTGGAATCTGTTACCCTCCCATCTGCTGCTGACCACCACTGGGGCCAGGCTCATTCCTGAATGTCATTTACTATTCTGAAATGCATGATTAAGAGTAAGGCTGTAAGAATGCTTTGCTAAATTATGTTGCTTTTTTTTTATGGAGGTGAGAAAGAATTACATTTTTAAAATAAAACACTTCATATGAAAGTAGATATTAAAATAGTAATGCCTCCAGATGCTGGCTCTGTCAGATATGCATCCATTCCATTTATCAGTCCTTTAACATGAGGACTTTTTTCTCCTGTATTGAGTAAATGTGGTGCATTTTGTCTGCATGGAATAAAAATGGATGTAATGACATGCTTTGCACAAGCTGATGAACACAAAGGAATTAAATCTGTCACCTGGCTGGGTGGAAATTCCGTGTGAGAAGCTCTAGCGCTGAGCCAAGCACCTGACTCTTGCATCACCTCCTGTTTGCTCTGATAGAAGGCATATGTTAGCAGGTGAGTGTGGGACATGGGCTTCCCAACCTGGCCAGCAAACACATCTTGCCAGCTGATATCAATTAGCCTCTTCTGCTTGCCCCCTCCCACTCTGTGTAGGGCACAGAACCTCCCTAGGGATTGAGGTGTTGCAGCCATCTCTCTGACAAGCAGTGTTGGGAAGGTAGGGATACCTCTGCGGGCTCACTGCTCACCCTCAGCCTGCATTGAGCCTGTTCTACTGTGTCTTCCCTTCTGTTGATTAAATTAGTTTGATTAAGCCTGGCACATATGACTGTACACTGCAGTCATACATCCTGGCTGATTGCAATGCCAATATGTGTGTAGTTAAATTCCCTTTTGCTTTACTTAAGCAGTGTGAAACTTTGAGTTCTATCTTTAATAGCTCTGCAATTTATGTTCATTGACAACGGATGCAAAACAGAATGAAATGCAGATTGTAGTGAGCAGCCTCTTTCAATCTCTGTGCTTAATTAAATGGTTCTTCTCAGGAACACTAAATATGAAAAACTTGTTAGCACAGGAGATGAGGCTACCGATGTGTGCTTACTTTTAATGCATCTCTGCACTGTTGGCCTCAAGCGTGAGTGGAAAAGTGTAAAGATCAAACAGGTGCCATGTGAACATTTTTAATCTAATTCTTGCAAAGCCTGAAACTCCATTGTTGAAGACATTAATGTGGAAAGAGTAATCTCCAGCAAAGTCAAAGGCCAAACTGTTTTTATTTTTCAATACAATGAGCTGCATTCATTTGGAAATTGATGGAAAAATTAAATTAAGCATTTGCATGTACTGTAGATTGATGGAGGTCATGTTTCCAGCTTGCTCTACAATTACTTACATTGCAGACACCCTCACAAAGCAGATAAATACTGTAGGTAATGGTGCTTAGGGCAGATGTGACAAGGGGAGTTATTTGAATGTATCCATAATATTTAAGATGTATTTTTTGATTTTAAAAATGCCAAGAACCAAACCTGGGCCCTAGAAGCAGCCTTTTGCCCCTCATAGATTGTCTTTTCATGCAGCTGTTTCTTATGCCTAGGAAAGGCTTGGAGATATTTTGTGCTTACTCAATTAAAAGATGTAGAGTTTGACCCTGTTATTTTTGTTAATAATTAAAAGGGGAGAGGGTGACAGGACCTAATAACAATGATTGGATTATAAAGACCTTCTTTATGAGTCTTTCCCATCTCTCTCTCTCTCTCTCTCTCTCTCTCTCTCTCTCTCTCCCAGTGCAAAAATTAAGAGGAATCAAATAAAATTACCAGGAAACAAACTGGATGAAAAGACAAATGAACAATAGAGGTTTTTTTTGCATCTCTGAATTTGTGTATGTGCACTGTGTGTGAAGGAGAAAGCTTGCAAGCATATATCCTGATTTTCTCTGATTGAGTACTGACCTTGTAAGGCTTGAGAAGTAAGAATTCTGATAGTATTGCATAGTGTTTGTCATGCTAAAATAAGTGCACTAATTCTAAATATTCTGGGTTTTTTGAGGCTTGGGTTAGACCTTCAGGAGTACAATTTCAGCCTAGCCTCTAATATGCCACCATAAATTATACTGAGGTACAGTCATATATTTAGCCATCTGCATGTGATAGACTTGTGCAAGCAAACAATTGCATGTGCAAAAAAATTAAAGCCAATATTTGAAAATAAAGCTCTATCTTATTCTGCACTAACATTCCATTTGTGTTTTATATTGTGGTACAGTAGCAAGTAAAATACATGCCAGCAATTACTTGAAAAAAAAATCTCAGTTTTGCTTAAGGTACTACTGTTGAAAAACTATAAAATAGTGAAATGAGGGAGAAAGAGGAAAGAGTCTCAGTGAGAAGACTACTCAATGCAAAATAGAATTTAAAGTAAATGTGTTTACCTGTGTAGATGTATTAAATGTGTTAAAAACAACCATGAGGAAAATGTGTTGGAGAGATAAACCAAAGCTGAAAATGTGCTACAGCATTTTTTTCAGCAGTCCTGTGTAGAGAAGGAAAAGAAAAGCCTTGAAAACATCAGAGTACTACATGGCTGCAGAACCTAAGGCAAATGGATGCAGGCATCACATTAATAGGGAAAGAGAAAGATTCGAAGAGGTTTGTATGTAAGATTTGGGTTGGAACTAATCTAGAATCCTACTGTGCAGGAAAACTATTAGAAGAGGTGCTTAAAATGCTGAAAAAAAAACCCTCACAGATGCTGGCCATTAGCAATATTATTAACAAAAGTTGTTCTCAAATAAGATTATTTCTAGTATTGTATGCCTTTTTAAATTTTGATTTCCTGATACTAGGACATATCTTTTGGCCTTGAAGACTTTTCTTATGCAAATCTGTTACTCATTTATGTACACACTGCAATCACAGTTTACATCTTAACCTCTTGTTCAGGTGCAGATTCAGCTGTACATTAGTGATCATGTAGTATCTTCCAAATTTTCCTTGAGGCTCTTCTCTTTTCTAGTTTATTAATAGCACTTCTGGACTGTGGATATTAAAACTAAAACCTAATACTAATTATCTTAAACTAAGGGAAATAAAACTTTCTGATTCCATCTTGCTGTTTGATGCATTCAACCATTTTAGGACCAGATTCTTGGCAGCAGCATTGTTTAGAATCCATACTTGGCTGAATATGACAATGACAGTGAAGGTCTAGTCACAACTTGTGCCCCACAGTCTGCACATATACACACTGTTCCCAGATAAATTGCTTTAATAGTGACCTAAGTATGCTTACTGGGAAGCAGACTGTTCAGATTCTCTGCAGTTCCAGGAGGAGCAGGGTAAAGGTTTTGGAGGGTAAAGATTTCAGCTCTAAAAATAGTATGAAGTAAGGTGATGGAGAACTTAAGCTTTAAAAGCTGAAAGTTTTCTGTGCATGAAGCCAAGGTGATGATACATTGCCTGTGTGCCAGTGACTGCCTAATTAGCATTCATCGTTATTGTAAATGACTCCCCTTCTGCTCCATTTCAGGCCAATTTGGTGGCCTAGTGGTGCCTAAAAACACCACCAGGGAACTTTCAAACAACACCCCATCAGCAAACACCTCTGAGATGCCATTTCTGCTACAAGTGAAGAAGCAAAGGTTGTTTAAGAAATAAATAACACAACATTGTAGGTAATATTATGCAAATTGATTTTAGCTCCATGCCCTCCCAAGGATTTCCTGGTTTGTCTTCCAAGACTGAAGCAGATACTTCTTGTGAATATGTTTCCCTTCCTTCTTTTTTTATGAGGTGGAGCCTTAACTTTAAAACTCAAAATTCAGATGATAAACTGTGTCCCAACCTTGATATGAATGAGAGGCTTTAACAAGATTCTTATTGGTTCTTTTGGGATGTCTCACACTGTGACTGCTGTTGTTATTGGAACTTGTCTCCTGTAGCCCCTGCATTAAGTCTTTAAAGAGAGAGGCTAAAGACTTTCCTAAAAGATCAGGTGTTTTCTGCAGTGATGCAAAAATAAACTGCAGAAGACTGCAGATTGATGGATTTGTGTGATCAAATGCATTTGGACTGCTTTGTGGCAACTTCATCTCGTTTCCTCCTTGTGTGTGACAGTGTTTCAGCCCCACAGAGGGCCATGTGTTCAGCTGGTCTGTTTAAAACACTGAGTAGCTTGCACTAAAAGCAGCTGGAGATCTGAACTCCTTGATACTTAGCTCCTGCCTTTTGTGAGATTTGACTTTAATAGTAACTCAAAGAACACAAGTCTTTTGCCTTTGTTGTCTCTGGATATGAAGTCTTGTTGCAGGGCTCTCCTGCAAGCAGAACTACCTTACACCCTTCTTGTCCCGAGTTATGCAGGAAGGGATAATCTTTCAAAGAAAATAGAGCAGGAAATGGGCAGACTCTTTTTCCAAGAGTCTTTATTCCTGATATGAGGCTGCATTAACAGCACTTTGGGACCGCTTTTAAAAGTGTGACAATTTTCATGAGTAAATAGAAAGCTGGACAGAACTTACTTTCAGTTTGTGTTATTTTATTATATAATCTAAGTTACATGATTAAAGGCAGTGTGTGTTATTTGCTGTTTCATATTTGGCAGTGGCTCACAACAAATACAGCACAACTTGAAAATGCAGATTTATGGGTTTGTTATTTTCAGAAAGTAACAAAACTTGCATCTCAGAAGTTCAGCCTCTGTATTAATGGATGCCTTTTTAAAAGCAGGGAGATCTTTGTATGATGTTTCAGAAACTCTAAAAAGGCCAGGGGGACTGATAAGGCATAGAGGGTGTGCTCATAAGTATCTAACCAGACAGTTACAAAATGAACAAAGTCAAAGAGAACATAATTTGTAATCAGAAATTCTAAAAAGCCAAGGAAAAATTTGGTTAAGATATATGTTAATGAAGAATTGAAGTTGCTGCATCTGTTTTATAGCATTTTGTTTAATTGCTCCCAACATGATGAAAAGCTAGAATAAAACAAGAGTACTATTGCTAGTATTCTTGGGCCTTTTCCAGACACAAGTCTATGCAGCACTGATCTTTAGTTTCCTTTAGAGAAATATAACCCTGGAGCCAATTACTCAAAATTTAAGCTAATGCAGAAGAGAACAAAATGTGTCCTCCAATGTGAGCCAAATGACACTTTAAAATAGCCTAAATTTAGTAAAACCATGCTGTCTTTCATGTCCTGCATTATTAGCATTACAGTCATAGGGTTTTCTCATATGTTATATGCCATTAGAAATTTACAGCTGGATCTGGCTTTAATTTATTATTATTTAACTTACCCATATCTACAGGTGGCTCTGAATTTGGCTATTCTATGTTGTTTTTACTTCAGTAGCTGTTTTTCTTTTCTTATTTTTTTAATGGACTGAAAAATAAAACTCCCCATTTCCCACTTAGCACTTTTAAGTCTCAAATTCCCTTTCTGTGCTACTGACTGGAGTTTTTCAAATCATTCTCCTCTCTGTCTTGATCACTTTGTTGTCTTGAAATACAGAAGAACCGGTGATCTTTTTTCCCTTTGACTCATATGTGGAGGCTCTGGGGACAACAGAGGAAATTATGCTGGCAGCTTAATACAGATCCATCAGTAAGACTTGGTATTGTTAGCATGCATGGAATGAGTCTATTAAAAAGTCAAAGAATAGCATTTATGAAAATACAGCACTTACAGCAATATTTTGCCTTAGCATCAACCAAGAAATATATTCATGTAGAGCGACATAACATTCAATGGAGTGGAAAATAGTTTATGTAAAATTGTCCTGACTATGAAATTGTATCAATACGCAGGAAAAAAGGAGAGATTTCTAAAGGTAAGAAGCGAAGCTTGTTCTGTGGTTTCATGTAAAGGCTTTTAGAAGTGATAAAATTACTCTAGACAGCTAAGCAAAAAAGCTAATTCACAGGAATTACCAAAGAAAAAAAGTCACAGGCACTGTGAAGAGAGGTTGCATTAAGGTCAGGACCTCATAAATGATCATGACAGAAAATCGTATGCTCTTTTTGTCTGACCTGCATGAAATATCCATGCCTGCCCTAACTCATAAATGATATTAGGTCTGCAGTCTGACTCATTCATAAACCAGTCTCTGATAATCCCTTGATGGATGGTGATGATTCCCAGTGATGAGAAGATATTTACAGTCTGGTGTTTTGGGTGCTCCTCATGCAGATAATCTCTTTCCATGGAAACAAGGGAGTGCAGCAAGACAAAACTCTTCAGTGAATGGGTTTGATTCCTGCCCAAACCTTTCAGCCCCTGGGAATGTGTGGGAGGCCAGAGATGTCTTGCAAGCCTGAGTTCTCACTGTTCTTCCCAGTGCCATTGGAGCTGTGGCTCTGAGATTCTCGTCAGCTGTTGCCATTGGTCTTCAAGAGCATAAAAAAGAAGATATGGAGTAGTTAATGCAGCCTCAGGCTTAGGCTATGTGGTTGTCAGCTCTATTCACTTGCTCTTTCCCTTTTGTCTGGGCCTGGAGCCAGATCCCCAGACTTTCATCTCTAAAGAGATGGTGCTGGAAGGGCATGGATGAAAGTGTAAAGGATTATGCACTCAATTACTTGT
This sequence comes from Vidua chalybeata, assembly GCF_026979565.1. Lineage (NCBI taxonomy): Eukaryota > Metazoa > Chordata > Aves > Passeriformes > Viduidae > Vidua > Vidua chalybeata. The sequence goes on along the minus strand of NC_071535.1, from coordinate 51,734,401 downwards.
ATCCAGATGGTTTCTGTGAACCACAAAATCCCTTCCAAAAGGAGGGAGGGAAAGGTGGGTGTGTTGTTTTAAAAATATCTTTTAATATCAAAGACTATTGTTCCACATCTGTAACTATTAATACAGTGCTGTCCAAAGAGATTCTTACCTTAAAAAAAAACCCCAAACTAACAAAATCTAAAATTATACCTTTCTAGCTGTTAAAATTCTGTGGTCTACTACAAAAAGCTACAACTGCCAGGAAGTTCTGAGTTCCAGCATTATGCAGTTTGACTACCCTGTTTTTTACTGGCCTTTACCATGCACAGTTTACAGTAGATAATTTTGCTTGGAAATGCTGGTTAGCTTAGTGTGGAGCCAGCTTTCCAAAGCTTAGGACAGGACCCTGTGGTTTTATACAAAAGACATTGTTGATCTCTTTCTGGGTTTAAAAACAAACCCAAAAAGCTCTTTGAACTTGAAACCCATAGGAACTGCTTTTCCCTGTCGTATCAGCCATATAGACAGGAGGGTTTTCTCCTGATAACTTGTCTATATTCTAGATCTTTCTTTATTGCATAAACTTTTACATGTTTTCTGTTATTACATAACTTTGTAGGGTATTTGACCTATGATTTCTTTGGGTTACACAAGCACAGAGTCCAAACTATTCCTCAGTAGAGTTAATTTTGCAATGTTCTGATTATCTCAGAAGGTTATATTAAGCTCCAGAAATATCTCTCAAGTCGGCATTTTCTCTAATTGACCAATAAGTGGGAAATCAGAGGTGCTCAGTCTGAGTTTAGGTAAGGTATCTGTGTATCTTGGAAATCTTCAGTGGCTGCTTTTCATTTCAGTGTTTTTTCCTATACTTTGCAGTTTCTTATGCTGGCTAAAAGAGGAGAATTACCTGTACAGATACCAAATATCTGGGCTAAATTTGAAAAAGGCTTGAGGGATTAGCAATGGGTCTTGCTAAAACTGTAGATATGCTGCATGGAGGTGACAAATACTAACTTAGTTTTTGGTGGAGAAATAGATTGTTCAGCAAAACTCTAAAGTTTTTTATTCTGAATTCTGTAGTCTTGATACAGTAATGTTACCCTCCATGAGTTGATCTCTGGGTGCATTTAACAGGATTCAGAGGTGGCTGTCACATTACACTGAAGTGATTTTCTATCCTGGTAGTGTCCAAGTCTTTGAACACCTGGGCATAGTCTCTATTTGAAACTCTGCACTGCATCCACCAGGACTGAATGATTCGGTAGTCAGCTTATTGTTTTAATTTGAGACAATATCCTCACTTAAAACAGAGCTTTATCACACTGCTTTAAATACTGCACGCCAAATATTTTGATCCAAGAAATCTTTTGTAAAAATGTAATAATTCTTTACTGGCATCTTAAGCAAAGGAATGGGAAAGTGGACTCATTGTCTGTGCCCACATGGCACCAACTTTCATGTCATAAGAAGTACTATTGTAACTTAAAATCTGTCTCCAGTGAATGCAGATTCTTTGCATGCTGCTCCTGGATATGTCTGTATCGTGCAAAGTGATTTTTTTTTTTCTTAAGCATTGACTAGGTTTGTGTATATATATATAAAATTTCCTCCATTGCACATACTTTATGGATCTGACATTATTGCATTAATGCAAACGTTGTACCTAGTGGTGCAAAGAAAACGCAAAATTCTCTTCCCACTTATCCTCATCAGTATGGTCAGCTGAGAGCAATGGCTGGGTTATATGCAAATAACCTAAATTGTGTTTCCCTTCAAAGGTCTCAAGCCAAAGGCAGTTTTAGTGAAGTTTAGGTGTGCCAGTCAGAGAAAGAGACTTTTTTTTGCCTTTATTTTTTTTTTTAGAGGTTTTTCATAAGTTAAGGGGGAAACCAAATTGCTTGGTTTGTTAGAGGAAGATGAAAAGGAACAGATGAAAATATGGCAAGGCATGGCAGTTGTTTTGTTGTTCTTGGACAGTAAGAGGCCTTCTTACACCATCAAAAATGATGTGGTGAGACTGGGTTGAAGTATTTAGAGTGAACTTGATACAGCCATCCTTGGGAGCAGGATAAATGATGTTGCAGGAATCAAGGTGTCTCCACAAATTGATTACATAGAATTCTCTGTAGAAGGGAAGGTGGGGAATCAGATCAATAACATTAAGATCTGACTTTTCAGAGCTGCTCAGCACGCTGAGTTTGTCCTAGTCCTACAGAAATCATGCCCTTCATCTGGTAGCTGGGGCACTTCAGAACACTTTCCTGCTCTCTGTTATTTACAAACCCACAGACTAGACTTATCATGACTGCAAGGAACCTGTTTGGTGATGAGTCACCAAGAGTTTGAAATAGTATGGAGAATTATGAAACAACCAGGAGAAAAAGGCTGTTCATACAGAAAAATTGGTATTTACAGGATGTATAAAAAGTTGTCCCCAGAGGAAAGCTAAGACTGATTCCCTCTTCCTTTAACCTTCTGTGCTGAATGCAAAAAACCTTAAGGTACAAACAGATTGGGAATTAATTGGTGTAATTAACATTTTGCAACTGTAATGATTTTTAATCAATACTTTATGCAAATATCTGTATTGATGTGCTGAAAAATGGGTGCTAGTTGTATTTGGATGGAAAAAAAAATACAACCCACTTTAAAGTCCTAATGAAATTCAAACCTTACAGCTCGGATAAAGTCCTGACCACATCTTTTTCAAGGTAAAAGGAAGATCCTTTAGTGACCTATTTAATTAAAATGGCTCTGATACAGCTGCTGACTAAACTTCATGAAATGAGGTGGCTGGAGGATGAAGCACATCCTCCTGCTGACTGTTCCCTCTGTTAAAACACAGTGTTTTATCACCTTAACAAAGCAAAACAGAGAAACTGTCTTGATCCATTCTGATCCGAGCTCCCAGCAGTGAAACCTCTTCCCGTGGTGGGTGTAGTCTGGGGGACTTGGTTCAGATGTCAAAGAAGTGAATGGGATATCAAGAAGCTTTTCAAGGCCAGGAGGAAAGATATAGAAGCCTTTTTTTAGATGAGTGAATGGAACCTGACTTCTTTCTGTGTCTCTAGAAACCACCTTTGAATTGTCCCTCAATTTTTTTTTTCCTTTCTGAAGTTGTATTTAAACTGGGTGGTTTAGTGACCACAAAGGGTTAGACAGGAGCTGCCAGTGTTTCCACATTCCATCCTTCAACTTTGTGGTAAACAATAGGTTTAACACATTTTATTTGCCAGTGGTTCATTTCTTTCCTCTTTTGACATGAATTGGAGATTGGGAGGCATAAAAATGCAGTCACTGCTTAAGTCAAACACTTCCTGAATCATCTATTTGGATGAATGATGGAATTAAAAAGAAAAATCTTTGAGTCTTTGTATCCAGAAGTAGCAGAAGTGTCTTTGAAATTGTGGTTTGAAAACCTTCATATATAAGGAGGGAATGTTGTGGAATTAGTTCTTTGCCATAAGAGATCATCATGCTTTTATGGATGAACTTAATGATCTTAAGGGTTTTTTCCACTCTGAATGATTCTAAGAAATATATGTCAGGTCTTCAGTTTGGGTGTTAATGGATATCTTCTCACAGGGGACAGAGGCCATCAGTGACAGGCATTCCTCAATGCAGACTGAGGACTGTTACAAGTCAGCATTGAGAGATCTTGGAAAATACTGTGTTGGGAAGGCTATATAATTGTCTTTTGTGATAAGGCTACACTTGACTAACAGAGAAGAAAACTGTGACAGAGTAAACGAGCAAGGATTTTATATATACAGTCTTGGTCTTGTTTTTAGAGATGGAATAAAAATATGTTTTCTTATGGTTTTTGTGTTCCCAAAGGAAAAGTCACCCTACTGTTGGGAATGCTCGAAGGGCTGCTGGAGTTTGTCAGTAATGTGATGTTGGTTTTGTAAAACTTGCAAGCCTTTTGACGAGTCATAAGGAAACATTAAACTTTTCAAGAGAGCCTGATAAGCAAACTCCCTTAGTCCTCACAGAGGAGGCAGTTCATGCCAGGTATCGGCCAAAAATAGCTGTTGGGATTTCACACAGTAAGCATGTGTCTCATCAGCATTCTGCAGCACTGCCAAAGTTTGCTACAGCATGAAGGAGAAAGAAACAAAGAAACATAAGGAGAGGGGGGGAAAGGAAGCTAATGAGAAGAAAAATTGCTTTTTAGCTGTTCATTGCAACTATTTTGGTTTCCCAGTGAACCTGAACAGCATCTTAGGTGATAATGTGGGGAAGCTAGCATTTTTTGGCACCTGAACAGGACACATTTGCAGTTTGGGCACTCTGGAAAGAACTAGCTTAAGTATTTGCTGAACAGTGACAGAATGGAGTTTCTGTACTTTCCAAATGTCTTGCTGAATTGGGACCTTAGTCTGACTCCAGTGGTGAAAGTGCCCCCAAGAATTGTGGGTTTTCACCTCAGACTGGACCACACTCCCATATCAATGAAGAGTTCACACTTCATATGTGCAAAAAAATCTGTTTAATTGTTCTGGGAGTATAAAACACCTTGAAGTGGCTGTCAGTGCCACATGGTACAAGATCTCCTTAAATGACAGTCAAATGAAAGGTAATTTTGTTTGTATAATTTGGTGGGGTTCTTTTAGCACTGGACAGCATAAAGTGTAGTTGCTTGAGAGAGATGTTCAAGGGAAATTTGAGAAGACTCCTGCTTGGGTTGGCCTTCATGTGAAAATTGCTTTCATTGAGTCATTTAGAACAGCAGGCTCTTCCACTGAAGAGCCCCCCTCCTACACAGCTGACAATGCTCTCCCTGGTTTGCTGGGGCTGACAGAAATTCTGCTGAAGTCAAGGTGTTAAAGTCCAATCATAAGAAAGATGCCAAGGTGTGTGTGTGTGACACCTTTTGAAGATGTAAAGCTGGGAGATTCAGAAAGTCACTTAGCAGGACACGGGTGGCAGCCACACTGCCATTCCCTTTTTCCAAAGGCAGCAATCCCTGCGAGTTTTTCCTCTGTGTAGCTACAGCTTTCTCTACACACCTGTTCTCTCACACTTCATGTTCTACCAATGAATTTTGAGTTTAAGAGGTTAGAGGCACAGTGGTCTCAAAATATTAAGTTAGATATTTCATGAAAACAAGCATTGCTAGTGCCCTGCCATAGCCCAAGACCAGTCTGCCATGCAGTCTTCATCCCATAAAGAAGAGTCTTTATGACCTTTAGGAGAAACTTGTTTGGTACATGACATAAATGAGCAGGCTACAAATATTAGGGAACATTGTTTGACCTCCAGTTTCCAGAACTGCTTGTCTGCAGACAGTGGAAGTGTTGTGCTGCTTATTTCAGGAAGAATAAATGAATTTTCTGGCTTTCCTGTGTTGTGAAGGCCCTTCACAGCTACAGCTGGGATGTTTGCTATCACATTGTGTCCTTGAGTGATGGTAATACAAGTTCTAAAGTTTTCTCTGCACTTATGGTTTAAGAAGAATCTGACTGAAAGCAAGATTTACGGATTCTAAAGCATGTATGCAAAAATTCAGTTGCTCAAGGGGCTCTTCTGCTTTGTCCTCAGCACAGCATAAATTGTCAGAAAGATGGGATCCAACTGAAGGCTCTAATGTTTCAGCTTTGTTGAAAAAAGCTAAAATACCTTTTCTGGGGATGCCTTTGATATGGCTAAGGAAGTGGAGACTGCTCTGTATCTACCTGAATTCTACTTGTGAAAAAGATGAAATAAAATATATCTACCCTTTGTACCTGTAACAGACACAAAACTAAAATCTAGGGAGTCTCTATAGGCTTCAGAAATATTCTTCAGTCCATTTACCAGCTTAGCCTTTTATTAGTTTTCAGACTTGCTTTGTATTTGGCTCAAAAAAAAAAATAGGTGGCTTAAAATCAAAATACTTTAAATACTGTGCCTCAGTAACTTGCTCTGTGTGTGTTGTGTGAAACTTCCCTTCCAGAGGATTTTGGCCGCATGAAGGCAGGCTGGAGTTTCTGCTGTGTTGTGTCATGAAATAACTTTACTTTCTGTAACACTTTTGACCACTGACAAGTGACTTTTTTTCCTGGCATGCCTTCTGCTTTATCTTTAATGTGGAAGCATGTAAAAAATATTCTGAAGGGAGGGCTGGGAGTGGGGCTTCTAAGCCATTTTGGTACTTTGGATGACTCTAAAACAATGTTGCTTGGCTCCTATTTATTCCTGTTAACACTAATCTGTGCTGTCATCAGAGCCACTCTAGAAATAATACCTACATTAATGACATCAACAGCTTCCCAAATCAATGAATCCCCTTGAATTCTCTTGGAGGAGGCAAAAAAAAAAAAAAAAAAAATTCTTGGGGGAAGAACAGCAAACTCAAAAATAGGCCTTTGAAAAGAATTAGCTTGAGACCATAAGGTGAGAGAAACCTGACAAACTGTCCAAACATAGAGTATTTTGCAGCCTCCAGAAAGGTGTCAGGCTGGGACATGGTGCTTATGGGGCAGAACCTGGGATTGTGAGTGGACATTTAACAGATAGACTAAAGGTTTTCTTTTGTCCTGGCATGGGGCTCACAGAAGCAAATCAAGGCAGTTGGCCAGAAGGAGGTATTTCGGAGAAATTGCACATGTTTATGGTCTGTGAACATTTGTTTCACTGAGCTGCAAAGATGAGAGGAACCACCAGGCATTGCAATGGAGACAAACATGAGGAGAAGCAACATTTGGGAGACCTAAAAGCTGATCTCCCTTCTAGCTTTCTCATAGCTTGTAACCAGGGGAAATCCTTCCTTCTCTTTTGTTCTGTGGCCTTAAATTGCAATAGCATTTATGAAACCTTCATGGTTTGCTTTATGCTGTAGGTTCTTTTATTTGTCTTTAGTTGGGCCCTGGGAAATAATTCTGATTAAATCACTTCTTTGCTACAGTGAACCTCTGTCTCCATTTATCTCTAAGAACTCCTCTTTGCACCTGTCTTCCAATAGTGCAGCTGGACTGAGTGCATTTTTCCTTTCCTCTCTTCTGATGAGTGAGAGTGAGAACAGGCATTTGGCTGAGCTGCTCCAACCCTTGGTGGGATTCCTGCTGCTGTACAGGATTCCCCTCCTACTTCTACATGTTTGTTGCCTATCCTGTGTCAACCCGATGCTTAAAAAAATCTCAGACCTCATCCTCCCTCCTCAGAGCAAGGTGAGTCACTGCATCTTTGAAGAGGTTTCAGTGGCTTGAAGAATAGATTTGAAGAAGGCTTGGGTTTGTTTGTACCTTTTGTAGTATAAAATGAGGTCAGGCATTTATGACAAAATTTAGGACTTGATAAATATTTGGTCATATAATGAAGGTGTTACTCTGTTCCATTAGCTAAAGGTGTGTGGGACATTTGTCTTCATGATGCTCAGTGTCTACTAGCAAAATGTGCTTTGAAATGTAGAAGTTTATTCAAAGTTTCCAAGTGATTGTGTCCACTGCCTTGTTTTACAGTAGCAGTTAAAGTCTTGAAATAGCTTAAAAAACAATAATGACAGACAATATATAATTTTTAAATTTCTTTTTAAGTGTTTAGTAAATTATTGTGTGCTTTTCTTTTTTGTAACAAATATGTGAACAGATCAGAGATGGTAAAGTACTAAGCTTGGCTTCAGAGAAAAAGAACACTAATATGGTGGACTAGTTTAGAAATGGATATCTTCTGACTGATAATGAAATCAGACAATGCAAATCTAGTGAAAAAGAATTAGAGCTGATGCCTGGCAGGCTAGTTGTTTACAAGATTCTTCTGTGTGCTCTAATGTGTGGAGTATTTTTGCCAAGACTTACTAAATGATGAAATGATACTGCAATTAGAATTATGACTGGCAGGGACATTTGTTAAAATTCTGCTATTTCTTCTCCAAAACATAATCAATTTAAAAAGAGCCTTTGAAAATAATGAGAAGAATCGAGAAGTCAGAAAGTAGGCAAGTAGTCACTTGGCTAGTTCTGTTTAGAGAAACCGGAAAATTCATCCCAGTCACAATTAAAAACTAAATTACACAAATTACGTCCTCTGTCCTGTAAGTTCATGGGGTGGATATGTCTGAGGGAGAGAAATAGCTGTAAAACTGCCTACTTCTCTGCAGGAGAGAGGCCAGTAAAGGTCAGGTTTAACCTTCCCTGTAACCAAAATCAACATGTTCTGAAAAAATTATTAAAAACCCATTTACTGATCTAACTATTCGCTATCACCAAGTGAAATCCTTAGAGCTAGCTGATTACGGACCCAATTAGATGCTTACAAATATTATTATCAAATTATTGATTTGCATAGCCTGAGCACACAAAACATCAACCTGGATTAATGTCTTATTGTTCTGGGGATGGTATGAGTAGAATGAAAAAAAGCAGACCCCAGTAAATATTACAGTCTGAAAAGGGTAAGTAGAGCAAAACTCCGAAGGAAACCAGGTGGCTGAAGAGAACAGAGATGAGCTGTCAGATTTGGTTTGGTGTTTGTTTGGTTTCTTTTTCTGTGTGATTGAATACTGAGGCTGAGGGTTCCACTGGCACGTCATTCCCTGCTTCCAGGTCACACGGCTTCACTTAAGGATTGATCAGCCTCACTGTCAGTAATGAACTTTTGAGATGTCCTCACAAGCTCTTCTGAGAAAACAGACCCTCAGTTTTCTGTGAAACCTACAAGTTTTAGTAATTAGTCCAGAACTTGAAGTCAAGTTCTGGAAAGAAAACAAACAAGACTCCCACCCCTCGCCCTGCAATTCTTATACCTAGACACCAAAATTTGGAGAAGATTCAACTAACTGCAGAAAACCAGACTTGAACCAAATTGTCTATTGTAAAAATGGGAGTCTAGAACATTTTAAAATGAGACTTCTAAAAGCTCTTTTATTTCATTGCTACTAAACTTATATGCAAAGCTTTTGAGGCTAGGATGACTGGCAACAAGATGGATTATTCCAATCACATAGTATAATAGCAATTAAATGTACAGTGAACGTCTTTACAAGATTCTGCCAAAATTACTGAAATTATATTAAGCCAAACTCGTGACTAGTGCAACTCCATCTGTATCAGTGTTCCTGCTACATCGAAGCACGGAGAGATGATGAGTCATAAAGAAGAGTGTATTTTCAAGGAAAAAGAGGGAAAATGGGTAATTGTACTACAAATATGAAGCAAGTTTCTAAAATTGTGTTTGACAAAAGACGGTGTTTTTTGATATTTTCCCTGCTGGTTAAAATTTAACTAGTTTCAGGAGACAGTGTACAGTTTGGTCAGAACTAGTGTAGAGGAGGGGAAGCTTTTCATAAAGAATTGCTAACAAATGGGATTCAACACTCAAGAGGCTCAGATGGCCTATTAATTCTGGTCCTGGCTTTCTTCCAAAACAACTGTGCTTCTCTTAATTCATGGCTAATTTCTATCAGAGATACCAAGAGACCATTTCTTTTTTCGACAGGAAGCATCCACGTTGCTTAAATGGATTTGTGCGAGGGGCTTTAGCGAGCAGACATTGATTGGCTTCTCTCTGGGGCCCACTGCAGGCCCGATGGGTTCTGCTCTGCCACAGGCAGCAAATGAAATATGACCTCCTGTAAACGGGCCTGAGCTTCTGGGCCTTTGTGGGATCTGGGAGCTAAGGACCTTTTCAATCCCTTTTAATTAATGAAGTGATTTGACTTGACTGAGATTACACTTGCAGTAATGAATTAAAAAGTAATAAAAAGAAATCTCTTAACAAATATGCAACAGGGAGCAAGGACCAAATTCAGTGTGTATCTGATCCCCACTGTGTATCTAATTTCTGTGTGCACTTCAGATCAATAGTTTTAAAAGGGAGGCTCTTATTTTCCAAGCACTAACATCTGCATGCTTCATTTTTTTAAGTGCTTTTGTACAGAAGATTGAAATTATGATGCTCTCATAAGCCTGGATGATTATTTTAGTCCTTTCTTATCTCTGTTGTGCTAAATCTCTCTATTTCTCAGGATTCTTGACATCTTATCCCAGCCACCTCTGGACTGTACTTTTCTCCTGTGGTATGGCACGTTTTTAGCTGCACTTTACTCCATACCTGTGAGCAATGGTCACTGTGTTTATTTTGTAATGGGAATACAGATGACACACAGTGAGTGTGAATCTGTGTCCAGCCCAATTTAAATTATTTCCCTCTGTATTATGTCTGAAATCACAGTGGCATTCCCCCCACCCCCTCCCCAATCCCTTTCATTGTGCTATAAAGTGACATGCTGTAGAAATGATCCCAAATTTTCTTGGAGAACCTCACATTCTGACTCTGATGGGTATGTTGTAATTTTGGAGATCTAACTCACTGTCACTTGCTTTTTTCCCAGTCTCTTTTGAGTCCAGGTGTGATTTAAGTCAGTGCAAGTCTAAAAAAACTCCACAGTAATAGTATGGGGGCCATTCTGATCCAAGGATTGTGGCTTAGACTTCTCCCTGATGTCATGTTTCAAGGTGTCTGAAGTGTCTTTCTCACCAGCTGAGAGGGTGTTTCATTTAAACAGCTGATTTAAACACTCAAATCAAAGCAGTTGCTGAAATGGAAGGAAAATAGAGGTTGATGGAATAAATGGATCAAAGCCTCTGTATTCTTGGCTGAACTTGTGATATCTAGGGGCTTTCAAGAATGTCAAATGTATTTAAGTGCATAGATGAGGTTAGCTAAGAAAAGTCCTGGGGAAAACTTCATTCCAAGAGTTATATTTGTATTGTGTGTTTGTAATGGACATGCACAAATTACTGTGTGTGAGCACACCACAGTCCAGTATGACACACAGAGGGATCTTGCAGCCTTCCACTCACAGGATTTCCACCGTGAGGGAATTGCAAGGCCATCATAGTAATCAACCTACTTTATTATATTATACTATAGGATGTGCTTGAAGTTCAGTTAACTCCATTTCTTTTTATCACAACCAGTTTTCTCCCTCTGATACAGCATAGATTTATTCAGTTTTAATTCTTCTTTTGTATATTGTCCATAGGAGCCACTCTATTTTTTTTCTGCTGTAAAAAAGAAATGCCATCAATATAATGTTGAAGTAGAAAACTTACAATTGTCAGATTTCTAAAAATTGTTTAGTCATTTGAGAGACTAGAGCAAAACAGGGGTATAGATGTCATAAATGCCTTCTGTATGATCCATTGGGAGCTCATTAAAAAGCAGTTACATTTAGATGCTATTAGGTTTTCAGGATGAGAAGAATGTAGAAGAGGAGGATTTAGAGTGGTAAACACTGAGCAGTAATGTAGCAACTGGTTAAATAACAAAGCATAATTTCTATTACAACATTAGTTTTCAGCATTTACAGCTTGTTTAAGATGCCACTTAATTACACAAATTTGTAAGAATTATCTCTTTAATTGCTAATGTAGTGGGAGAATCCACAGAGAGGTGGTTATCATCTACTTTAATCTGTTATCTATTGCTTAAAAATAAGTGACCTAAAATTAAACGCCCCTGCTCTCTGGAGAAGTTTCCTTGCAGATTTAAATTAGGAACTACAATAGTTTTAAATGCATGCATAGGCTTTTACACGAATTGGAAATTAGAAGTCATCGGTGAATGAACGAACAGCTGTTTTTAATAAATGTGATTTTACTGGCCAGGGATGCCTACCTGATACTCTGAAAGAACCACCCATGGTTCATAAAGAGTTAAACCTACCAGACGCGGGGGGTCCTTAACTACAATTTCCTTTGAAACTTCCTCCCGGTACTTTTAAGCCCACGCTACCCATTGGGCGAGTACGCTCCGGCAAGATTTAGTGACTCTCTTATTTTCACCATTATTCTGCTGTTGCTGCTGTAGCTCGGAACTTGAATTACTGCAGAGAGCGTGCGGCAGACGCGGACACGGCCGCGGTGCGGCTGCGAGCAGGGCAGGGATGGATCCCGCTCCTTCGGGATGTGCGGAGAGAGCTCTCAGCCCCTCGGGCTTCGCCGGGCTGCCGGAACCCGCACCCAAAGTGCTGTGGAGCTGCACCCGAGGGCGAGCGGGTGATTCCCAGCGGCTCCGGGCCCGTGCGGTGGCAGTGTGGCACCAGGTGGCAGCAGCGCACCGGGGATGCGGAGCCGCGCCGGGGATGCGGAGGAAGCAGCGAGCTGGGCGCGGGCCCCTGGAGGGAAGTTGGATCTTGGATGGAAAGCTTCCCCTCGGAGCGATGCCTTTAGTGAGGGTGGTTGGAGTGGTCTTGGTTGTATGGGAAGTGATGCAGGAAGGGAAGGCAAAGTAATATATTGATGTCTCAACTTAGAGATGTCCGACTCTTATAGCTTTATTAAGCTTCTGCTAATAGCTGTATGGTTGGTGACTAAAAGAAGAAAATCCCCTAGGAGGTATCTCTGAGGGAGATGGCAAATTGACTGGAGCACAGGAGGATGGAATTTGGCCATAGGTTACAGACATAAACATGTACATGCACACGTTTACTTTGCATGTGATGGTAGTACCTCAGATTGGTTATCTGAACATCCTGGCACCGTGAACTTACCGTAAAGTAGATATGTGTTCATTTTCTGTAGGTAGATCTGCTGAATTTGGTTTTCAGATATAGTTTGAATTAACTGAAAAAATACCCTCGAGAATAGAGATATCAGGAAGGAGGAGAAAGAAAAAAAGATGTATTTATTTGGCAAAATGTGAAGAGGTCACTGTGGTTGGCTGCCCACCAGAGAAGGCAGTTTTCTTAAACTTTGGCAGCAGGAAGTTTTCTTAAACTTTGAATACAATCAAGTGGAAAATGGAGGAATGATACTGGGGAAGGTATGTGAATGAGAATATATTCAAGCACCTTATCAGTAGGTAGACAATTTAGATATGAGGAAATGACTGTTTAAAATAATGCAGAAGGAAAGATACAGGAGCGACACAATGGATGAGTAAAACCTATATTCTTTCCAAGATTTGGGAGCAGTGGGAGGAAGAGGGCTGTGAGGCATGAACAAAACTTTATGGAATGGTGAAAACTTTTGTGTTTATGGAATGGTAAAAACTTTAGTGTAATGGAAAGGAAGATTATATGGAAAAGACAGTCGAAGTATTATGCTGAGAATGAGAAAGGGCCAAGAGACAACTGAAATCTCTTTCAGGAGAGCTGGAAAAGCAGCAGAAAGAATTTGAGAGGGCCACCCTCAAATTTAAAGTATATTCCATCCTCATCAGTACATTAGCAGATGAATTGCTGAGAGGTCAGAGAACCTGGCAGAGTCTGGCATTTGGAAATGAAGTTCCTAGTTGGAAATATGTGCGTATTATTTTCTAATGTGGAAACTTGGGGCTCTGTGACCCATTTACCTCCAGTTTCCCTTAAATCAACTCTTTGGGTGTCACAGGTTTGATATTGTATCAGAGATTTATTGGTGAGATTTGTGCTGTGCTGCCATACTCTGCAATGTTCCAATGTGCACTGTGTTCCCTGGCAGTACTCATTTCTATGATCCCTCCGAAGTTCTATGAGGAGCTGATGACAATATTTCATAAGTTTTCCTCTGTGAATCCAACAGTGCTTTATGATAGCTGTCAGCATCCTGATTCTCCTTGTGTAAACAGAGACTCTGTGCCAAGGATTAGAGGGAGACAGGGGAGACAGGGAAGACAGGTCCATTTAGTCACTCTGCAGCATGATGGTCTGCATGTGCACAAATCCCTCTTGGAAAACTTCTGGCTTGGTGGTTGCCACAAGGTGCACCCAAGGAAAGATGTCCACGCTGTGCCCAGGCTGTGCTCCCCTTCCCTGATGGAGACAGCTCACTGGGCTGTGCACACCCACCTTTGAGATGTCTGTGGATTCAGATTATGCAGGTTTGATTTGATTGGAAAATTGAAAAAAATATAGACATTCAGAAAAGCATAATTTCAGAAAACACTGTATCATCTTAAATGCACTACGAGGTCACAGTGTTTAATGCAGCACTTACCTGTGGCAGTATTTACATTTTGTTGCATCTTCCCTGCCTTGTGCCATGTGATCCTCTCAGCACATTGCCCTCTAGTATTGTCTAAATAAATACAAGATGAGTCAGCTATAGAAATTGAGTTATTTTTACTATTTTAATGTAATAACTGTGAGTCCTGCAGGTCTAAATATCACAGATTTGTCTTTTGGAAGCAGAAGTTTCTGAATAATTTCCCAAATAGAATTTTGGTCCCCTCTGCTGCACTGAATTTGTTATTGTTGCATGTTTTTCCTGGTGTTTCTAATGAGCTGTTAATGAGCTGCTAACTATGTATGTAAATTAAATGGGGTTAGACACTGAAAGGTTATCAGGAAATAAAATGCCATATAATACTTCAAAGTGATATAAAATAAATTAGTGTATTTAATTTTGCTGGCACAAAGCTGATATTTAATAACCTATGGCCTCAATTCTTCTAAATTATGTTAATTTAAAACATTTTCAATCTGTACCCCGAGTGACATAGCAAACAAGTTCTTTCATTCCCCCCTCATTAGAAGATATATCTGTAGTGTAGGTGTGGGTTACTCTGTGCCTCAACTGAATGATCAAGTTATTAAAGATAATTTGAGATTAGTGAAGCTTAATGTAAATATTTTTGTTATGATTTAATACAGTAGCTTAAGGATGTGGCTGTGGTGAATGCTTTAGCTGTGCTGATCTTTTGGAAATTATGATACTGGCAGCTCAGCTGTCTTGCCTGTCACTTGTGGTTGTATTTTAGCACCCCAACAACAAAGTGTCATGGAGCAGGCTTTTCTCAACACAAAGGTGCTGTGGTGAAGCTGATTTCACTGAAGGCCTCACCACCTTGCAAAGAAGGGGCAGCACAGCCTTTCCTTTAGTGTCACAGCAGAAAAATCTTAAAGAGCTGGTGAGGTGAAGCTCTGAAGGTTCACTAATGAAACCAAGATATCTTCTGTAAATATGAATATTTCCATTAGATGTATTGTTATTGTAGGACAAGGAGCTGATCTTCTGTTTTGTCTGACTGAGCGGGCAATAGTTAGGCTGAAAAACTCATGGTTTAATTCAGTGTTCACCTGAACCTTGTAGATGTGCAAAGCAACCAGGCATCAGCTCTGGGCTGTACTGCTCTGAGTTTGGTAGAATTCCTAAAAAAAAGTCCAGGCTAATTTTTAGTTTGGGCAATTAGGAAACTGAGAAACAGTACCAGAGTGAAAAACCTAGAGTTCTGCATCACGAAATGTAATTTAGTCATTTGTTTGACAAGTGTAGTTTAGCTTAAATAATGTAGAATAATATTTCAGAGTATGCTAGCAAATGTTCTGCAGTATGTATTGTGAAATTAATGAGGTTGTGGTAATATGAGATCTCACTACTACACTTTGCCATTAAATGTTTGCTGAAAAGTAGGACAGGGGACAATTCTTTATGGTGGCTGACTCGTGAAGAAGTCTGGTTAGTCTACTAGGAATCTGCATTATCCTTCAGTGTAAATGGGTATTTGCTCCCTCACGTTGAATACTACATTTATGTACAAAATGTTGAAATATGGCTTTTCTTTGTCTTGGTTTGAATGTTTACATTTTTTGCAGAATATTATGCTTAGGTTAGGTAGCAGCATTTAAATTGTCTTGGAAACCAGAAGAATTGGTAGACTAAAAGAAAAGCATATATAATCATGCTGCTTTTGTTTCTCATAATTTCCCAGAGTAGCAGCAGGAATTTCACTATATTTTACTGCCACACCTAACTCAGAAAGATGGACTTATTCTGAATTTCAGTCAACTTAGAGATCTGGGATAAGATCCTTAACTGTACTTTTTTTCTGTACTTCTACGGAACTATCCATTGTGTCACTGTGTGACACTGAAAAAAAGGCAATTTTTTTTTTTTTTTTTTTTTTTTTTGTACTGAGCCATCCTTGCTGCTTGCTGAAAATAAGATGCATAATTTATGTTCATTTCCCAGATGATTGACAATTTTGTCCTAAAAGCCTCTAGGGACTTTAATACTCCAGAGTCAGCACTCCAAAGACTAGTAACATAAAGCAGCACTCCACTGCAGACAAACTAATCCTCCAACAATGTTTCATTCAATCAAAAAATGCTGCAGATTGGAGGTGTTATTGCATGCCTGTGTTTTCAAGAGATTATTGTGAATGAACCGTATTTTCCACTGAATAGTAACAGCAAAACAGCCTACCCATCTAAATGTTTCCCATGATAATTTTGCCCTAAATGAGCAAAGATTGGGAAACAAGCAATTTTTTGTTTTAACCTTCCTTCCTTTGAGTATGCAAACAAAAGCTGTTTTGAGAAAAATTAATATTTGTGGTTTAAATTCATCAAGTGAAATTTATTTTAAATTATGTGGTACCTGTTTTTATCTTCGAATAAATATGAAAAAAATTACTCAGAAATTTTGCTATAACACATTTGAATTAATTTTGCCACATGTATGTCTAGATACTTTCCCCATGTATGGGATTTGTTTTGCAAAATCAATACCTGATGGAACTTCTCCAGTACACACAGTTTTGTACAAAATTTGCATTTACAAAATGTGCTGCTTTGGACAAAACCTTGTTTCTGATGTTGTGATCTTAGTGGAGTGCCCATATCCTGTTTTGCAGATGCTCAGCTGTCTGCTTTTGTGTCTGAAAGTGTTCACATGTGTCCTGATGATAGAGTCATATTTGAAATATGAATATTTAAAAACCAAGATCTGTCTGCAGAAAGAAAGAGTGTGGCCAAAGCCTCCATGGCTGAGGTGACAGGTCAATTCCCAAAACTGCTATTCCCTTCATTAAAGGTTTGGGTCTGACCTGACGGGGCTCACAAAGGATGGGAGTGGCATAGCCTTGTGCCAGTCTTAGGACAGTTTGAAAGTTCCTTAAGTCCTCCCCAAAAAACTCTTTAGGGAAAGGCACAGAGATAAGTGATGGTCCAATTGCTGTTGCCATTTTTTTCATAGCAAAACTCAAGTCCCTCCAAATTATTGTCAGATGTGGAGGGGACTCACAGACTTGGTTTAGGGGCCTGTTTGTGTCCCCCTTTTCAGGCCTGTTTGGGGAGAACTGGGTCTGTTCAGGCCTGCCATGGTGAATATCCAGATGTTGGACTGGGTAGCTGTCAGCTGGATGCTCTCCTACAGTTCATTCCTAAAAGAAAAATCCCAAGAAGGTAATGAAACCAGGTGAACTGTTAATCCAAAGCCAGGGATGGTTTGGTGCCCTGTGAAATCCACATTGCCAGATAATCTAATGGCACAGTGACTGCTTTCGTTATGGGCTGCTCTTTATTTCTGTTCATGTCTTCTTCTTAGCAATTAAATGTTTTGGTTTTAAGGCTCAGAGCCTAGCTTCACAGAGCAGAGATGGAATTTCAGCCTAGATTAAGAAGGCTTTTGCTGTGAGGTGCTGTCAAGTACTGCAACAGTACAAATGGACACTTACAGCTTATTAAACAGGGAACAACTCCACTGATGCCCACAATCCCACCTGGCATTTCATATGGCTGAGATTGAAGATCAGGGGATAAAGGTGTGATCATAATGAAAGCAGTGGGGGAGGGAAGTGGTGGTGATGGAATGTGTGTACTGGTAGTTGTTTTATGAAGAAAACAAAATGAAAAGGGTGGAGAAGGAAGAAAAGAAAAAATAGTGTATGGGGGGAGATGTGTGTATTTTTATGAACCAAAGCCTTCTTTCCAAAAAGTGAGGGGGGGAAAGAGTCTTTTAGCCAGAGGAGGTCATTCCATGCAACTCTCTAAAGGAAAGAGGATTTTTGAACAATGAAAGAATGGGGGAGTCTGTTTCTTACACTTTAATGATTTTTTTGCTTCTCATAGATAGGAACTGGAACTCCACACTATTAGCCACAAATGGCATTTTGAAATTACTTTTTTTTTTTTTTTTGGGCAAACCCAAAAGACATTGCTAAGATTTACATTTTCAAATATATGCTGACCTTTTTTTCCTCTTTCTTTTAGTTCATTTGTCATCAGTATGTAATTGAATCAATATATTTCCTGATCAACCCAAAGATTGAATAAGGTCATGGGAAGCCATGTGTGGACATTAAAAATCATTATTTTACTCAAAATGAGCAGAGATGGCATAGACCATTCAGAGTTCCAAATGAAATTCTATTAGATTCTATTACACTTTTACAATTATAGAGACGTTCCAATATTACAAGGGGAAATGAAGTCATAATAAAAAAGCCCAGAGGTGTATTACAAAGAAATGGGCATACTATTTTTCTAGTTAAAAACTTGATGAAAGGAGCTCTGCTACTTTTCAGTTGCTGAGATGTGACCTTGTTCTTAAAAAAAAAAATACCAGGAGCCAGTTTTCTTCTAACCATTTTCTTCCAACCATTTCTTGTTTCACAGCATATTTCTAAGGACGACAGGATGTTTAATCTGATTTCAATTGTAAAAATATTTATAGAAAGATGCAATGAAATAGGTCTGATATATTTAAACACAAATCATTTCAGTGGCTGATACTGGAAAAGTACTTTTGGGGAGCTGCTTTCCTGTTTATGGAAGCTGGAAAGATAGGAGCTTTTGGCATGTAAAAGACATGAATCTGATCATTTTATATGCTTTCCCATCTTCCCACCCTCACTAAAGTGTTTGGTCAATCTGCTAATCTTGGATTTGAGGCAAACTTCTAGAATTTTTTGGGATTCCCAGAATTGGTTTCTGATAGGGAACCATTTCTGTATCTTGGGAACGCAGAAGTGCACTGACCTGCAGATGAGGATAAGGTTACTGCAGAGTTTTAAAGACACAGTCAGACTATGTCATCTTGGCATTCCATGGAGAAGAGTGGAAGAAAACAGCTTGTGGAGTTTGAGCTGCATTCCAGGTCTGCAGGAATGGGGGAGGGTTTGTGTCATCTTTTTTTTGAAGATTCAAGCAGGCTGCTCTGTACTTAAATTGAGCATGTCCAGAGAAGGGCAACAAGGCTGGTGAGGGGCTTGGAGCACAAGCCCTGCGAGGAACGACTGAGGGAGCTGGGGTTGTTTAGCTTGGAGAAAAGGAGACTCAGGGGTGATCTTATCACTCTCTACAACTTCCTGAAGGGTGGTTGTAGTCAGGTGAGGGTTGGTCTCTTTCTCCAGGCAGCAACTGACAGAACGAGAAGGCACAGTCTCAAGCTGCACCAAGGGAAATATAGGTTGGATATTAGGAAAAAGTTTATTACAGAAAGGGTGATAAAGTATTGGAATGGTTTGCATGGGGAGGTGGTGGAGTCACCATCTCCGGATGTGTTTAAAAAAAGACTGGATGTGGCACTTGGTGTCATGGCTTAGTTGAGGTGTTGGGGCATGGGTTGGACTTGATCTTGAAGG
This sequence comes from Vidua chalybeata, assembly GCF_026979565.1. Taxonomy (NCBI): domain Eukaryota; kingdom Metazoa; phylum Chordata; class Aves; order Passeriformes; family Viduidae; genus Vidua; species Vidua chalybeata. The sequence goes on along the minus strand of NC_071535.1, from coordinate 51,715,150 downwards.
TGTCTTCCAACCCAGTGATTCTGTGAATTCTCTGTATTAAATATTGTAGCCTAGGTGATAAAGAGTTTCTCTTCCACTGCATCCAAAGAAATAAGGCAAAGTATTGAGGCTGTTCAGAGACAAGTTAATTGAAAAATGACGCAATGAGATGTTGCCCTGGCTACACAAGGAATAGAGGAAAATGGTGTCGCGTATTCCAATCGCCTAACTACATATCAAAAAACTACTAAGGAAATAAAAAACTGTGGGATGGAGATGCAAAAATAGCATAGATCAAGCATAAAGGTGGAGTCCTACTCCTTCTGTAAGGTTTCTGGAGATCTGCTGAGAAAATCTGTGTTGTACTGGGAAATGATCTTTGGTGCATACGTTTACACACAGGATTTTAGACTGACACAGGCTGCAGAAGTATCTCAGTTTCCATGGGGCTATGAGGAAGAAAACAGGTCTTCCCCACAACTTTTCTAGTCACTGAGCAGATGGCAGCTTTGAAGGGATCTATTGAACCCTAGAATAATGTCTATTACCCACCACGAAAAAAAAATTATAGTTACTTTCAGAAAGAAATGCTTCAGAGATCATCGAGTGGAGCATGTGAAGGGGTCAGATAAGAAGTATACTCTCTTCTTTCCAAGGTTGGGGACAGTTGCAGAGCTGCTCTGGAAGAATTCCTAGTAATAAGGTCACCACTTGTTTCCTTTTTGCATGGTTAAAGGCAGAAACTGTGTTACAAGACAGACAGAGGTACTTGAAGAGGCCCCTGCTAATGCCAGTGAGGGTTGGAGCACTGATCTTCTGTAGGGTTTCCAATGTTACCTTTGACAATATTCCCTCAGTACCTGAGCTTGTTTCTGCAGGTTATGAAGTCATCTAGGGTCCCTCCAGGTACTTTTCAGACAGTTTACACAGACCAGTCAACAAACGGTGGATATGTTTCCAAAGGTGAGTGAGCTGTGCTGCTGAAGGAATACTTTCTGAGCACATCTATGACTCAGCCTTCATTTTAAATCATTGCATAAATGGAATGAACTTGTAATTTCAGGACATAGATGGCAGGTTTGCTCTTGGCTCTCTTGGAAGCTGCCAAGCATCCTGTTTAAACGTGCAATGAAGGATAAGCTCTCTTATACTGGAGCCATGAAGGCTTTTTTCCAGACACTTCTTACAGATGCTTTAGAGTGAATATCATGGAATCATAGAATAGTTTGGGCTGGAAGGGTCCTTGGAGGACATCTCATTCCAACCCCAATGCCATGGGCAGGGACAACTTCCACTAGACCAGGCTGCTCAGAGCTCCATCCAACCTGGCCTTGAACCTCATCCTGCCAGGGATGAGGCATCCATGAATTCTCAAGGCAACTTGTTTCAATGCCTCACCACCCCCACAGTAAAGAATTTCTTATGTATATCTAACTTAAACCTGCTCTCTCATTCTGAAGCCATTCCCCTTGTCCTGTCACTACGTGTTCCTGTAAAAATCCCTCTCCAGCTTTCTAGTAAGCTCCCTTCAGCTACTGGAAGGCCACAGTTAGGTCACCTCGAAACCTTTTCTTTTCCAGGCTGGACAAACCCAGTTCTCTCAGCCTTTCCTCATAGGAGAGGTGCTCCAATAGCTGGTGTCTTGGTTCCGGATAACAATCCCACATCTGCTATTTTGACCTCTTAACATGCAAATCTGGTGTGTTTTTTTGTTTTGGTTTTTTTTTGGTTGTTGTTGTTGTTTTTTTTTTTTTAATTTTATTATTATTGTTCCTGTGCAATGGTGATACTTTTTTTTTTTTTCCACCTAAGGAAGAGACTTCCTAACAGATTGGTGGATTTTAGCACCTCTTCAGGACTTATGCAACCTCACAGCTTTCAATCAAATAGTTGCAGAACATGTTTTAGCGGTAGGGGTGGCTACTGAATATGTGGTAAATGAATACAAATCTAGATTCTTTCGTGTCTCTTCTGGAAGTGGTAATCCTGAAAATGTATCTTTACTTGTCTTCTTAAAGCCTCTTGCTGGGATAAATGTCTTTTGAACTGGCATAAACCTTACAAGGTCCTGTGCTAGGCCTGTGAAAGGAGTTAGTACAGAATGCAATGAGAAGGAATAAAAATCTCTTAAAGAGTTGTGTAGTCTGTACAAAATTAGGCTGAAGTCACCTCCAAAGCAAGAGACTGATCTTGAATCTTGAGCACAGATTTCTACCTGCTACCTTGAGGTTGTGCAGTGAGATTTGTTTTAGGCCTGATGTGTAATGAAAATATGTGCAAGTGTCCTAGCAGCTTTTAAATGGGTAAGTAATAATTGATGAAAGAGTCAATTGCTGGAATGATCTCCCCACACTCTCCCAGCAGTTACTGAGACGTTAAAGTGGCAGGGATGGGATCAAGCTAGCAAATGGGAATGTGCATTGTTGTATTCTCTGGATGATTTCCAGTCACTGCAACTATTTTGAACCCAGAATATTGTGCAATAGTTTTGAAAACAAGTGTCTAATGAAAAACTGAATTTAAATGCCATGATTGTTTAGTGGGCTTTTTTACCTATAAATACTTACAGTTTTGCCATTATTCTTACTCTCTCTGTCCATTTGTCAGTGTGTTTTTTTATATATGGATAAAATGGAAAAAACAACAAGAAAAAGGAGAAAAGTAACATTTTTTTTTTTTTTGAGCCGAAACCTTTGTCCAGCTCTATTTAGTTATCATTCTTTCCAGATGTTAACCACAATAATTCATTTTGGCAAGCCCCTTTTGACCTGCAAGAAAACAGGTGAATATTTTGTACCAGTTTCACAGAAGCTGACTGACTTGAAGGGCAAATTTTGCTTTCCTGTCTTGTACTGCATAGTACCTGCCCTCCTTCATGAGGAGAGCTATTTGAGTCTGACCTTAAATGATTTGTTGAAAGCCAGAAAAGCAGTCAGTGTTAGAGTGGAGGAATTTTGGCCTCTAATCCAAAGTTCAAATGACAAAACCATATATCTGATAAAATGAAACTTAAACCTGTGGTACTGTATACCATACAGCACATTTAAAATGCATTTACTTCCCCACCCTAGGAACTTCAATAGCTCCAAAATAACTTTTAAAAATAAATTGTTTATTGAAAGATTAAGGGCATTTTATTGACTTTGCAGTTATGGCCAATTTCACTGCATTTTTGTGACAGTATCTAGTCACAGATAGTCTCTTTGCTACGTGTGATGGTTTTATTATGTGAAAGAAGTCTACCTACTGTTTATCCTTCCCTTGCTCTCATCTTCACAGTCTCCCAAGCTTCCCCAATGCTTTGTATGTCAAACGATCTCTCTGTCTCAATTCAAATCCCTCCTTAAGAGATGACTTCTGTGCAGATTTCCTATAATGATTCCCCCAAGATATCCATATTGATTTGAGACAGGACTTTCATCTATTGTGGCACATGTGGTTGATGACACAATTTCTGAACCTAATACTTCTCTGTTCAGAACAGTTTTGAGAAAATCTTTAAGAAAAAAAATCACCTTTTTTTTTTTTTGTTCACTTGTCTTTTTTTTCCCCCACCATGCCTCTGTAATTAAAAAAAGCTAATTTTAAAAGCCAGGTAAATGAACAGATCAGATTCTAAATATGCAGAATAAATGTTAAGTAGTTCACAAAGAGTTTAAACACAAGCAGTTTTATTAAAATCATGTAGTGTCCTTCGCATCAAAGTGCATGTAGAACTCCAGTGAAAGTGAGTGCATCTGTAAACTTTTGCACTTTGGTGACTCTTGCAGTCTTTCTGTGCTTTCCTTTCCTATGTGTGAGCTAAGCATGGAGCTGGGGTTTTGCAGCCAGTGTCTCCATTATGAAGAGCAGAGGGAGATTGCCCCTTGTGGGAGGTTCCCAACCAGCGTGTTTCTTATGTTCAGTTTTTTAAAGATAGAGTTTATTATTGTGCAGAGCGGTGCCAGTTCTACCTTTGCAGCTGGGCACTTGCACGAACATTAAATTAAAATATTGTTTTCCTTTCTTATTTCTTACTCAGCTGATTAATTTCCTCTTTCCCTCCTCTACTGACTTCTGCATTATCACAGATGGATTTTTTTTTAATCAAAATAATATGGGCTGATTCCTTTTTGTGGACAATGTATGCACAATAAGTTGTGAAAATAAGGGGTGTATTTTGTGGTAGTTGCACACATGACTGTATTAAATAGCCTTCTAAAGCACCTGTATGTTGCTAATCTCTGCAAATGAGACAGAATTAGCTGACCTTTGGTCTGCTCTGGTAGGACAATTTCTATGTTCCAGGAACTTTCTGGTAATGTTCTACATCAAGTTACAGAAAATGAGGTGGGGGAAAATATCTGGAAATGTTTTTATTCAGTAGTTTCTGAATTGACTTGTGGTTTGAGGCTTTTTTGCTTTTTTGGTTTGTGGTGGTTTTTTTTTTTTTGTTTTTTTTTTTTTTTTGTTTTTTTTTTTTGTTTGTTTTGTTTGGGTTTTTTTTTTTTTTTTTGTTTGTTTGTTTGTTTTTTTGTTGATTTATTTTTTTTCAATGTTTATTACATTTGTAGGGGGAAAAATGACCAATAATAGTCGTGATACAAATGGCACTTTGTCCTAAGAGAGACTGGATGGATATTAAATCCCCAGGAGCCAAATAAACTCTAAGGAGTTCTGTAAAATGACACATTTTTGCAAGGGGTTTTGTGACTTATGACCACTGTGCAAGTATGAACCAGCAAGCACACATAAAAATAGACTTTGTGGAATTGTGGTAATTTTTAATCATAAACCTAAAATGCTTACAGTATTTCAGTCCACTCCTGTTGAATTTTTGACTCATGTCTGTTCTGCTTGGCTTAATGTGATTTAAAGGTGAAGTAATAGCTTTTTAATTTCAGTCAAAGAGAAGTTAGGTTTTGGAAGGTGGTCTGAAAATGTGTAAACCAAAACAGTTTTTTGAAAAGGAAGATACCCCTTCCTCCTGTATTTGTTTTGGATCCTTTGAACTGGAACCTCTGAGATAATAGGTGTATCATGGATATAAATCTATAATCCATGACCTTATTACAAGTGATAAATTAATATTTGCAAACCTAATTGCCTCACTAATGTGCACCCACACCTGTCCTAACTTACTACTTCAATTTTTCAAGCTGCCAGTGAAAGCAGCTGATCACCATCCTCTACTTGAATAAATCTACATCTAGTGGGCAGAGTGAAGAACAATATCCTACTCACACACATTAAAAAAAAAAAAAAGGTGCCAGATGACATGCAGATAGAAATAGCTTGGGAAAAAAAAAGTGGTTTAACCTAAAAGCTTTGACCAGAAAGCTGTTGAACTCACAGGCTTCACAGATGTGCCACCTTGAAGCTAATGGGCTGGGACCAGTATAAATGAGAGGAGAATCTGGTCATTTATGTCAAAACCTCTTTTCTCTTGGGTGCTGGGCTCATTCTCCTGTGACCCCAGTGCTTCTCCTTCCTCTCTGCAGCACACTGTCCCACTCAGCCACAGCCTCTCAGATTCCTACCTGTGTCTGGTTGGGACAAGCTCACATTATCAGTCAGCAGGCACCTGGACAAGTGGAATTTGAAGCAGTAAATGCTCCTTTGTCATTTAGCAAAGCATATTTCTGCAGGATCTGGTCCTGTTAGGTGTCCTGAGTAAAGCTGAATTAAATCCCTGTGTAACCTTTTGGTGATGCAGCAGGTTTTGCAGTAGTCATTTGTTCAGGCTTTTGTTCTCAGCATGGTCTGTAATATTGTGGTTGAAGGGAACAAAAAATTATTTTTCTCACTGCTTCTTCCCCTGGATTCTGAACCAGAAATCTAAAACACATTTCAGTTATTTTGCATATGATCTAAGTACTTCTCTATTCAATGTTTGTCTTCTCTGATCACCTTAACTTTGTAAACCAAGTATTAATCCCACTTTATACTTGTTTCTCCAATGTATTTTATTCTCCTAAGAACTAAGTGTCCAGTATGCATATTGGTCCCAGTGCACAGGTGCTTGGAACAAAGTGATAAATGGGAATATATTGATTAGGAAACTCAGCTCTAATTTCTCAAATGTCACTGAATAAGAGATCACTGTCATGTGAAGCAGGATTGTCTAGTTTGAATACTTCTAGGATTCTTCTGGAATCTCAATCTTCTGTTTCAGAAATTATTAGTGGCTTGCTAATAAATGAGCAGGGTAGAATCTCTTCAGTGTCTTCATGCTTCCTTCTCAAAACTAAACATGCAGTACTTAAAAAATTAACGAATAAACATAACCAGACAACCCTTTCCCCCCATTCCTGTTCCCCTCCATTACTCTCCCCCCCACCCAGTAAAAAAAAGGAAACCCTAAACCCCCACAAAACTATCCTCTGCAATATTCAGCCTCATGCTACGGTCCTTAAAAATTGAAATACCCTTAGAAAGTCATAGCAGATAGGAAATTAGAATTTGTTTGGAAATCAAGTGCAGGGTCACACTGAAGAGGGCAGAAAATTGTATGAGAATTTCCATAAAGAAAGTGAGTATACTTCCAGAGGCATATAATGGGCTGATTTAAAATCTGATGTTGACAAAGAATAAGATGTGGAAAGTCAGAGCAAGATAGTTAGAATCCAGTGTGTAAAATCCACAGGTGATTCTTAATAGGCAGTAAATTAGCAGAAGGATAGATGTTGCCATTTTTGTGGTAATATAAGTGCTTTCAGTTTTTTAACTGAAAAATTTAACTGAACAGCAATGCAAAGAATAGGAAGGTAATTGTGAATTAGGAGCCAAATTATGCCAGGCACAATTGAATAAGTTCTGACTTTTCTTACTGACAGACATGTATATTAATAGTTGGCACTTATTGAACCAAATATGAATATTCATCTTCATTTATATTTCAAGGCCTTTCATTCCTCAAGGACCACAGTGCTTTTGACCAATTTTCATCCACATTACTAAAATGACAGCTTTCACTCCTGGGCCCTGACAGAGGTCTGCAGAATTCATTGGAGGTCCTGGGAGGAGGGAACCAGCTCCCGCTCCCAGCTGTCCACAAACACTCATTAAGAGAGGCAAATATCCAGCAGAATCTCTGTGAGAATTTTTAATCACGCAAAGGCTCTGCTAATTAGGTAGCTGATGGGGCATAGAGAGCACAAGGACGAATTCTTTAAACAAAGGACTAGAAACTTTAAGAGCTTTAATTACTTGGGCACAGAGTTCATTTCAGAACTTGGGAGCAAATTATTCTAATAATAATAAGACCAAGTAGCAGGCCATATTAGTGAGAATTGTGTGGAAAAGTTCAAACTTCTTGGGCTGCTACAGCTGTGATTGGAGCATATTGGAAACTGAGGGGTCTATAAAGGTATTAATAATAAACTTTATTGTGAGCTGGATTTGATGCAGAAGATTGCCTATGCTCTTCTTTTCTGCTTTGTCAGGGAGTATCGCACTGAGTCCTACACTTCAAAATGCTGGCATAGCTCAAGAGGTGGATACTTTCACACAAATGATGAACAATGACAATTTTCAAAACAAAATCCCCTCTTTTTGTTCAGTGCACCAGACTTTCTCCCAAACCTAACAACTGGAAATGTGTTGCTTTTTTTTGTAGGCCAGAAGAAAATCCATTTCACTGGCTGAAAATTATGGGTTTGGGGTTTTTTTGCTTGTTCTGTAAGTGTATAAATGACATGGCTGGGTTGTATGGTTTCTCCTAGGACACAGTTCAAGCTAAAACAATTTCCAGGATCCCTTTCTCCTAGGTGAAATAAGAAGAAGAGACAGAAATTGCCAAGGAAAAGGAAGATGCAGAAGTTTGCGGGATCCAAATTAGGAAATTGTGCTCTCCTACTAGTTAAGAACAGAATATAGAGAATACACAGTTCTTTTTCCCTTGGAAAGTGGAAAACAGCTGATGTGCTACTCTTGTTATTGCTGCTGAGAATCCTTAGCAAGCTTTGTGTAATTGAGCACAAGGGACACATCTTGCCTGCGTGCTGGATGAGAAGCTGATTTCCTTGTACAATATTTGGGGTGATGGGGTAGGAAGGAAAGGAGGTATTTGCTGTCTGCAGTCTTGGACATTTTTGCACTCAGGGTAGAGGAAACCACTGTCTGGTACACCTGTGTAGATAGAAATCTTATGTGAAGATACATATTGAATGTTCTTTTTTTTTTTTTTATGAAGGGATGGTGACTTGTCTGGGGCTACTCTCTGACAAGGAGAAAGCTGATAACTTTTAAAATATGTTTATATGCATTTTAAGAAAACTCTGTTTCTAAGCAAAGGTTTGCTTTCCAGTAGATTTAGTGCAAAACACATACAAGGATTATTCATATGTTAAATGCTAATGGAAACTTTAATATGCAAGAACAAGTTCTCTATCTAAGAGACTGCTCACTGCTGCTAGGGAGATGGGCCTTAATATGTCAGTTGCACATGGGTAAAGACACAGGTGAAAATGCAAGCTGTGATAATTGAGGGCTAAGTATTCTCAGTGAATAAGTGATGGACTGGGGTTCAGAGTTGCAGAAATAAATTGGAGAAGAAAGAAAAAAAGATATATCTGTACAGAGAATTGGTCTGAGTTAAAGCTTCACTATCAGTTTTGAAACTTGAACAAATATTCTCCTTGTATTTGCTATTGAGTTTGCTGCATGCTTTATCCACTGCAGAGGAAGGGCACTGCTGAAGAAAACCACTACAATCTGTGGCTATAGACAGGCTTTCAGTTTGTGTGGACTTTCCCCACATGAATAAGCAGAGGTCTGAGTGCAGTGATCACAGAGCTGAGTCGTTCCATTAGGAAGTAATTCTGCCCACTGTGGTCTCTCAGCCATTTGTGAAAGCAGCTAGACTAACAAAATGTGGTACTGACAGAAGAGCTTTTGCTTTTCATTGTTGCTTTTTGGTTTTCTCTTATTTCCCAGGAGAGCAGGTTAAGTTGACATGCAGGAGTAATTCTGTCACCTTAGATCCTAATATTTCTGACAGCAGTAAGAGCAGAATAAACAAATAGATGGGGGAGAAAATGTGAACAGGAGATGGGGAGAGAAAAGTCCCATATAGTAACTTCTTTTAAAAGAATCCTTTTGTAATTTTGAAAAGCACTTAAGCTTCAGGTACACTGTGCTGCCATTCTCTCCCTGGATCCTTTGGGGGAGTAGAAATAGAGTAGTTTGATGCTCATTTCATGTGCTGCTCTGTTTTTCTGGCTGTTGCTCTTACTCACTTCCACATCTGGCCTTGGATATGCAGCACAACAATATCACCATTTTGATTGCACTGCATTGATTGAAACAAAAAAACCCGACCGTAAACCAAAACTTTAGAAAGCCCAGAGTCCAAGAACATAGCTTAAAGTATTTGAGGGTTTTTTTACATAAAATATATATTTAATCTACTTTTATTAATAAATACTGTTGTAATTGTTATTTTAATATTTTACTCTTTAAAAATATATAGAGCAAGGTTTCCACAGTTATGTTTAATTTTTCTTTTTTTTTCTTTTTTTTTTTTTTTGGAAATATAATTTGTGGATAAAGTGTGTGGCCCTGATGCAACAGCTTAGCTGTTATGACTCAGATGAAAAATAAGGCTCCAGGTTTTCAGTAGTTCTTTCATATGATAGATCTCATTACATTTTTTTTTTTGTAAGGGTAAACTGCGTCTTTTTCTTCTGTGGTTTTTAATAGTAGATATTAATTGCCAGTTTTATGTGTTCTGAAATGATGCTCTTTCAACTTATACAGAGATCCTGAGCACGAAGAGAATGTGTAAGACAAAGAGACATACAAAGAAGTTTTATCAGCACTGCACCAAAGTTTTAAGTAGGTCCGTTTTAGACAGATTGTCAATATCAAGATCCCAAAATATGAACATTTTTGCACAGAAAGATAGCTGTCTATGCACATTTGTCAACTGTTATGTTCTGTTTTCTATTGGAAAAAGTATCATTCATCATGTTACAATCACTGTCCAGTGTGAAGCTGATCAAGAGGCATAACCATTAATTCATATCTGTCCATAGATGTCAACTCTAAAGATGTATGCAGTTTGTATGAAAAGAATAAAAATTATTCAAGTAGTTGAATACAAGAGTCTTTAAAACCACCCTTACGTCCTTTGGGGGGATTTTAACCTGTAATGGGAATGTGAAGGAGCTTGACTTCAGAGTTGATACTTGAGGAAAATAATCTTGGAACTGCAGAAACTGCAAATGGCTCTTGAGTGTGGTTTCTTATCTAGAAAGGGAAATAGAAGTGAGAGAGATTTCTACTGGTGATGTATTTTGATAGGTTTATGTCAATGGAAGGTCTGAGAAACTTTTACAGTGCAAAAATATTGGAATTCCTAATACAGGCAGAAGAGCTGCTTTCATATTCATATCCTTACCCGAAGAAAAGAAAGTAAGTCTTTCCCCTGTCTTTCAGCAGTTAAGAGTTAGACGGACTGTTTTCAGGGAAAAACCGTTGAAATTACGAATATGAGCGAAGTCATTGTTTGATGGCAGCACCGGTAGAGATCAGCAGGTTTCTATGGATAAGGCAGACCTAATAGATCCCATACTGATTACACGGTTAAGATGCTGATTGAGAAGAACTTTCACGCTAACTGATGGGATAGTCCTATTCTTCTCCTCAGTAGGATTTCCCTCTCTCCATTTGAAGCTGTGGCTGGGCCTTTGACAAATGCTCAATTTGGAGTACTCAGGCTTAAAATGGAGACTTTAAAAAATCTTTAATTGGGGCTAAGTGCTAGTTTGTCATGCAGCCCATTGTTTAGAACAAGGAGGCAGGACTAAAGAGTTAACTGCTTCCAATTGTAAATGCATCAGTGGCAGGCACAGTACAAAGCTCTATACAATCCTGTGGAGTAAATGGTGGACAGCTCATCACAATTAGGCATGGTCATAATGAAGAGCCAGAAGAGAGAAAAGGGGGCATGGGGAAAAACAGACCTTTTACAAATGTTTTATATGAAGAGAAATTATAGCTAAAAGGGATAGTTAATTAGTTTAAAGAATAGGTGGTAATGCCTCCTCTTTGCAGAAAAAGAGAACTTTGAAAGCATGGAAAAATGGGTGGGTTTCTAGCTGCTGATCTGGAAAAGGAGAAAACAATTCAAAGCAATACTTTACGTGGGTGTTTCTCAAAAGAGGCTGCGGTGGGAAGTGTGTGATCTGAGTAGTTTGCTCTTAGCAGAGACAGTAGGCACTCCAGTGTTTGACAGAGACCCTGCATGTAGCCTTGTTTTCACGGGCATGCCTCTGTGTTATTGCAGGTGCTTAGAACAGACAGACATGCTCATGGTTTGCTTCCAGCTTTGCTCACCTCTGAGGAAGGCAAGGCCCACCTGGCTTCAGCTGAGAAGAATGCAGGGAAGAGCAAAGCTACAGCCAACCTTGTGCTTTGGCCTCTTTGCAGTTTCCTGGCTAACTACTGACCTGTAAAAACAACTTGCATTCTGAAATTAGTTGTTTGGGGAAGCAATGAAGAATGGCAGTCATCTGCAGCAGATTGCTAAAGAGCAGCGTAGGTGTAAACTCAAGTATTGTGCTGCCCATGAGATAGAGGCTGTGGGACACTACCAGGAGGTGAAGCTTTTTCCAGCATCATTGAATTTTTGTGTGGCTCTTCCTGGCACCAGTCCCACTGTGTGCATCTTGGCTAGGATGGATCTGTGTGTCATTAATAGAAACAAAATACACTCCACATACTCTTTTTTGGCTAGGTATGTGCAGTCATTTCCCATAAAGTTGATTGAGTTTCTTGCTGCTGAGATCAACTTCTATGGCTTGGTTGTGTATTTGTGTGATACAGCACAGATTCTGAGAACTGCAGGATAACTGCAATCTTTATTTTTTAGTCTGGGATTCTGGAGCCACAATCATCACTCCCTGTGACAACTGTGGAATCAATGGTGGTGTTAGCACTGTCTGTGTCTGTCACATGGCACAAAATAGATTATGTTATGATAGCGAATGGGATAAGGTTATTATTTCTCAACTGTTTCTGCCTGTAGTGTAGCATGATTTATGCTCACAAAGAGGAAACTTATTTGTATGAGAGCCTGATTCTCTATTAGTAAGTGGATGACTTTTGTGGGGCTGCTTTGGTCTCTTTTGTCCCAGGGAAAGAAAAATAGGAATTGTAGTTGTCTCTAACCTGTCACCTGAGTTCTCTTGGAATTTGCCTACTTCTACAACATCCACCAGTCTCCAAGGATGAGTAATATCCAACTACACATGCTGGTAGTTGTGATATAATTCTGTTGTGGTTTTGGTGGTTAAAGTGGAGACATGCAAGATAGAATTTTAAAATGTTACTTTTCCTGCTGTTGAAATCAGTAGTAAGACTTGTGAGGGAACAAAGTTGGGCCTGTTTTTGGCACTTCAAAAAGTTTCCTGTAAAATATTTGATTCTTTTCATTAATTGTACATATTTGCTTGTCATGGCTTCATAGAGAAAGCTGTAGCAAAAAGATTGTCTTTCATCATTGTTCTCTGCAGACCTAAAATCAATATTTCTGTGACTCCCCTTTTCTTTAAATCATCTCTGATAAGGTCTGCTTTAGCATTTGAATATGTACAAATAAAATGGATTCATGCCCCCAATTACATTTGTCTTGTACATGAACAGACAGTATGATTAGAAATTTAAAGGATAAAACCTGCACTAGTGCCTTCATCAGGAGTTATGTAAATATAAGCCCTTTGAAAATTACATTTCATTGGTACAAACTGATGTAGAAGGGAAACCAGAACCACAGAAGGCAGGTATTCTGCTGAATGATCAGGAATGCAGGAGTCTAAAATTACAAGTAGTATACAGATTAGATTTTTCAGGTCTCTCCAAATACTTCTTCATGGTTTTGATTTTTGATTTTTTTGATTTTTTTTTTTTTTTGTTTTGGTTTTTTTGTTGTTTTTTTTTTTTTTGGAATGAGGAAAAAAGAAATTTGTATCATATATTTTAAGAATGAAGAAAAGTAACACCTTCTCTGCTCGTGTTTGTTTAGATTTAATACAGGGCTGGATGTAGGCTGTGGGATATTGAAAGAGAAAATAGAAGATGCTGCTAGAAGGGCAACAGACACTCAACATTATTCTGAAAGAAACTTGTGTCCTTATAATACTCTTATGCAGACAAAATGTTGGAAGAAGGGCCCGTATCAAAATCTTGACAGAATTAATAGGGTTTTGTGTCAAATTAATACACTGTAAAAACTAGAGTAAAACAGGATATTGGAAGAAAATTTACTTTTCCACTCAACCTTCTAAAAGTAAGTTGTTTTCATTGCTTGCAACTCTGTGCTTATGTGGAGACTAAAATTTCAATAAATTATTCAGTTTCTCTGCAGAAAGCTGTCCTCAACCTGTAAAAAAATCTGTAACTCTGGTCTTTAGGTGGGTACTGAGTCTGTACCAGATCAGTCCATTCCTGTCATTTTACAGAAATACCCATTTTGGAATACTTCATCTGAAGTTTGATATAACAGAAGGAAAGCTCTTTCATACACTACCCAGGAGCTGGGTCAGAGAACTAAACATCTTCAGAAAATGGTTTCTGTGAGATTTTATTTTATTTAACTGTTTGGCTAAGGAGGGAGACAAAGTTGGAGGTGATCCAAGCCAAAGAATATGTAACATAAATGCCAAGGCATATGAAGAATGTATTTGAAAAGAGAGAGCAAGAGATGGGCACAAATAATGAAAAAATCCAACATTTTTAAAGATTATACTGACAAGGAAAGGTAGCAATTGATGGAGGCCAGGTCTATAATACTTTCTTGCAGTCTTAGCAAAGTTCTAGAGAGTTTTTCTGTCAGTCTGTGAAGTATAAATGAGGCATTTTGTAAAGACCCTCAGTCATCTGGTAGAATCCCAGTGGAAAGACGAATGGATCAGGACAGGACCGTGAGGTCTGTGGATAATAAAGTCTCTGCAGAATTGCAGCTCAGCCATGGGCAATTGCAAAGCAGAAATCTCTTCCTTACAAAGGTTCTGGTTCTTCCTGGAGGGTTATCTGGTAAGAGTGGACACAGCAGCCTGACCACCCTGCCTCTGTTTGGATGGTTTGGTGTTCCCATTCTTGTTTGTATCAGACTGTGGCTGTAAATCAAGCTATTTCCCGGGCTGCCATTTACAGAAACAGTAATATTCATTTTAAGCTTCAATGTCTGCAAATGCTTGCTAGCATTTAAATAGCATTTAGCTAGAAAATGTTCTTTGTGAACAGGTATTTTTGTCACGTGAAAACCTACCAAAAGTCCCTCAACTGTAAGATTTATTAATAATTGGAAATTTGTTATTTAATCTAGAGTTTAAATGTAGTTAGATATGCCAACTTAATGCCACAAAATAGCCTAAGAATATTCTTAAGCAGTATGTCAGCTAAATTTTATTGCAGTTCCATTAGTATTACCATTAAGCAGCTGACTAAAGGTCATAATGAATACTTACTATTTTATATCACCCAGGAGGTACTAAGTACAGCTGGAGTCTATTTCACTACTTGAGCACACATAATAGTCGACAAATTGTCGATCAGTGGATATGTCCATCTTATCAAAGTACTTTGTCTGCCCAAGTATGTAGCAATTCTTCTGGTGTGCATTGCATAATAGATGGAGGTGGAGGTTTTTTTAAAAAAGGGAAGTTCTTATTAAATAGATGGTTGTTGCAGTCCTATTTTAAGTACTGCCTGTAATTCTGTGCTTGTACTGACATTTCAGAAATGCAATCAGGGCTTACATGATTCTTACTAACCATTTAAGAAGTGGGGTAACAATTATTGAAATTTCTGGTGTTCAAGATGATGAAAATGATTCTGTAGATTTTATTTTGTTGATGCTTTGTTGGTACTGCTTTTCATACTTTTCTGACCATATAATTCCTTCTACTGATGCCAAGTTCTGCTGGAACAGCAAGAAGATTATGCCCTTATTGTAATTTTTTAACAGCTGTTGCAAAATAAGTAATGGCCCTTAAACAAGCCAGTTCTGTGCATTTAGAATGGAATTTTTTAGAATAGTTGGTGGAAAAAAATCAAAATAAATGGCTTGACTAATGTGGTGATTTGAGCTTACTTTACTCTGTGTGATGAAAATCATGCAGAACTGTGTGAGCAGCATGGACTTGGGATCCTTTTAACTGTTGTTTTCTATCTGATGGCATTCGACTATTTTATTTGCAATAGGAAAGCCCTGGCTTTAAGTAGAACTACTTAGTATTTTCAATTATTGCTTTCTCGTGTTTCAAGTGGATTTTATGAGTACACAGAGCTACACAGGACAAAAGGACAACTTCTTTATGAAATATGAAAAAATATTCCACAGTCGTCTTGGTCCTATTTCTTTTCACTACAGAAAGTCTATGAAACTTCAGACTGCATTCAATTTCACATTCATTTTGGCAGCAATAGTACAGTAAAACTGCTCATTTCCTACAGGGCTTTTGCAATATGTATTTTAGCACACACATTCAGCAATGACTGACTTTTGATCTAAAATGAACTAAAAATACTTTATTATCAAAAATTGCGTGTGTATGTGAACGAAAAAGAAAGGTTAGCCCTCTGCTGCGTTTGGCTTAAATGTCTTTTGACATTAACTTGTTCAAAAGAGAATCATTTCCTTTTCTTGATAAACACAAGTTTTATTCTTTTCAGCAGCAAATCTTTCCCCTTTAGTCCATTAGCACTAAGCAATCTCTTACTATTAATAGCAAATTGCAAGACAAGAAAGGCTTAAATTTTTATGGCAAAATACCTCATTGGCCCTATCAATCTGACTAATAAGGTAATTCAGCAGCCACAGTTCAATGAGACTTGATGTTCAAATGTTGCTCTTCTCCTCACCTCACCCTGGCTGAAGATGGGAATGTAACTGAGGCCACAAAAAGAAATGGGATATCTCAGCAATATCCCAAATCTCCTGGTTATTACCAAGGTATGGGCTGGTCAGGTGGGCCATAGCACAGCTGCAAGTTGAAATTTTGCCTTGCCGTAAAAGGGACCAAAAAGATGTCTCTTAGACTTCCTTGTCAGAATATATCAATCTGATGAGAGCAGTGAAGCTGCAAGGAGATTCAGTGGAAATTGAAAAATGCAGACAGAAAAATGGGAATGAAAATTGAGAGATATTTTAAGAGTATCTGAGACTTAAAAACCCAGAAGTTCTGTACTGTATCAGAGAGAAATAGAACCCACACTTGTAATAAGTGGCTTTTATGCTCTCTATACACTCACATTTCAGTTGACATCTCTGTAAAGTTCTTTCAGACTAGAAATAATGGAATATAAAAATTCAATGAGAAGAAATTATGATTCCTGCTGACAGAATCAAGTACTATGGCTTTTGCAGCATGTTTAGGGTAAAAAAAAATAGTTCCCAAATATCCATTATCCCAAATAATTGTATAGATCATTAACTAGATGGAAACTTCCAAATTCTTCTTAGTGCAGAAAAAACCTCCTAGATATGATTAAATAAACCCTTAACTTGCATTTGGACAGAAACATGGAGGTGTGTCCAAATACTGTATAAGTGCAATGAACAACTTTAAAATCTTAGCTAAAGAAGGTCTTAAAAAAAATAAACATTAAAAATGCTTAAAAAATAAACACTACAAGCTGGGGACAGTGTGGCTGGACAGTGTTCAGGCAGAAAGGGACCTGGGGGTGCTGGTCGACAGCCGGTTGAATATGAACCAACAATATGCTTTGGTGGCCAAGAAAGCCAATGGCATCCTGGCCTGCATTAGGAATTGTGTGACCAGCAGGAGTAGGGAGGTCATTCTTCCCCTGTACTCGGTGCTGGTGAGACCAGATCTTGAGTGCTGTGTCCAGTTCTGGGCCCCTCAGTTTAGGAAGGACATTGAGATGCTTGAGTGTGTCCAGAGGAGGGCTACAAGATTGGTGAGGGGCTTGGAACACAAGCCGTATGAGGAACGTTTGAAGGAGCTGGGGTTGTTTAGCCTGGAGAAGAGGAGGCTTAGAGGTGACCTTATTGCTCTCTACAACTTCCCGAAGAGAGGTTGTAGACAGGTGGGGGTCAGTCTCATTCACCAGGCAGTAACTGACAGAACAAGAGGACACAGTCTCAAGCTGCGTCAGGGAAGGTACAGGTTGGATATTAGGAAGAAACTTTTCACTGAAAGAATAATAAAGTACTGGAATTGTCTTCCCAGGGAGGTGGTAGAATCACCATCTCTGGATGTGTTTAAAAAAAGACTGGACATGGCACTTGGGGCTATAGTCTAGTTGAGGTGTTGGGGCATAGGCTGGACTTGATGATCTTAGAGGTCTCTTCCAACCTCATTATTCTGTGATTCTGTAAACATTTTGGGTTTAGTTCAAGCAGGCTTAGGTGACCTCAGAGCAAGAGTCCTAAGAGACTTTGCTGAGATGATTTCTGGTCAACCTCTTTATTTTTTATTAAAAGGTGATTTTTTTTGCATATTTTAAAACCTAAGTCATAAAAGTGTGCTAGTGTACAGAACTGCTAGCAGAATGGTTTAGACTTGTATAAATTAGTCAGCTTGCTATTGATTGCAGGTAAAAGAATGGAAATGTTGATCATGAATTCAGTAAAGAATTACAGAATGGACGTGTAGTTCATGGCTGTCACATAGTTTTATGATGAAAACACCTTGTAAAACAAACTTTCAGTTTCTTCATGTGCTTGTAAGTCTAATGAATGTACTGTCTAGACAGAGGGTATTTAAGCTTCAAAAAACTCTTGATGCCACGTTGGAATTAAGAGGCACAGTAGCACTGTCACAGCAATATCAAACAGACTGAAAGCGGCCTCACTGGCAGGTGCCAAAGAGGATTTTTCAGTGAAGAGTGCTTTCTCTGTGGGATGCTTCCAATGGCATCCTGCTAGGACTGATTCTGCCAGTGTTTGGTGTCATCTTCACTGATGGGACACCAAGCCGCAACACTCTGGTCAAGAACATTTTTGGACTAAGATTAGTGGAAAATTATGAGTGAGGGCATCCTCAGGATTTTATCACTTTGTGTCACATAGACTCCACCTTCTTGGAACAAAATGTATTTTGACACACTCAGGTGTAAGGCTGTACAGAGGAGACAAATATCAACAGAAATGACAACTGCATCCTGTGAAACAGCCACTGACTTAAAAGATTTTGAGGTCACAGTGGCAAGAGTAATGAACTGGAACTCTTAGGGAAGTGTTCTTAGAAAAGCCAGTGGGATTCCTGGATGTGGATTCCTGGATGTGGCAGTAGTGGGCCAGAAAGTGACTTTTACCTCCAACAGCTGCGTAACTGTTTCCTGATCAATACTCTGCTCACTGCTCTCTTACAGACCCTTTGTATTATCTGGAGAGGCAGCTTGTCTTTGACATTGCTGTTCATGCTTCTTTAGCTCAATGTTATAGGCAGAATGTTATCAAGCAGAAGAACAGGTGCACAAGCAATTTCTTAGATAAAAGCTCTGAAGTCCAGAACATTTTCACCTGAGATGGTCTGTGGTCAAGCCACTAAAGGAAGACTTGATCTCCTGGAGCTATTACTGGTTCCATGCAGCTTTTCTCTGTGACTTGGAGCTGGTTTTGACACCATCTGTGGTGGTGGTGGTGAGAGAGAAAGTTGTGATCCTTACTCTTCAGATGCATTTCTTCTGGGACATCATAGAAATCATGCTCTGATTTAATGATTTGAAGTCATGCTTAACTGCAGAGTAGGGCCAATGCCTCTCCCCAGACATGGGGGCAATCTGAGTGTGAGCACATTAATGACAGTGTGAGGATAATGCAGCACTGAGCCCCTTGGGGACAGCTTTGGAGTCAATGAGACAAACACATTGTGTAGGGGGATATAAAGGAATCTGCTCAGACAAATGTCTTCCTCACAAATGCTGTGCAGAAATATCAGCCAGTCTCAATGAAACCTGACTGCAAGTTTGTTTGAAAATTATTTTTACATGTTTAAGACTTAATTTTAAATGTGTTGGCAATTGTGTATTTGTAGAGGTGCTTCAGTTCCATTTAAGCACAGGATATCCATTTACATTCAAGAATGTATCACTCCTTTATTAAATATATACTCCAAGGCCCTAAAACACTGTCTCCAAGTAGCAGTTCTACATTAATGTATTCTTTATCACTCCTAAAACATTTAGTTCTGTGTAAAACATTTAAGTTCCTTGCTGTCTGTAAGTACTGTGGTAGCTGTGCACATGGCCAGAGAAGACAAAGATTAACTGTTTATTAACATATTAATTAATGTTTTAAAATTCAGCAAGTCATTTTAAATGACATAGATACAAAGACATCTTCATACAGAAGTGGTTTTGGACTAAATATAACTTACTGGAAGACAGTAAGCTTAAGTATGTGGGAAGACCAGAATAATGCTCAAACTGGTCAAAATAAGCTACATATTTGACTCAAGAGTTGTTTACTGACAAAAATTTTAATGTTTTTCTTGCATTTAGGTAGCCAGAATCTTATTACCATTTTTTCCAAATTCTTTGCAAGAGGTAGTAGCTCAGTTATTCAATAACTAACTGACAATAATTAGCCTATTATGATGATTAATGCTTATTCAGGACATTTAATTTGCATGCTATAAGCATGGTGAGACAGCTAATTTGAAGTTATGCCAAATACAGTGTTTAGTTTTTATATACAACATTTGTTTGCCTTTCCAAATATAAAATAATTGACAAGAATAATCATATCTGAGGATATTAGGTCAGCAAGTTTTCATTTCTCCTTTTAATAACAATGATGTGTTACTTAGTGAACCAATTAGCAAGGTAAACTTTACTTGCATTAAAAAATGCATAAGGCTAAGGAAGAATTTCTAAATTGTAGTTAATAGAATGTCAACAAAGATGCATATTCTGTCATTTTTGCCCAGGTGAGAACCATCTGTCCCAGACAGATAGCAATTCTCCAACTTCTCACAAGGAAGAAGGATACAAGGTCATTTTTATGCACCTCGTAATCAGGATTGACTTTATGAAAGTAAATTAAGCTACTAGGCCTTAGCCATAGTTTCAAAGAAATAGGCAGTGAAAGAATAATCATGGTTACTAGAAGCCTTCACTTTTTTCCTTAGGAAATGCCTATATATTCATGTGGAACTTGCCTCCTGTTCAGGATATTTGGAGGGGCAAATTTTCCTTGCTGCTTCTGATTGCTCAGGTTCTTTGACCCAGACAGCAGAGCACACTTCAAAATGTGATTCTCTTCTCCAAAAGATTCAGTGTCTTTGGATTTGAAGCTTAAGTCTCCTTAAGTAAGCTTCAGAAGTAAAAGCCAAATGCAGAAACATGTAGAGGCTTCTAGGAGAAAAAGAATGTCTGCAGTAGTGTCTGGAAAGTGATCTGGAGCCTTTGGAAGATAAGAGGAAGGACAATTTTCTCTATGGGAAGTGTTGGGGTTTCCTTCAAAGTCTTCCTTAGGTTTCAGCCTTTGAAGTAGCAGCAGGCATTGCAAAATTCCTCCATGGGCATCATATAAAAGTAGATAGCACATCTATGTTCCACCAGTCCAACCAGTCATCTCTGCTTGATAAATATTTCTGCTCGTTTTCTGCCAAAGGCATTTCTGGCTGTTCTTTGCAGCTAAGCAAACAGCTGGGCTGTGGGTCACTGATGAGAGACAGAATCTATCTTCTGTGAAGTGCCCGAATGTTTTTTTTTTTTTTTTTTCTATTGACATCAAATTTTGAATACCTGGGATGTGTTGCAGAATATTTATTCTTGTTCATGCCACTGTTTCCTCAAACTGCTGAGAAAGCAAAGTGTCTAGATGCTTTCTGACTCTGAGGAATAAGAGGGGGAAGAGACAATTGTTCTCCTAGAAGTGATGACAAGACCCCAAGTGTCTCATTTGCCCAGGGTTCATTTAACCTTTTGTTATTTGGAAGAAGCTGGCAGTCTGTATTAATCTATGTGAAAAATAGTGGACCTATTTCTGTCCATTTGACCTCCTCTACCCTGAAATGATCACAAGCCAGCCAGGCAGGTTATACCCAGCCTGTCCTCCAGCACTCCCACCTTCTTGCTGAAGCACAGGCACAGCATTTACCACTCTCTTGCAAGGAGCCAGTTAGGGTGCCCTGAATCCATTAAAGTAGAACAGAGCAGCTCTGCCTGCACATGGTGAACTAAGGAACTTGTGTGTATCCCCAGGGCTTCAGTGCCCCACAGCCATGGCATGGCTCTTGCCCAGGTGTGGGGCAGGGGTTTGCTGAGAGCTGAGGCCCTTTAATAAACAGGATGAATGAGGGCTGCTCCCATGGTGAGGCTGGGAAGAATTTGGCCCACAGACAGGAGCTATGCCACACCACTTAGGGCTTTGTCCCCTTTTTGTTTATAATTACAGCCACAGAAAAATGAGAAACTGTTCACAGTTTCTCAGTAAGAATATGGGCACTCACTGGTTATCCACCACCTACTTAGATCCTCTTTATTTTTTTTTTTTCTATTACATCTCCCAATACTTCATTACCACCTTTGTAACTTAGATGAGTGCAGGGACCAATTTAAAATCCATTGAAAGAGCCTTTGGCTTTCTGTAGTGGCTCCTGGATCAGGGCCAGGGGGTATAAACTGCTAGTGGCAAGTTTACAACAGTGCTCCCTTTGTGGGTGCCACTGCTGGGGCTTACTGAGGTGGCTGAACACTTTAACAAAAGTGATTTTGCAGAATAACCCAGTGACAAGCTGTGTGTTCTCAGCAGGAACACTTCCAAATTTTTAAAAACAATTATAGTTCTCTGTCCATGAATGCTGGACTATCACATTCTGCCAACACAGGGAGCTTCAGAGAGGATTTTTTGGGCTATGCTGAATCTGCCTCTGTCTTTGTACTCTAACTAATCTAATCAAAGACTAATTTGTTGCTTGCTTTATTATCCCCATATTCAAACACATACAATGCAGTATTTTGTGAGCTTATTTCTGAAACAGATTCTAGCAAGGTTAAAAAAATTAGCTTCCTTGCACTGCGTATATACCCACTTAGTACAATACTACTCATGCATTAAAAATACTTCTGATCTGCTATTGCCAAAAATTAACTGTAAACTGAAAGGAAAAGTGGTGCATTGCACTTCAGTCTCAATCCTACTCTTTCAGTCTTGGATTTATTCACATCGAGAGCAATACAAATACATTAGTCAGTAATTTGGTTTTTATTCACTCACAGGCAAAAATCATCATTTCCTTAGTTTGATAAAAACTGTTCTGATGGAAATGCAAATCTTCAGGAAAGGTTCTGACATGGTTTAATTTGTCCACCGCATATTTTTGATCACTTACATGAACTCAAGGACTAGCCCACTTGAAGCAAAGCTCTCAGTTAAGGCAAAGAATGAAACATGTTCCTGGGTGAGCAGCTGCCTAAGAGAAATCTAGTATTAACTTCTACCTGTGCTGGTAGTTGGAAAGCAAAGAGGTTGCATTACTAATGGATAAATCAAACTGATGAGTTATTGCAAAAAGTTCTTTTTTAAAAAATTGAAACAGTTCTTAGTTGAAACGTGTCGAAGCTCAGAGAGTAGGTTCACAGTAGGTTTTCCAATGAAGGAAGTTTTTTTTTGTTACATATGGCATCATTTGTAGTTAGGTTTTGTTTTTGCTGTTGTTGAAAACTTAGTATAAACCTGTCCTTGAGAAGCTTGGAAGTGCCTGATATATTTGTGCAGCCTTGAATTCACCACGCACAAACAAAAAATCCAGCCAAAAAAATCTCTGTGGAGGTTGCAGTGATGATTTCCCAGCAACCAGTGGCTTGTGGCTTGCAAAGCATTTTTTTTACTATTTCAGTTGTGATTTGCTACATTCTGCTCTTCTTTTTGCATAACATGTAAAGGTCCCTTGTTGTTTGTGTATCATTGATACAATTCTCCTGCAACCAAAAACAAAGAAGGCAGCAGTGCTTTTCATAGAGGGTGCCTGATTGATAAGCTAGTTGCAGCCAAACCTGCTCTGGCTAATTGTCTTTCAAATGCCCTCATTAATCAAACAGAGGAGTAACTCTGACAGGAGTGCTGTCACTGTTTTCATGATTTCCTACCACTCACCTCACAGTGTGAGACCTGGCTGTGTACCCAAATCATGGCCTTTAAACAGTTTTAATGCCTGCTCACTGCAGAGCACACCTGGCTTTGGTGGGATGGGGGCCTGCCCAACTCTGAGGCATGATCTATCCCAGGAGACCAATTTAGCAGTTATTTAATGATTCATAGCTTGATGTCTGGAAATGACTGCTCCACACGATAACATACATAAACAAATTTAATTAGTTTTTGCCTTTTTTGCATAAGTAGCCACCAGTGTATTAAAGCTGCAAACAAGACAGGTAGGCTGCCTGGAAAGTCATTGAAGCTGGTTAACAGCAGATCTTTGTAAAAGGCTGTGGTGCTTTATTTCATCTGCTGATAGTCAGGTCCTGAAGTTGCTGGGTTTGCTTATTAAGAACAAGGGAAGCAGCTATCTCAACTAGCTTTTGCCCAGGTGTTAGAATTACATATCTACAGCAAAAACTAGCAGTCTCTCATCTACTGCCCTTCAAAGCTGCAGAATGTAGTATTTTTTTTTAAACTGTTTTAAAAGGATATGCTTCATATATTTCCTGTTTTGCAATCTATTAGAAATATTATTTAGTAAACATCAACCTGAGTTATTGTTCAGAGAGAGGGATTTATGTATTTGCATTTTTATTGAACATACACTAAAACACTGCAAAATTATTTCTAGTTGTGCATGCTATAAACTAGCACAAAATACTTAATGCTTAAGAAAGCAAATTGAAAGCTTAGGGGACAGAATATTTTTTAACCTTCTTTTGCAACATTGCATAATTAACACTGGTGATGTTTGCAGTGTATGGGGGTTTGTTTCTCTGCTGTTAAGTTTTGCATATTCTCTGTGGAGCAAAATTCTAGGATTGATAGTCTAGAATAATATCTTGCCATTCTCCTACGCAATATTAGTAAATATATTTTGCATGAAGAAATGTTGCATTTTGCATATATTCATATTAAGTGAAATTCTTACTTTAATAACATTTCAGGGCTGAAAATTATTCAGCAACACACATTACAAATATTTTATACTGGAGGGTTTCTTTGAGCTCCAGACAGCAGAGCAATATGGCTTGTCTTTTCTTCTTTGTCTGGGAATAGCTCTTACCTACCAAGTGGAATATTTGTTCCTATGAACGGTGCCTTTTTCTTTAATAGGGCAGTTTGGTCATAAATTTTTGCAGATCTTAGTTTTAGATTACCAACTGTCTAAACCAGACACCTTGTTTTCCTGAGCACGCAGAGGAAAATCTTAGCATGGAACATGTTGGTTCCAGGAATCCTGCAGTCATCACTTTATAAATGTGCTTGATCTCACACTTGAGCAAGGGGGACCAAGCTATGATTTAAGATGATATTCTGCTGTCCAAAAGTGAAATTCTGTCTCCAGCAAGCTCAGTGGAAACTTCATTATTGGTCTCAGTGGGGTCAAATTTTATTTTTGTTGAGGTATTGTGAACTTTGAAAGCAATTTAGACTGGGAAAGAAGGTGGGGACAGGGGAAAAATTGCTTTTGATCTTTTTCTTTCAGAAATTTAAGAGAGACCATTGGCTCATTTCTGCCAGTACCTCCCAACACCTATCAGATAATGTATTTTCTCTGAGTCACTATTAATTTTATATCATGGCATTTTATTTTACAGTGAGAGACAGGGTTCCAAGAGGTGTGATTTATAGGACATGTACACCCAGGTAGATCCTGCCTCCTGTTTTCTCATCTCTATAACACAAAAATAGAACCTTAAAGGAATATATTAAAATCTAGGTACCTGCTCCTAAAATTTGACTGACTTTAACAAAACCAGTAGCATGTAGGTAAACATTTCCAAAGGCCTGTGATTGATTTTATGAACAAATTCAATGCCTGTAGGTTGTGCTTTGTGGACACTCATAAGGATTTCTGATTAGTGTCATTGTGCTCCCTATAAATCTATTTTCTCAGGAGTCTATATCTTGGTAATAAAAACTTGTCCTGCAGTGAAAGGTCTTGGCATAACGGCAGAATTATTGCCATTTTTACTGAATTTGAAAAGCAATTCTTGCACCTTGTTGCCATCCTCTAGAAACAGGTTTTTTTTGTTTGTTTGTTTGTTTGGTTGGTTTTTTTTGTTTTTTTGTTTTTTTTTTTTTTTTCCCTGCATATAATGCAACCCCAATATATTTGTTTGGTGATTCAATTAGGTAATATTAATCAGGATACACTTCCTTTCTTACATGGACTGTTGTGGACTGTACAGGTCCAACTTTGTCACTGTAATCTGCTTGTGTTGACCCCTGGCAGACTTAAGTCCATAGGGCCCTCATTTGGGAAAATCTGTCAGCTTCTGCATGTACTCCTGTTGTCTCTTCCAGATTTGGACTCCCCAGATCAGGATGGCTCTTTAAGATATAGTGAGGAATCAAACTTTGTATTTAAGTGTCTTTCCAAGAGCTATGAGATGTCACACCATTTTAAGACTTCACATATGTGTTCTTCAGCTGTGACCAGGAGCCCTTTCAGGCTTGGTCATCTGAAGTTTTGTGTATGTTGAATGTGGCCCATAGGTCTGTTAAAAAAGCACAGATTTGACAGGATCCACAAAACAGACAATATAACACCTAATTTCTTTTGAGCCTGGCCAGAGCCTGCTGCTCAGAGTTAGTGCAGGTACCACTGCATAAACTGCTGCTGTGCCTGCTCCACAGGGAGGAGCAGTGCTGGACAGCGCTGTCTTCTGTGTAACAGGTGATGTTTTTGATATCCAGGTAAATGAAGAGTTTATTTTTATCCTAACTGGCCTCCTAGTGGCAGTGATTCCCCTCTGCAGCCAGCTCAATAAAACATTTGCATGGGAAATAAATTTAGTGATTTATGGTTTAGGTCTGTCTTTAGAATATTCAGTTTATCTGTTGTTGAGAAAGACACTCTGCTATTCCCTTTTGAGATTAGGCTTTAGTTAAGTCTATGCTTTATTTATTTGTGGAACTGTTGTGAATCATGCAAAAAAAATTGCAAACTGCTTCCCTAAAAGAACTGCTGAGTGTAGCATCTGATTGCAGGTAGTTAGGAGCAACAGTGTTTAAAATTGCTAAAATTCAGGAAGTGGGTAGGAATTGGAAGATGACAATTCCTGTGTGAGTTGGGCATCTGGAGCCAACATTATTCCCCGTTTGGCCAGGCTGGGGCCTGGATTCTGCTTTTGCATGAGCAGGAGAGGAGAATCTGCCACGGGGCAGCTGCAGGAAGATTAGTAATCAGATCCCTAATAACCTGAGTGACTGCTGCAGGCACACTGGAGCAAACAGATTGTACTGCAGCAGCACAGTGCAGAGTGATCTTGTGAGTTAGGGACACTGAAATAACCGGATGGAATTGAATGAAACGGATTCATTTTTTTGATGTTTTTAGCTGGTCATGTGCCAAAACTTATTTTATCTAGTGATAATAATTGTGATATATTAAGAATAAAAGGGATTAGAAGGGAGTTTTCATTAATAGTAAAAAGGAATTTCATCTATTTCATCTTACTTTTCCTTTTGTTTTTCTCATGTATAATTTTAATTATAATTTCAACAATTATAACAATTATAACAATTCAATTTATTAGCTACAGCTTTTTTAAAAAACAAGAAAAAAAACCACCCAAAACATACAAAACCAAGGTGGTAATGTAATACTTATAGGACAATTTTCATTTTTTGTGTTGCAGAAACGATGTTGCTCATTCAGAACTGGGAATACATCGGTGGAGAAAGACATGGTAAGAATTTGTTATTAAAGGAAAAACATACAGGACTGTCATCTAATTTAAATGCTGATGGATCATGGCTTAGACTTTATCTGAGGGTTCTTTTAGCCCTTAGGTATGGAGTATATATGTGAGTACAGTGCTAATGGTGATTATTGCTGTGATGGATCATCTGCTCAAAAATAATAATTGAAAGGACCTTCCTGAATTTGTAACATCACTTTATCCCATGGGAAAAATGCATAGATGGGAAGAGCTTCATTATGAAATGGAGATGTATGGAGCAGTTTCTCTTTCTTTCAATATTTTCCAGTACTTTATTTGTTATTACAAAGTCTTAAAACTAAAAACTGAAATATCATATCAAACTTCAGCAGAAAAATGTGGTTACTGGTGAAAGATGCTTATTGGATTTTGGTTTATAATAACAAAGGTGTTTGGGCTGAAAGTGCTTTACTGATGGATTCAGAACAGCTATCTTGTGTAAGTCAGCTCTGAGTAGGACATAAGAAACCCAAGAGTTACTACTTCAGCGAAGTCAAACTCATTTTTTGCCTTTTAATTGTTTTTATTGTGCGAACTTACTGTCTTGAAAGTATGACTGATTAAAACAAAGGTGTTTTTTTTATAAGGGACAGGATTGTGAAAGTCAACTAAAATATAATCCAGGAGTCTGATGTGAAAATTTGCATTTCAAGAAACAGATACAAAACACTGCTAACTTGTCAGTGATGCTGGCTTTGAGCTCTGGAAATTGTGGGCGAAATTCAGATGTCTTCACTAAGATATCAGAAATGTAGATTTCAAAGGCTGGGGAAGTCACCCTAGATTCACTTTACAGTCAATTGAGGAAAAATGGGCACCTTCAGAGAGTGATTCATCTCAGCCTAAAATAGACAGGTCAGGCAACTTGCCCCCTGGAGATGCCTGTTTCTCTCCATTCACTGTAGGAAAGCCTACAGCGACAAACTCAGAATTAAATGTGTAACCTTTCAGTGTCTGTAGCTGGGTTACATGAATCTCACCGTGTGGTAACAAGGACAGGCTCTGCCAGCTGTACTAGTGTGAATAGCAGCTTCCTGGGCTGCTCCAGTGGGACTGTTTCTGAGGGAATTGAGAAGGTCTGGCTAAGAAGTTCTGAGGGTCCTCAAGATCAATGATACCAATGATGATTTTTTGAGGTTTGTTTACTTTTTAGTTTCATTGGGAGTAGGTAATTTTATTTTAATTGTGTAAAAAAAATGGAAATTGGGAATTTGTGTTTGTTTATTTTTTTTCCCTGCGGAATTCTAAAAATTAAGGTATACTTTATTCTGTTGGGTGGTAAAAGTTGCTGTGGGGTTTTCTCAAAAGCCAATGGCTGTTTATTATTAGCCTTCCCCATTTATAGTGTTGCAGAGAGTAGATAGAGAGTGGCTACCCTGTTAATCCTGTCAGCATAGAGGAACTGGGTAGACACTTTTTTAAAGGCTGGCAAGGTTTTGGAGGACGTCTGTGAGATTGAAGATCAGCTACATTTGTAATCAAAATACTTGCCTGCTTAAAAAAAAAATTGAGAAGGCTATGGGAATAAATGGTGGTGTTCTTTCATACAACATTTGCTATTAACAGAGTTAATAGGAAGGATATAATATTATGAAAATATTTAGAGAAAAATTATGGTTTTGTGTAGTTTAGAGATTAGAAAAACAAGATTGCTCAGAAGACCCTTCCTTAAAAGGGAATTGCCCTGAGCTATATTGTGGTAGAATATGTTCAGCCTTTTAGGTCACAGGATAATTGTCATGCTGAACTCCTGGTAAATACAAACCAGTTTGAACATAACAGGAGCACAAGGGCTTTTTTGCTTCTTCCAGAAATCCCCAGAAGTGGGAGGATGGAAAAAGTCCCAATAGTATTTGTGACTTTTATTTTCTGTTGTTCAGAGAACCTGCCAAACATATAATAATTAGAACTCTGTGCTTGAGGTCATACTGGTTCAGTGAATTTATACCTGAACTGATGTTTTCAGTCACAGAGTGTTCTGAATTTTCTGACAGTCATAGATGGGGTAAAGTGGCTTAATAATTCAACACACTTGTAACCTGTTGTTACTTGTTTTTTATTGGGGTTTTTTCATGTCTTGACAAATACTAAAAATTGTTCCCAATCTTGAATGTACCAAGTGACTAAAAAAAAAACCAAAAAACAGAGAGATAGAGGAAGGAAGCTTAAAGTTTTACAACTTCTTAGATATTCTCTTGCTCATATGTCTGCAAACAAAGTCCTTTCTTATTTAAATATTTCCCAATATTACCTACCACATCTAATGCTCTGTATGAGTTTAGCCACTTGTAATTTACCAGGAAAACAAGAGGAAAGTGCATAGAAAGCAGGCTGCATACTTTGAACTGAAACTGTGCACAGCCTTCATTAATAGTGGTAGGATCTCTAAACAGACATCAATGAACCTTTGTAAATTTAAATTTAGCCAAGCATGTTGCATAATACTCTGTATCACTCTTCAGACAGCTCAGAGATGAGGTAGTTCTGAGCACGTGCTGGCAGTTGTGTGCATGCTGCTAATCAGTCTTGTGTGTACAACTTAGGGGCTGCTTCTCCTACATTTACTTTTCATTTAGCCCTTTTCAATTACCCATTCAAAAACCTTTGAAGACTGTTCCTCAGTCCTGTAATCTCTCTTCAATGAAAATGAGTAGAGCCACAAAGAGAACTAGAATAGAATTCATTCTCTTCTGTGTAAAAGAGAATTAATAAAAGCTTGACTTTAATACAGGTATATGATAACACTGCTACTATAAGGCGCCTTTTGACCACATGGCAAACGAGCTGAAATAAATCTGTTCCTTGTCATGCAAGGCCTTCCTAATTAATGGGGAAATCCTTCCTCAGAAAGATGAAGAAAACTGAGTAGAACTGAGTACACTAATGTTGGTAAAGGACAAATTTACCTGTACTTCTGTACTTGTCACCATTTGTAATCTGGAGGCAGGGAGAACTGTTGAAATAGGAACATTGCTTTGAATGCAAGTGAAATTGAGGGAGTAGAATAATTCTTTCAGAAGTAGAGAAAATAATTTTACCTTCACTAAAATCAGGGATTGTCTTTCCTATATTGAGATGGCTGGAAAGTAATTTTAAGGACCTGTTTTTGGCTCAGTTCACTTGGAGTGTAACTTATTTACTTCAAAAATATTTATATGGAAACATATAGTGGAACATCTTAGTTACACTGATTTTTCATCACAGTGGCAGTCTTGATGGCCTTCTCCCAGGACTGCCATAATCACTCAAAATAGTCTATATTTTGAGTCTTACAGACTATCTTCCTGAATTCAATTTCAGAATAATTGCAGTGCTATTATACTTTGAAAATAATAACTATTTGCATGGGGTTTAAGAGGTGTTTCAGGGCCTGACATCCAGTGAAATTTTTCAGGTTGTCAAAAGAATGGTTTGAGTAACTCTTTTAGAAGCTCAGTTAATGCAAGGGCACAATAATTGTTGCCCTCACAGGACTGATGACATGATTAGCCCATTAAAAATCTGTATCACTAGGCAGGTATTTCTTTGCTGTGGACCCTCCAGGAGTTAGAATAGTCATCATTTTGAGAATACTCATCACTGTTGGATTTACCAGAAAATTCCACCTTTTTGGGCCTGTTATCCCAATGTTTTGGTAATAAAAGAATTCGAAAAAAATCTGTGTTGATTAAGTGACTGGATGTGGTTTTTTTTTCCCATAAATTTCCCATGGAATTCTTTCCTTGTTCAGATGGATTTATCTCTATCAGTTATAGCAAAGGATATGCCTTCTTATTTAGAAGTAAGAGTATTCTGGGTGTAGAAATTGAATTCTTAGACTTGACAAGGTTCCCCTGAAAAAGTTGGATATTGTAGGGCTGCTGGCCTAATTACCCTTTCCTTGTTGAGTTCAAATACTGCTATGAGTAACAGGCACTGA
Source organism: Vidua chalybeata (assembly GCF_026979565.1). Lineage (NCBI taxonomy): Eukaryota > Metazoa > Chordata > Aves > Passeriformes > Viduidae > Vidua > Vidua chalybeata. Next base: position 51,684,423 of record NC_071535.1, on the reverse strand, counting down.
CTTGTGCAAACACACTGCAAATTTTCTTGAAGAAACAAGAAGTGAAATGGGGGGACATGTAACTGTTTGTCTTGGTTGTTCTAGTCAAGGCGGTATTCAAATGATGGTAGGCTTCTTTCTAAATCTCATCATTTTCTCTGGGAGTATATTTGCATAAGTATTTTACTTCAGGAGAAAAGAATGCTTGTTCTCATTTGCCCTGCTTTGGTAGTAGCATGGAAGTCTTGGAAATGCAAGGCCATCCACGTGGGTCCAAACCTGGGAGGCTGAGGTGTTGTACAAAAACGAATAAATATCACCTTACTGCATAGGTACTGAGATATATCATTATCTCTGTGCTTAGCAAATAACCTCTGTGAAAGAGAGATATTTTTGTCAGTACACTTGGTTATCTTTAACCAAAGTGGTCTCCAAAACTCCCATTGCCAGCTCTAATAGATTGAGGTTTTCTGGACAACAGTCCTGTGTGTGCCTTATAAAGGGAATGAAGTGTGAAGGGTTTCCTGCATTATAAACTTACCAAACATGTTTTGTTTTACTTGACACATGACTTACCTTGGTTTTACTTTCTTTATATCATTCTCCCCATCTCATTGGATTTGTCTTTGGTTTTATGGGAAAAATTTTGGATGCAAAGTTGATTTATTGAAACATTTTTCTTGAATGTCATGGTGTAATTTCTGTGTAAGTTTGCTGCTGCAGGGACTGCAAAATTTTGCTGTAATTTGCCATGATCTTAAATAAAGGACTCAATAGCTGGAATATAATAGAAATATAATTAGAGAAATGGAAAGGGGCAAACAGTGTCAATACAGAACAGAAACCAGGCGTTGGCTGGGAAGAGCAGTAAATCCTTTCAAAATAGAAGCTTTATACATTTAATGACCTCTAACTGCTATCTAACTGCCAAATATAATCTAGGGCTGGATAGAGCACTTTACCACCTTTGCTGTTTATAATAAGGAAGGATCAATTCCCTTATCCATAAGCACAGTGTGAGTTGTAAAACTTTCAGTGTCCTTGGAGAGGCCCTGGCACCTCAGCACCCAGCTGAGGTGTGGGATGTAATCTTAGCACTGAAGTGGCCCTATGGCCTTTTCTGCAAAGCAGAAAAACTTTCTTAGGTTACATAACTGGTTAAGAATATTTCTAGTTTGTGAAGGCAAGGAGTCATGACAGCCATTTGTCTGTTTTCAGTATGTGTGGACAGTTTGCTTAGGAGTTTTTCTTTCCAACCACCTCTAAAAGTTCTTTGGAGAAAGAAAATAGAATAATCGGCTCTAAAACTATCATAAGGGTTAGAAAGCATATGGATCAGAAAGCAGACAGACCAGAATCTTACGAAAAAACCAACTTTGAAGACTTTAGAAATAGTATTCTAGGCTTACTGAAGTCAGAAATAATTTTATATTTTCAAAATTTACAAACTAGTATGTCATTCAGACTGTGTTTGGGACATTAATTTTTGAATTTTTTTTTTTTAAGCGATACCATATTTAGCTGAAGTTCTAAATCACTGCCTGCTCTGTGTTTGTCAGTGAAATGCCAAGTGCCCCATTTTGTTCCTAATGGAACTCCTGTACATGTTTGTGTGTAGCCTGCAGTTTTACATTCTGTCCAGAGATGGAAGCTGCTTGCTCTGACAAGGTCAGGTTGGGAAGGAGGCCACATTCCCTGAATAAGAAAGCCAGGAGGCCAGAGCATGCCATTTCATTAGACAGCCCAGGACTGTCTTACAGAAAAGGAGGGAGAATGAATGCCATGGAATTCAAAATAACTATTTCAGCTTTTCTGTAGCTTGGAAAATGTTGCTCTTGGGCAATATTCTGTTAATGATCACTATTGGGCCAGATGTTCAGGACACATAAATGAGTGAATTTCCATTGACTTCAGTGGAACTAGGCCAGCTTACGCCATCTGAGAATCTGTCCCCTCAGCTTTCTTTCTAAACCAGTCATGATTTTGGATAAGGAGTTGCAGCATTATCTGTCATAGTTCTGGTTTCCAGCAGAGGAGAAGAAAATTAACATTCTTATTTGCTTCATCAGTGTGAGAACAGATTAAACTGAGACAAAGAATCAAAGTAATTCAAATAATCAAATTTGAGAATGTGAAATGTAACAAACTTGCTTTGTTTTGCAGTGGATATTTTGTCTGTCAAAACAGAACTTCATAATTTTCTAGATGGCTGGCTAGTTCTCCAAGCTTCTGATGCCACTTAGGCCAGTGATGTGGAATAAATTGAACACGTTAACCTGAAAAAGATCCCAAATTTTTGTTCTTTGTTGTTGAGGTTATTTTTTATTTATTAATAAATTAAGACAGACTCATGCAGGGACTCCAAGAAATGGAGCTCTGTGAACTGGGTGCATTCCTCCCCCCTTTCTATTCTGCTCCCATTCAGCACTTATAATGGTAATGAAGCCTAATTACAAATGCATGTGACTGCCTGTTGTAATCTGTCAGTGTTTTTCTGAAAAACCTTGTGCCAGTTCAGTATTGGTCATTAGATAATAAGGATTGATAAAACGTAAGGGGCAAAATGTTAAAAATGCTACTATCGATTAAAACGCACCTTAATAATGAAACCATGGGCCTGGGGACGAAAGCCATGGATCATTTTGACAATTCGGCCTTAGATTCTGGATGAGACAGAGTGGGGACAATTAATCCCTCAGAGCCACAAATCACAAATAAAGTAGTTGCAGCTCATTACAACCTGACCTTGCTAAACGGCCTTGAAAACACAAGTGACCTTCTAGTATTTGAAAAGATTACAAAGCTCTATAGAGAAATATATTTTTATTTATTTATTTATTTTTAATGCTTGGGAACCACATGGATTAATTTTAACCAATCTTGATGAAAGAAGCTTTTAACTTCATCTTTCAGGAACCAAATTGCTAATGTCTCGTGGAACTGATGGTGGGTACTGCAAGGCAGTGTTTGGGAAAGATCTTAAAAGTCAAAAGTCTTGATCTGTACAATTAATCAGTGGAAGTTTGTGCTGCAATAGCTTTGAAGAAACAATAGTTTCAGTGAACTATCAAGTGGTTCTAGTTAGGGCTTTTATAAATATTATGGTATTATTGGATCACTGCATAATTGCAGGAAAGCATCTTTGTGCATCGCAGTCAAGTCCAGCCCCAAACTTTGGAAATATGTTCAGTACAGTATTTGAGGAACTCCCTTCATGTTCCCACCTTAAATGGGAATGAGAGGTCATGTATTTTGCATTTCTGTCCCTTGACATGCACTGTAAATGTTCTTTGGCAAACTGACTTGAGTCCTTTGTCATGGGCAAGTGCACATGGAAATCTCAAAATATTCCATCTGAGTTTCTGATGGAATTGTCTACTTTAATTTGACCCTTAATGCTGAGTCAGGCTCATCTTTCTACTGACTGTGATAGAAGGAGATATCTTTTCAGCTCATTCCTGAGAAGAGGTCATGAACACCATCCCTGATGTTGTCTCAACTGTGCAATGAATTTAGAGTACTTGCTGATTTCACCGTGCTTTGGACTAGGCCCATGTGTGACTCTGCTTATTGCTCCTCCCTTTCAATGTCCCTGTATGAGGTGTCCTCACCATGCATAAATTCCAGCCTCACCCCATGTACTGCATCCCCTACATTAGGTAAATGCAATTCCTTTAAAACCCACTCCTCTGTAAATACAAGAGGCTACTGGCTTTCTGTGAGGTCTTTGCTGTATTCTGTACAAGAGTTGAGGTCTGCTCTGGTGCTGAGGGCATCATTAAGAATGCTCTACACGCAGACCTTGTGGCTGTGGTTAAAGAGTGGTGACTTTCATGATGTCAGTGATGTCTGTGGGGATGGAGGCAACAGCTCCAAGTTTCCTAGTTGTTTGATGTTCAAGCACAAGCAGCAAACATCTTGTAGCAATGTGGAACCACTACATTAGATCATAGATTACTGAGGCATGCTGAATCTGAGAAATGGCATTGGATAGATAATATTTTCTGTAAAAGTGGAGTTTTTTGCGATAGCTCTAAAATGCAACCTCCTGTAGAGGACATGGCAAAAAAATCCCTGTTGAACGTATCATGTTCAGGGTAATTGCAGTCCCCTGGCTGTGTGGGGAGCAAGGTGAAGGCATCTCCATGCTGCTGCTAGAGAAACTGAGAGCTCACTCTCACAGCACCTGGATTTAGGTTGTTTTACCCTGGCATTACCAAGACTGAGGTTTAGCCATGGTAGAGCTCTCTCCTTGACTCTGGGCTTGGATGACAGTGCTTTAGGCATTGGGAGTGACAGAGAGAAGTCTGTGTGATATCACTGTGTGTAGTATATTGATACTGGCTCTCCTTTTATTATCTTGAAACAAAATGGATTAGATGAACAAAAGGGATTCCTCAGAAGCTCCGTTCAATTATTTCACAGTGGCAACCAGGGAAAAACTCACTCTATCCCCTGGATGTAGCAGTTCCTACTTCTGATCAGAAAGCATTGTGACATTTTCAGCACATCAGTGGCTAAGCAGTGACTCCACAGTTTGAGTTAACATTTCATCTCGTGACATTCCAGCCAACAATCCCAACTGCTTTACAGAGACTTCTCCTCCAGAGGTTCAGCTGTAGTCAAGGTCTTGTGACAGGGATAGTCCTGGCCATGGACTTGTAGGGACATTGTAGGGGCACAACACAACACAATTACTGAACATAGGATTGGGAAACAAGTGAAATAAAATGACTCCTTATAAGAGAAAAATCATTCAACCATTTATCAAGTAGATCAAGACACTAAGGGTATTCCAGCATAGAAATGGACAACCAGAGCTATTCCTTTGATACTTCCCCTTTTCCTCTTTTTTAGTGGGAATTTAAACAGCATTTCTGCTAGCATTAAAGGTTCTTTAAGAATCAACCCAAAAGTTTCCTTTACCATACTTACTTAGTAGCTCCACTTAGTGGCTACTGGGATAACACAGTGTTTCCCTCAGCACCTGTTACCTGGTGTTGTGGTGCTCATCCTCCTTCCCTCCATCCTGCTGGATCCTTCAGGCACATAAGCCAGGATTGCTGCAGGAATGTCAGAGACTGACAAGTGCACTAAATGCAGAGTGGGGAAGAACACCTGCTGATTCTCAGCTGAGTTATCAGCCTTATGTCTGTGAATGTTTCTCTGTCGAGTTCTTGTGTAGCTGTGATTTCCTTTGGAAATTTGTGGGTTGTATGGAGCACTGAATCACAGCAGCTCAGCACGCAGTCTTCCACCTTCATGGATGACACTCTTTCTGCTTGGAATCAGTGACTGATTCCTCTGCAGGCTTTCTGCACTTTGAATCCTTGTTCATTTGATTTCTGGCTTTTGGGGATGAATTTACCTCCCTGTGTACTCTATTAGCAAATGTGATTTTCAGGAGATATTAGGCGTGCTTGAAGAATACTTTGGGGGACAAATTCTTCAGAGGAGCAGAGAAACCTGGCTTCAGGAAGGTGAGATGCCAGCTGTCCTTTATGTTAAAGCTTGAAGTACTACCCAAAAGCTAAATGTAAAAATAGCTGAAGTAGCAGAGATATTTTGGGGTGGAAGGAGCAGAGAAGTGATTGTCAGTGCATAACTGTGAATATAAACAAATACTGGACTTTCAAGTAATATCTGTTTTCTCCAAGCAAGGCAAACTCATAATAGCTGTCTTTAAAAATTGGTTCTTTTGGAGAATGGAGTAATTGTTGTAGGTGTGCATTTGGCATTTATGTCTATACCGTGTCAGTGCTCTAGACATTTCTGCATATGACTTTGTCTAATCCAGGTAATGTTCTGAATACTGGCTATGTAATATATGCATTATTTGGGCATTATGTCAGCTCTGTCAGTTACTGCATTGAAAATTGATAACTTTCTCCTTTGTAATTAAGCACTTGTCTCTGTTGTGGCCTGCTGAAGCAGCGAGTTAAGGAGAAGTAGTGATTCCCAGTTTCAATTGTGTAACCATGGAGCTGCTGTCTGGATCACATAGTCTCAAAGAAGCAGAGGGCTCACAGGAGATAGCTTCCCTGGGTAGCTGTGGGACCTTGCTGGGTAGGGGAGAAGCAGAAAGGATTGATACACTGGGAAAAGACACATCCAGCTCTTGTAGGTAGACCTTGGGAGCAAAGAGGTGCCTGTTTCTGGGGCATGCATTTGGTATATACAAATTTTCCAGTATTTAGCTGCATGATTTTTTCCCTACTTATTTGGTAAAGACCACATTGTATCTAGAGAAGAAACCTGCTTTTTAGTTCACTAATTACAGTTCATGCATATTTATTTGAAGTATCAACATCCAGTGCCTTTACTGCTTAGAAGTCAAATAATGTTTTTCACAATGAAAACCAAAGGTGGTACTTCAGCTTCCTTTGAGTTGGTATACTGAGAATTGAGCAGCGTATTGGATGGATGTGATGAACCATATGGGTCTCAGACCAGGACTAAATCATGTCAAATACAAGTTCTTGCTTGGGTGCTTCACTTTTTTCTTCTGTAAGTCTATAAATGCATGTACAAACTCTTCTCTCCCACTTTATGCATACCATAAAAGAAGCTAATAGCATAACAGTTAATGTCATGAGTGACCTATTTTAAAACATTACTTAGAGCCACTTATTTCAGCACTGTTTGTGCTGAATTTTTCTATTTTGGATGCCTGCCTCAGCCCACTTCTGTCTGTTTGAAATGAAAAAAAAAAATCCTATTATTTTCAGAAAAAAAAGCAAAGTAAATTTTTTGTGTTCTTATACATGTTTGATCACCTCCATCATACTCTTCTTGAGCCTCAATCTAAAAGTGTTCTTGGATCATTATCTTTTGCTGTTCCAGTGAAAATCCATTAGGGAAAACACTGAAAAACCTGTTTTTCCACTTGATCGGTAGAGATTTGGTATCTGAATTCCCTGAAATTACTGTCTGCACAGCACATGCCAAGCACAACATTGCAGATATTGAGCAAAATCTTGTCAAGGATCACTTTTCCTAAAATTTTAGGCTATTGTGGCATCAAGCACTGGAAGTTCAAGCATATGCTGACCCAGAGCAGTGCAGCACTTGGTGCTGGGGATGCTGAGGTGCAGAATTCTGCTCCTGGTTCCAAGTACAGTGCAAACCATCAAGGCTGAAAGTGAGGAGATGCTCCTGGGCTTTTGAGGTTCTCTTTTTACAGCTGCTCAGACCAAGGTGGAGGAAACCTCCTGAGCTGAGGAGCTGTGAAATGATTTGGCTAGGATGGAACCTTAAAGGGAGCAAGAAAGAACTCAGGTAGAAGCAGGGATGCTGCCACTGGCATAAGAGATGGCAGAAAAATTGGAGGAGTGTGGATATAGCTTGGGATAGGAGGCAGAAAGCAAAGAGGTAGGATTGGAAACCTGAAGGTAATGTGTAGGAGAGAGGCTGGGGCTAACAAATAGGCAAAAGAAGAGGAATATATACTCCCAGGGTGAATCTGAACAAGCCATAGAATACAGCACTAAACAGAAAGGTTAGAATGGGAAACTCGGACTGGAGGAATTTAGGGGTTGCATTTGCAAGAATATTGGCACAAGTCAAGGACTGGAATTGGGGGGAAGAAGATGAGAGAAAAGTCTTTGCAGTAGAAAGCAGCAGAAGGCCACCAAAGATAGACCCGAGAGGCAGAGCCAAGGTGCATGGTGCCCTGTGCTGCAGAATTTCCTAGGAAAGCTGCATGCATCCCAGCCCAGCCTCTCTTCAGCCTGCTCCACGTGCAGACTCTACCGTTGCTCCTTCCACTCATGTGGCCAAAGCCTCTGCTGTGGACCATGAAGTTCCAGCCCTGTATTTCAGTATCACTGCCATTCCATACAATAGATTTTTTCAGGCTTTCTTTTCTCTCCCTTTCTGTATTTTTTTTTAAGCAACCTATGAAATTATAGATAAAAGGGTACAAATCCATGAATGTTGCAATAAAACCAAGCACTATAAAAAAAAGGAAAAGGAAAAAGAGTAATGCTGTCCATGAAGCCTTAATTGGGCCCCCTTGTGTGTATACATTTTGATACTGTCTCTAATTACATGGTCACACACTGCTTTTCCCATGGACCCCTGCATTGTTCTGTGCACTAAGTAAAAGGTGATTGCTGAATGAATGCATCTTTAAGTTGTTTTATTCTCTCTGTTGCACGGGTAGTCCCAGGCCTGCCTTACTGCAGACTGCTCAAGACCAACACAGAATCCCTGATTTCCTCGTGGCTTTTCCATTGCTGTCTGTTTTGAAAACAATAACGTTTATTTTCGAAACACACTCGCTCGCAGATGTGTTGTAAGGCTCTCTGCTCCCACGTGTGCAAAAGGGGATGCAGGGTGGCTGAGTGTGGTGTGGCAGGGCTGATGTTTTCCTGGCTCTCCATGGTGTGGGTCATGCTATGTGTTCAAACCAGGCTGCCCCTGACTGCAGAATGCAGCTGATGGGCACAGAGTCTCCTGGGACATGGACCTCTTTCTCAGGACACACAAAGGGAAGAGACCACAAATGATGAATGCTGTGGGAAGGTGAGCTTGCCTTCAGTGCTGGAGACCAGCTGTAATCTGCTAGGGCAGAACTGCAGAGTCAACCCAGTGGCCATTCATTACTTTAGTTCCGTGCCTTATTTCTCTCTTTTTCTCCTGGTCTCTGACTGAAGATGGGATATGCAGGGAGTCTTCTTTTACTGATGAGGACAAATTCAGAGTGTAGGTTTGGTATGGATGGTTTGAGGTCATCTGGGGAAGAGCTGTGCAGTCAGACACTGTCATCATGGACATGTGTAGGGTGGGGGCTGAATTAAGGTACTCTAGAGGATCTTAATTATGGCTCCTGAAAGTTTTGACTGCTTTGCTTTGCAACCCTAATGTTCTTATAATTTAATTTGGATGTACATGTGCTTAATATATATTGCTTCTTCACTTATAAAAAGATGTTAACAGGCTGCACTCTTCAAATACTTTTATAAAAATTCTGAATTTAGCTTTCTGAACAGGTTTTTGAAATCAATACAGAGAGAGCTGCTAACAGGAGGTAAACTACAAACCACAAACACTTTCAATAGGATAGCTCTTTTTATATAACATTTGATATCATTTTCACAGCATGATCTCTACTTTCATACTGTGATAGCTTTTACCTGGAGTTTAGATGATTCATTTTTGTAGTGGATACTTAACTTTTATATGAGGAAAATGCAAGAGAAGCCAGCACAGCATTAAATGAACTATAGTTGCAGCATTAAATGAACTACAGTACAGTAATAATGTTGAATGCTCAGATCCTTGCCATCTCACAGGGTTGGATTCATGAAGGCTCTATTGATTCATAAGGGAGGAGATATGGATGTCTGGAATTCTCTCAGTTTTTGGCATATCTAATTCAAATTTTAAGAGTAGGTTGGGCACTCAGTGATTGTTTAGTAATTGTTAGAAATCCCTGTAGGATTCTGCTTGAAAATTGACTCTGATTTCCTATTGGTGTGGATCTCAGAGAGCCATATGGCTGTGTTGCTGGCTTGTCTGCTTGTTTTCTTTCCCTGAAGCTCTTAAAATTAGTTTAGAAGCCTTAATTTTACACTGACTTCTACAGTAACCACTGAGACAAGGAAGAACATTTTTGTTAAATGTTCACATTTATGATGATTATTCTTTCAAAGAGATCCAGATTTTTGTGGGGTTTATATGGACTGCATGGAACTAAGTCTGTTACGTCAGCTTTTCTGGTAAATGATCACAGTTGTTGAGGCTTTCTAGGCTACCTTGCCAAACTTCTGTTTTCACATGTTTGTGACTTCTTATGAACCATTTTAAAGTGAAGTTTTCTATATATACAATTCCTAACCGGTTTTTCTGTCTACTTATTCCCGAATAATGCAAAAATGAAAGAAACTAAAAAATATTGGTTTGATACTGTTGAAAAATAGTTTAAATATAAAAATTGAGTATTTGCTTTATTGCCTCTGTTCAGCCTGTCATCAACATGTACTCTCTTTCTTCAGGTTTCCATCACACCATCATTCTTCTTTTCCTGTCCAAGAAACTTACATTGGAATAAAAAAATGTGAAATGGCTTGACAGTCACATGCTATTAAAAATCTGTCAAACTTGAGGTTAGTCATCGGAAATCTTCTCATCAGTTTCTGGAGGGAAAGAACAAAACAATTAATAATATAAGAAAAATTTCAGCTGCACTAGTTCTTTAAAATTCTATTCAAGATTTTTATTTGTAATTTAGTTCTTGCTCTAGAAAAAAAAATAATAAAGGAAAGCTATCCTCCTTACTAGAAGCCAGACATCCCTTGCTCATTTCAAAACAAAGAGAAAACCTTGTAGGTCTTCTAGTGTTTTTATAAACTGAGGATCAACTTGAAGCTATCAAAAAGGATCTTGCAGGACCTGTCTTGCACTTGGTCAAGATGAAGGTGTTCTACTTTTTCTACTCTTGTCACATATATTGTAAAGCTATTTTGAAATGAATCAGACAATTGTCTGAGCCTGGCAAGTGTTGTCAATAGGTGCTGCAGGTCCTACCCTGGCATCTCAGGTTGGAAAGGTTTGAAATCACCCTTGGTGATTATCTCCTGTACTTTTCTGTACTAAGCAGCATACTGTGTCTAATCAATATTTCTTCTGCTCCCTGAGGTTCTTAATTCACATGCTCAGAAAACTTCATGTTTTGTATTCCTTGAGGTACACCCTACAAAACCTCAGATACACACAGGAATGCACATTCAAGGCCCCCTGCTTGCACTCCCTCTCTCTGAGCTTATCACCGAGAATGACTGAGTGAGGTTTGCTTTACAAGTGGAATTTTGTGTGTAGGCACTCTCCTCTCTCTTCTGATTCTCCTGCTGGAGCTCAGGTTTTGCCTACAGCAGGTTTTGCAGTGCTTGCCTGACTCTCGTGCCTGGCTTCTCCCTGCTCCTCTGTTCAAGAATTGCATATCTGAACTCATTTCTAGGAGGTAAAATTATGCCTAACCTGAAGCAGAATTATTTCCAGCGTCTCCTAAGATAATTTTTATTTCTAATGGGATAGGGATCCTAGCCAAGGTCACCGGCTGGGCACGCTGGCTGCTGTACAAACATATTATGACAGTCACTCTCCAGAGAAGGAGCTGTAACTCCTCAGTTGATGGCTCACTCTGCTTTAGGGTTTCTGTCCCTAAAGCCAAGTTTCAGTGCATTTGCTGAGATTGGTGAAGCAAGGCTGGTTTACACCTGCTGAGGACTCTGATCAAGAACTCTGTTAAATTTGAGACTCTCAAATTTAGATTTAGTTGTTTAAAACAATAAAAATCTTGAGGATCTTGCCGGTATTTACACTGTAAATTTCTTGAAGTGAAATTGAATCTATTTGTGTGAATGTATCTTTTTTTCTGAGCTGTGCAAATTTAAAAAGATTCTTCTACATAGCTGAAGCCTGCTGTATGTTTAAAACATTGAGGCATGGGGTGTGAGGGCAAACTTATAGGATAAGGAAATATTGGGTTTTCTGATAACCTTTTGTGAAATGGAGCCAAGTACATATTTCTGCTTCAAGAAATTACTATATGCAGCACACTTAAGGTTACAGTAATTTACCTTCCCCTTCACAGAATCTCCTTTCCAGTCTGGCTTTCAGTGCCCTACTGTACCTCAAAGTGTATCCAAACTGGGTAGTGCTCAGGACAAGTACCTGGAGATCTCCCTCTGATGTTTTTGCATGAGGAATCCAATTAGAATCAGAGGTGGCCAGAGGGGAATCCCAAAGCTTCCCAATCCTGGAATCCCTACAGTGAGATTTCAGTCACTGGTCTTAAATTTGAACAAACAGGTCAAAGACACTACCTGTGAAAATTTAATTTAATTAGAAATCCTCATGTGATTAAAACTGTCTTTGATATGGTTTATTAACAGTTTTGATCACAGATTAACATTTTGCCACTATAAATTTGGGCACCGGTCTCTGACCCCTCCTTTTTTTTTTTTTTGTTAGGAAAAAGATCTCTCTTGTATTCCATGTAAAGATTCAGCAAATGATGAAATTATGTTAGCAATAGAAAAGTTTGCCTTTTTTTTTTTTTTTTTCCCCAGTGTGGACATTAGAACAGAGACAGATTATTAATTGAATAAGAACTGTGTCTATTCTTGTAAGACCCTTGTTATGGGGCTTTTAATTGTTACTAATCTCTTAAAAAAAAGGCAGTAGATAACTATCACAACAGGACCACAGATGAAGTTATTGAAAAGCCAGAGAGTTTAAGTCTGAATATCAATAGTAGCCCTAGCACAAGATTTATGCCCAGTGAGAATCTACATATTCTTATAGTCCCAGGCATCGTGGTGAGATGCTGTTAAGAGGACCAGGGACAAAGTCAAAATCAGATCAATTTCCTTTCATCTTCAAAAGTAGCATGATGTCAACTTCACCTTGAGCTAAAATTTGTCCTCTGATCTGATAAAATCATTATTTGCCAATAAAATACGGGACAATTCTGCTACCTGCTCCCCCACCCCTGCTGTGCACAGAGGCACTCTGTCTTCAGCTACAGCTCATGTGGAGCTGTAGCTTGGTGTGAGAGCAGCTTTGATTGCAAGCAGAAGCTACTGTGCTACCCAAGATGATAACTATGATTAACTGGCTCATAGGTGAGGCCATAAAGGGCTTGACATCACAAATTAAGGGCAGTGTTTCACTCTCCATCTTGGATCTGCTGCTATTTGCTGATTGCATCCTGGAGTTAACTTTAGTTTTACTCATAGGAGTTGTCAATAGGAAGAATAATTAGGCTTCTGTCATCAAGTGAGACTTAAAAAAAGTGCACCAAGAGCTGATGGTCAGGCTGACTTTCAGTCAGAACTAGAGAAATGATTGTTACAGATGTTCATATCTCCACTTGCCTCATGTTTTCAAGTGCAGCCCCTCATCTCATCATGAGGAAAGCCCTCCCTCAGGCAGAACAGCTGACAGCAACTCTGTAATCTGCTGATTCTGATCCCAACAGTATTCTGAGTGAAGGGAAAAAAACAAGTGTGTTTGACCCTTGACAAACTGAGCTGCAGTATTTACCAGGATTTAGAATTATTATTTTTTCACAAGACTGAAGTCTGAGCAAGTATTTCTGTAAATGATGATTCTTTAATTGGTCTAATAGTATTGGTTTTTTCCCCTTCCACCTCATTACACATTTCACTATTTTGCTTGTGACATCCAGCTGTGATCCAGGTTTACAACCAATGTTTTTACTAAAATTCAGTAACTTTGTAGCTAATGAAGTCCAATAATGATGTTTGTATTTTTCTGTATGTAAAACCTGCTTGAAATTGGGCTGCATGCACCAAGTGAAATAAGTGACAGAGGAAAGTAATGACAAAAATGACCAGAATATGAAATAACCAGTAAGACATGTTGGAAAATAAAGAAGACTTTTAACCACTATAAATTACTGCTTAGAGAAAATGCCTTTCAAAATTACTTTTAATATTTGTAGTGGGCCTACATATAAAGATTTTGTGATAAAACACATATGTGTCATTACACATCAAACTGAATGTGTCCCCATATCCCAAATAATACCAGGTAGTATATCATATAGACAGTGTGTGCCCAAAATAGAGTAATAGCTCTGAAACAGCTTATTTGTTACTGGTGGTGTTGTTATCACAGAGGTTGCTGGGCTGTCATTTTGTGTTCTTTTACCTGAATAGCAGGAATTTCTTTGTTTGGCCAAGCTTGCCTTGGAGTCACAGAAACTGCAGCTCAGGAGAATGTCTGGCAAATACAGCTCCACAATATCCTTTTGTGAACGTCCAGTTGTCAGGCATATCAGGGGCTTGAGCTCATCTGCTGTGTCCTGAGGTGGCCCCAAGCACTGTCTGGTCGGGCAGTGGATGTGCTCTGGATCTCAGGGAAACCTGACCACACCCTTTGCCTCCTTCCTGTCCTTGTTCTGCCCACCAGTGGCACAGAACCAGCTCTGCAGGTCTCCAACATCACAAGGCTTTCCAAATAGAGATACTCCTTGCTACTTGTATAAGTGCCAGTCAGACACAGCCACGGTGCATGTTCTGCTCTGTCGTGTTCTAAATCTGATTTGGCTTCCCACATAGCAGTGGATATGGGGGAGCAGTGAGCAGGCAAGGTGGGATGGGATCTGTGCTGCTGTTCCAGGGGCCAGTCAGTGGGATATTGCCATGATATCCCAGGTCTAACAGCTATGCTGAGATGACCAGCTTCTCGTGTCACAGTCATGCCCAGTCAATAGGGTTAATTTTTTTGTGAGGTGTTTTATTTTAATATCCACTTTTGGAAAGTAACATGAATATTAATAGCAGCTGATAGTCATTGTGCTAATGCAGCCAGATCGTTTTTCACTTACTTTTACCAGGAATATTTCCAAACTTTAGTTTTCAGAAAAACTCAAACTGCTGCTGCCCAGAGAGATAGGGAATACAACAGAGGATATGACCTTTCTTAATGTTTTCTTATCAGGCAGCATAAGTACTGTATGTCCCACTAAGCTGCTTCAATAGAACCTTGTCAAGTTATCACATTACTCGACATGTTGCCGATAATGAATACATAAAAGCTTTAGATATTGAGGACTCGGAGGAAATAAATAAGATTTACTGAAAAACTGCTCAACATATATCCCAGGGCCATGTTTATTTTTTTTTCCATGTGGATTGTGTGCTGCCTTTAGTCCCTTAGATAAATGGAATGATGCAAGAGTTTCAGCTTCTTGAAATGTAAAGTGCAGATGTGAGTAGATAAATGAAGAAAGTAAATGGTCATCTATCTCCATTGTGGAGAACTCAATCACATTGTAACCTTATCAGTCTTGTTCTCCAGAAGTGCCTGATATTTTACTTTTCTGCTCACCACATGCTCCTCTAGCTCTGGTTGATATCTGCAATATCTTCTCTTGTCCTGTATTCTTATGAGTGTTGAGGAAGAGTTCATATTCATCTTTGTAATTTTGCCTTAGATCACTTCTGGTGACTTTGAGGAATTAAAGCCATGAACGCAAAAAACCCAAATGCAGTAGACAGAACCAGGATCAACAGCATTAACCCCTCATGTCACTGTGGTAGAAAGTGGCATTCAGACTTAGAAGTCAAATAGCACTTGCTGAGAGGCTGCCCAGAGTTTCTCAGCTGGTCCCCTCCCCAGCAGGAGGGGACACACAGGACAGGAAACTCCAGGCACTGTTCAAGAGGAATAGGGTGACTTACCCCCTCACTCTATTTCTGAAATGATGCACTGGTGGCTTTGGAATGATTTTGGTTAATTAATTTCATGTTTTACCTGGGTCTGGAAAGCTGTATGTCCCCCATCTGTCCTGAAGACAGTCTGACACTGACTGAGGTTTCATGTTTGCTTTATTAACACTCTCTCAGTACAGCTGGGCAATAAGATCTGAGAGTGTCGAGTTGATTTGTAGCAAATAAGCATCTGAACTTTAGATGCAGTTTTTGATAGCTATCAAGGATTTATTCAACAAGAACTGTTTGTGTGCCTTTGACTGTAGAAGGTAAATTAATACCTTCTGAATCTGATCTCTGCAAATTCTGACTTGTAAGAGCTGTAAAATTAATTACAATTATATTCTTAAATAAATATATAATCAAGTATTTTTAGCAATCTCTGCTTAAAAAATATGCATTCGGTTGCCTGTCTAATTCCTAATTCTTCATATTTAGATAAAATGGATCGGCTCCTATAGAGAAGGTGGCTTTGAGATTTACTTCAAGTTTACTCATTTTGTAAACTACTGTATGCTTAAAGCATAAAATAAGAAGCTATTATCTTTAAAATTACTCCCCAAACACCTGCAATTTACTAACCTACGAAAAGACACCCACAGAAGCTGTTCTTTATTTCCATCTAACACCCCGAGCGCTGTCTTTCTCCAGAAGGCTGTGA
Source organism: Vidua chalybeata (assembly GCF_026979565.1). Lineage (NCBI taxonomy): Eukaryota > Metazoa > Chordata > Aves > Passeriformes > Viduidae > Vidua > Vidua chalybeata. The sequence goes on along the minus strand of NC_071535.1, from coordinate 51,668,538 downwards.
TTTCATTCTGGGCTGCTGTTGTACACAAAGAGACATTCTCACAGCTGCTCTCTTGGCTGGTTGAGACTTTTTGTTGTGCTTAAAGTCACCTCTTGTGTCTGAGTGATCAGGAGGAGGTGGGAAGCACTGCTATGGCGCAGTGGCTGTAAGCAATGATCTCTAACAATGCCCTGAGGAGCTAGTTAAAAAGTGCCTCTCACACTTGGGAAAGAGCTTTAATGGAGCTGCATTAGAAAGCTGTCAGTTGCTTGTTGGGCAAAACAGACTTTTTTTTTTTTTTTCTTTTTTTTTTTTTTTTTTTAGCCATAAGGATTATTGGAGCATTTGTTACACAGTAATTTGGAAATCATAATAAAATATTTCTGATTTCACTTCCCCCAGCAAACAACTAATGGATCTGGTGCACAGGAAGCACAGACAGCATGCTGTACAGCATGGAATTTTGCTCATGCTCCTAATTGGGAGGGCAGGGGATAGAAGTTGTAGCTATTTTTTTTCTAAGTGTCCTTCACAGAAACAGAATTTTCAAAGGCAGAGGTAGGAAATAACTTGGTGACTTTTCCACTTGCCTTAAACTCTTGGTATGCTTGTGCAAATACATTTTAGTGTTGTTCAAATGACATCTTAAATGCTGCTGAACTCTAGCAGGTGGCTTAGATGTTGCCAGTGCTGCCCCATAACAGAAACCATGGTGAAATGGTAACAGATGAATAGAGATTAGGTTTGTAAAATCTTTTCAGAGGCCATTGCTCAGTAGCTCTGTCCAGGCCAATGTCTTGTACAGTCAGAGAGAAATGAGTAATACTTAAAAATGAAAAGAAAAAAAATAAATCTTTTTACAAAGTTTCGTTATACTGCCTAACCTGTCTCTTTACCACATTATGGTCTCTGTCATGACTTCTCTCTGAAAGAAGAAGTAGAAATGTGATCCAAAAACTGTGCACAAGCTTTTTGTAGCCATGATGGAGCTGATTTGGATGCCCTTAGGTCCAGCTACCCAAAGATTCCTCTTGATATGCTTCAGTTAAACTTTAAATGCAGATCTACAATTGAAAAAAAAAATATATATAAACCCAAAACCAAATACCATCACACCATAAATAGCCTCACATCAAAAAATGGAGAAAGTAATAAAGTGTGGTGATTTGCTAAATTTCAACCTTAAGTCATAGTTAAACCTGATCACATATGACTGAAAATGTCAACTGTTATTTTTTGTCTGAATTTTTGTGGAATTGGCATTCCCACTCATCCAAAATGTCACAGGCCTAAGGATATAGTAATGATGAAAGTGCATTAGAGAGCTCATAAATCTATGGAATGGATTTGCAATTGGAAATCCAGAACACTTAGCTGCATCTGAGCAGAAGCTGAGACACTCCAAAATTTCAGCAAAATTCTCCTTTCAAAAAATTCTCCCAACCCCAAAAATAAAAGCACCCTATCTTTGGGAGATCTTTTAAAAAATAGTGATATACATATCTCTTTTTTGATCAACTAAGGAAACATTGATTTATTACACCATATATTCCAAACAATGCAAACTTGCTTCCTTGAGTTTTGTGACCAAGACAAAAATTATTTTGTGTTTCCATCTATCACACTGACTGGAACAACCCTTGATGAGCTAGGGCTGATGTTGTTCAAGCCTGGATAATAGGTGAGCTGCAGTAAAGTTTGAGTCATAGAATTGAGCATGGAAAACTCTGGACAGCCTGATTTTAGCTAAGGAGGGCATGACCCCTTACCTTCAAAGGGAGAAGCATGAATACCTAAGATAATATATATAAAAAACCAGTCTGTGGTACAGGGTACAAAATTAAAATCTGAGACTGGGAACCCTACAGTTTCTGACTGATACAAAATGGCTGCTGTATAAGAGCCTTTTTTTTTTTTTTTTTTTTTTTTTTTTTTTTTATTTTAGATTCAGAGCTTTTTAGCAGATTTTGTAATTCAGATTGCAGTCCATATTTTTCAATATGGAATTCCAAGAAAGCTAGACTTGAAAAACTTGAAATTATTCTCTTTCCTGAGTTGCTTATTATTCTATGTCAAATAAAAAAAAATGAATCAGTGTTGGATGCATTTATTTGTTCTGGTATTTTCCATATATGCTGTTAAACAGTGGCTGTTAAGCTAACAGTGCAACATGCGACAGAATCCAGGAAAATGGAGAATGAGAAGGAAGTCTGGACAGAAAAGATCAAATGCCTGATTTTATTTTTGAATAGCAGCACACATAAGACATTTCTTTAAGAGACCATTGTGGCAGAGAGGAGGAGGAGGAGGAGAGGAAGATAGAAGGCCCTGGAAGAAAGTAGAATCAAGTTTCTGAAAACTGCTGCCTTTACAAAGAATGTCCTTTAGATACAAATAACGTGCAGGCTTATAAAAGAGAGAAGTGGGTTTAGAATTAGGAACTCGGAATACCAGTGAGCTTCCAACAATGAATCTTAGCAAAGAAAAATACCTGTTGCTGTAGGAGCTCCAGTTGTGCCTTGAAAGTACAATGGAGAAAGGACAGAAGCGAAAGACAACTATTCTTCTTTCTATTCAGGAAAGGACTGGCTTTCCCTTCTGACAACTGTCATCTCAGTTTGTGCAGTGTAGCCCTTCATGAGACCTGGAAGGATGCTTGATGGTAAACTGTCTTCAAGAAAGAACAGTTCATTACAAAAAGCTTTAGAATTTGGGCCTCCTTAACAGCCTTTCAGATAAAAGGGACAGACCAGTCTTTCTTACGTGATTTAAGTAAGAGTGTGATCACTGAATAGATCTGCAGGATGGCAACAAGGACAGAGATTTATAGAAGAGCTTTAAGAACAGAGTTTTATAATTAATTAGTCAGCGGTGAATCGGTGGAGCGTTGGGAAGGAGAAGTAAAGGAGAGACCCACAGTGCTGCTTGCAGGTTAGTCTGAAGTGAAAGCTCTTGGGGTGTGGGCCAGACTGACAGAGTTCTGCTAAAAGGAAAGAAAAAGCATTAACCTGTGTTCATGCCTGGATTTAATTCCACAAGACACTGCAGGACCTAAAGCAAACCAGTTGGGACCTAAGGTACATCAAGTAACATTTAACCAGTTGTATGTTCTTTTTATGACTTCTGTTTGTGAGGGAGATAAATGCATGTCTTAGGCAATAAAACATTTCCCCTGATTACAGCAAATGGTGTTTCTTTTCCCTTGTGGGATGTAATAGGAATATCAATGTTTTATATCTCTTATTAAAAAAGCCCAAGTTTGATAAAAAATGAAACACATTTAGTAGTTATCCCAGGTAAGGAAAAGTACCATTATACAGTCATAAGCACAGAACTGTGAGTGCAGCAGATTCACTTATTGGAAATCCAACAAACTTCTGTATGGTGCATCCAAAACCCAGACAAGCCTGGAAAGAAAGGTGAATGACCAGGCTTTCATACAGACCAATAAATCTCTAAGCAAAGCCAGGTGATACCTTTCATCAAAAGGAAAAACTGTCTTGATAAATGCAGGAAATGGATTTTTAAATTGGGACACAGTTTAAGGGGAGGGGACAGAGAGGAAAGCATCTGAGGGAGTAAGAAAACAGAAGAGAAACAGCTCAGAAAAATAATCCTGAGAAGTGTGTCCAATTTTTCTAACATTTCTAATCACTAAGTTCCCCACAGTTGTGTGGGTATCCGTGAAAGTAGAATTTGTCCCCAGTAGAGTTTGAATAGTGTGCTGAGCAGATGTTTTATTTCAGAATTGTAAATATGTAAACTGGTTATGCCAAAATATTTTCTTTGATGTGGGATAATAATATCAAAAGAAAGGGTGAGGCAAGCTTGCCTTTCCCTTCTGTATAGGGAGCTGCAGTTTTTCGTTTAGTTGTATGGCTTCTGGGGGAAGCCTTTTCCAAGCCCGCAGTTTTCAGGGACTGAGCTCTTTTCCCTGTCTGTGTTGTGGCAAAGCCAGACTCTCCCAGCATTAGCTCCTTGTCTGGATAGCAAAGATAACTGTGCTTGTCCAGCCAAAAACCTGCCAGCCTGGGAGTTTTCCTTGGAGGAGGAAGCCTCTCCTGTAGGGGAGGTTTCCCAAACCTGTCCCTCTGGGTGGTTTGGAGCAGGGTCCTCACCTCTGGGATACACACCTGCAAGTGGAATGCTCTCATCACCAGCCTGCTGTGCTGGTGCTGCTGGACATTTCATTTTGGGTTTTTACAAGCAGACATTTCCAGAAAAATGCAGTGAAGAATTGGCAGTGGGTCTCCACAAAGACAGCTCTCTAACACCCCAGAAATATTGTCTCTCATTGCAGTAAATAAGAAATTTTCTATGTGCTTCTTGGGGTGCATGTGCTACACTTGACAAATTCTGCATATTCCTTAACTTGCCAATTCTGCTAGCAGACTGGCTCCTGCTGCTGCCCAGGATACTGCTTTCCAAACACGATTGTCATGTACAGCTCTAAGCAGAGGTTTTGTGTATAGTGAGGCAGTGTTTTCACAGCTCCCTACTTCTGAATGAAGGGGTTTGAACAGGTATTTCACTACGAAATTATGGCAGAATAGTTCTCACAGTTAATTCTTGTGAAATGAGATGTGTTGTAGTGGGTTTTTTGTTTGTTTGTTTTGGTTTTTGGGGGTTGTTTTGTTTGTTTGTTTTTGTTTTTTTAGAATCTCATTTATAGCAGGCATGAAGGATTTTTTTGAAAATAACATATTATTTCAGTATTGAAGGAGAGCATGACAGAGTTTGGTTAGGGGCTGTCTGGGATGAAGCACATGCAAAGAGCTGAGAGCTGGACTGATGGCAGTGAGCTCAGCTTTGGCATTTCATGATGAGGGTATCCTTCAGACCTGCCTTGGGAGGAGTCCAGCAGGCTGAAGGAGATCTAAGCTTGCCAATGCTTTCTCTGCATTGCTTTTTAAGGTCTAAAGTACAATATAATTTTTTAAAAAAACTGGATGTAATCTGTATTTTATGGAATATGCATGAAGTTCAAGGAACAGATTTCAGGCTTTGTACATTGACATGATTTATTTTATTTCATGTTTTATGTATGCATAGAGTTCAGTGTATTGTGGTTTTACGTGTGCATGTTTACATTAACTATAAATGTGACCTCAGAGTGTTTATATGCAATGTACTGAAGCTTCTTAAGTTGACAATAACCAGGATGTTTCTTGTACTACACTACAATTGAGAATCACATCTCCTACAAGATAAATTTGTGCAATTCTTATTTATCTACATACACAAACCAGGTAGTTTAACTTATCTCTTGTCATGTTTTCTGCTATGCCAGTTGGAAATTTTTCGTTGGCAAAACTTGTGTCTTTTCTGTCTTCCATTTTTTGTGAAAGTGAATAATTGCTTCCTGAAGATTAATCTCACAAATGTTTATATTCAGTAAAGTCACTTTTGACCTCTAGTTTCATGGGATTTTGCCAGCAAAAAATGGAAAACCTTATGGAACTTGAAAATCCTGCAGAAGAAACCACAAGAATAAATTTTAACATCTAGAGATGACATAGTTATGCAGAAGCATGAAGACTCTTATATTATTAACTGCTTAAAGTTTTGCTCAGCTTCATCCCTCCCCTCAAAATGCTAGAACTGGACTAAATTCAAATTTATAATATTTTTAAAATACTGTGTTTTAATATATATCATAATTTTCAGGTGATCTACCCTCCTTTTGTAATATTAGTCCCCTGAACTGTGACTGTGATACCCTGCGTTCTAAGAGAACACACCTAACCTGGAGGGTAAATGTGTTTTACCATCCACAGTTTGCAGGGTTTTGAGGGTGGTTTTTTTTGTTTGTTTTGGTTTGTTTTTTCTTTTTTTGTTTTTTTTTTTTTTTTTTTTTTTTTTGTATTTTAAACAACAACCACATTTACAAGCATTTTTGCATATTTAAATACCTGCAAAAATCTGGGTGACAAAACCCAGCCCTTTTAGCCATATTAATTTCCTACAACACCCTTGAAAGTGCTTTGTAAAATATGTACACAATAAAAGGGGTAGTTTTACAGGGTTACCAAGCCTCTAGAATTCACCAGGATCCCTTAAACTCTGGAACTCTGCCTTCACACTGTGCATGTAACCACAAATGTCAAAACAAGGCAGGACACTGCGTGTGACACCATGGCAGTGTCACAGCTATGGTAAGAGAGTCACATCAGGGACTGGAGGCTGGTGGTGCTGTTGCAGCCACATCAGGACAGACAATGTTCCATCTGCAGCCACAGCACACCACAAACACTTCACAACCATGATGGGGCACCCTCCCCTGTTGAGATGAGCACAGACAAGCCACAGCATCATTACTTACCCCCTAGTAAAATTTTAGTTGCATCACATATTACTCATGTCATCCTGTGGATTAGAAGATTTTACTCTAATTTTTGTTCCTCTGTAAGTAGAGTCAAAGTGCCAGGTAGGAATATCCTCCTGTATAAATCTGTTGTATTACATGTCAGTTCTGGTTAGGTTTACAGAAGAGACGTTTCTATTTCAAGAAGTTTACAGAATACTATAGTGACTTTTTTTTCTGTCTCCATTCAGATTCTTTTTTGTTTAAAAGGAAAAAAAAAAAAAAAACCCTGACTGCAAAATATGTTATCAGAAATTGGACACATTGTAATCATTGGTATTGAAGTCCCAAGGTGACATTTGGCAATTTTATTCAGAAATTAGAACTAACGGTGTTATATCTAAACATTTTGCATGTTTATTTAAAAAATAAAATATACAATCATTTTTTCCTTATGGATCTTTAAAATCATTTCTCATTGGACAATATATTCTCACCAGAATATTTGGTGTTTTAATGGCAGTGGAACATTTATTGGTTCCAAATTCTGGAATACCAGTATGACTAATATTTGAACCACACACATTCAGTGTCATTTAGGATTGCATCATCCTTTTATTTTTTTTAAGTGCATGCAAATATGAAATAGCTCCACACAAGGTGTGTACAGTGTACTCTGCCTCACAGTGTCCATCTGCTACAGGATATGTGACTTCTATGGATCAAGCATTGTTTTTTTTCAGTCTGGGGTTTTCTTTTTGCCTTGCAATAATTTTATATCAATCTGTATCTGAAATTTCAGGAATTCAAATATTGCTGAGAAATCAGAATAAAACTGGATTTTCCTGTATTTCATTGTAACTGGTGCACAGAAAGTTATCCATGGGGAGCAGGATGTGCAGATTCAGAGCTGGAAGTACATTGAAACAGGGTATTGAGTTGATAAGAAGATATGGAAAGCATGTGTTTTCTGGTTTTTAATTAATGTTGAAAGTTTGACACTGGTAAGCTGAAGCTGCAAATATAAAATACTGGGTTTGACCCACCAAAGTTCCAGCAGGTAATTCACCAAATCTGTGGGCCACCCACTTTAAGGGTCAGCTCTACCTTATCCTTTCTGAGACCAGGCAACATTTGTTTTCCAACAGCATTTTCTTTTTTTGTATTGACTGCATAAAATGAAACACATTTTCCCTGGCAAAGTCACCGACAGTTGAGAAAAACAGTGATAGCTTTTATATAAGGTTTCAAAATCTTCCTAAAAAATGTAAACCAGCGCTGCATGTCTGTTAGAGCTGCACAGGACAGGGTAAAAAAATTCCTACAGAAAGGTCATCCTCCTTTACCAAATTGCACAGGTCTTGGAAGCTGCTCTGCAGAAGCTGATTGCATTATGTGGAACCCAATTTGTGGTGTCACTCTTTAATCCTGTAGGGTTTTCCACCAAGTTTGTTGTTCGGTGCAAAGAGCCCAGCTGTTGTTCCCCATTAATGACTGGGTTTTCATGTCCCCTGCATCTGTCCCAAGGGAGGAGCTCGTGGGAACCAGGGGGCAGGTCATTCTCAGCGACAGGCTCCTGGCTCTGCCAGAAATCTGTCTGAGCCTGAAGCTGGCAAAGTTGAGGAAGCAGCGTTAAATGCACCTCTTTGTTCCAGGCTTGCACTGACGGCAGGCACAGGAATTTTACTTGGCAATCGGTATCCTGGCTACCCTTTTCATGCTCCTTCTATAGCTGCTTCAGTAGCTGGGAGGGGCAGGGAGCAGTTTCTGTGGTGATTTCCACCAGAGGTGCATTATGTAAAACATGCCCAGGTACTGTGATAATTTCCCTCGACAATTTAAATCTATGTGTCTATATATAGAATGTTGCTTGGCTGGTTTATAATTTAGTTTTAAAATAGAGTGTTTCGTTTATATAATTTTAGAAAAGTAAAAAGCCTGAAAAATGGGAAGTGGAATAAGATCTGTGTGTAGGAGCAGCTTGCAGACTTTTTATCGTGGTGTATTTTCCTTTATTACTTCGGATAAGTGCTATAACTCTGAAGTAAAGAGAGAGTAGATATTTTTGAAAACAAAATTTATTGTTTAGCCTCAGGAACAAATGTGAGAATTGGGCATTTCTTGTCAATTCCCCTTTATTTCCCTTTACAGAATATGCTCTGGATTCAGATGCTGACTTCTGTAGTCAAAATGTGTTAAAGTTTTTGCACAGGACAGATCTTCCTGTGGGTAGAAACACAGTAGCATTTCAATACTGGACAAAAGCTCTGAGGGTGCCAGCCCTGCCTTGGGCATTAGCTAATCCCACTGCCAGGAGGAATGCTGCTTTAAACCTTTTCAGCAGGGAGATGATGTCTAGCTCAGCAGGCAAGAGAGCACTGCCTGTAGGAAATTTGCTACGGAGCTGGATACATTGGGGTCTAGACATTAAAACAGGCCCTCATGGAGCTGCACTTCCATATTCTGAGCGATTTTGTTAATTATATTATTATTTGCTTGTGTTTCACAAAAGCTGCATTCTGTTTCAGGTGCACTTAGTCAGTGCTTTCACCTCAAAAGCTGCTGCTGATGCTGAAGCCAATGTGAGTTCCTTTAGCATATTTTTGGCTGTTGCATATCTGTGCCTACATAGGAGTTTTACCATTCCACATTCCCCAGCATGTCTATCCAGCAACAAATGGATAATTCCTTACAGTCCTTCTTGTGGCAGGACAAGATCTTGAAGAGAGTGTGGAGAAGGAGAGAGAGAGGATGAGACAAATAGAGGGACTTCAACACTGCTGGTGTTGGCAGAGAGAAATGCTACAGGTAGTACTGTAAGGCAGAGGTCAGACAAACAGGAGAAGTGTTGAAAATTTCCATGATGCTGAAGAAGAGCTGCTTGAACTTTCTTGTAGGGGTAATGGAAAAGCCAAGTAGGAAGGAATATGTCCAGGTGGCAGGGAGCTGACATGTCTGAAGTGACAAGTGAGCAGCTAGGTTAGTGTTTTGATCACTGAGGGTAGATGGAACCAATTTTTTTTTTTCCCCTAAAGTTACAGGGAAATGGTTTGGAAAATAGTGCATCTCCTGCAACTCCTTTTCCAGCTTAAATCATAAAAAGTCAGAGAACATGTCCTTGTGTTGTACTATTTCCAACATAACTTAAACTGCAGAACATTTGTGTATGTGTCAAGTCCTCATGAGGATTGTGGCAAGATTGTTCAGAAGTACCTTTCAGTGTCTTTTAATCTTGAAACATTCACCCATCAAGACACGACTGCTGAAATCACCATTTCTCACCATGCTTGCTTCTTTTTTAAGAGAACATTTTCACCCATATCCTACTGCTTTTTCAAATTTTTTTTTTTGTGTGTGAATGCTACCTTGTCCTTGCTTCACAAGAGAATTGCTTTGCCTGACTTCCCAAAAACATCCCGTCTCAAAGTTGATCCCAACCCTACTGAGTCTAGGCACTCCAAGGGTCACACTTTGATAAACTACTTCCTTTACTCTGTGCTTGTCAAAGATATTGTGCCCAGTCCTGCTGAGTTAAATTCTTGATCACGATTGCCCACAGGCTGTAGTATCCTGGATTTTTCTGAGGAAGAAAGACTCATGTCCAGGATAGGGGATTGTTTGAAAGGATCCCAGGTGTTTAGAAACCAGCAGCTGGGACATTTCTTACTGCGTTACTCACCACTGACTCACACCTTGTTAAAGACAGAATATGGTTCAAACTCTCTGCCAAGGCTTTTAAACCTTTCCGTTGACACGTGTTGATGGCTCTGGGAACGTGTTTTCCTGTGTCAGTGAGGGGATCTTTCCTTCTGCACTATCACCAGGAGACATGGATAAGATTGGGAGCCTTGTGACTTTAGGAGGCAAACACTTCAGGGGAGGCCTGGTGAGAGCTGCAGAACACTTGGCTGGGCTGGCACTGGCCCCTCCACAGGATGGCTCAGCAAAGAGCCAGTCTGCTCCTTGTTGGAGGGAGGAAGGTAGAGAGAGACATGGGTGTGTTGCCATTGTGTCTACCTGCCTGAGCTAGCAAAATGCAGTGACAGAGATATTCCTAAATGGCAATACTTCTATTTCACTAATTTCAAAGGACTTGGGGATGGGTTTCTGCTTTTTAATTTGCCAGTACCTGTTTTAGGTTGCTTCTTTTATGAATTCCTTTGCTGGTTAAGAATGGTAACAAAGCTTTTTACATAAAGCAAGCTGTCTTGTAATTTGATTTTTGTTTCGTCTGAGTTATATATTTCAATTATTAATAAATGTTTTGAATTAAGATAATTGAAACATTTAATCATGCCATATTTAATCCTTAGATTTGAGATGAACCCTGGGGAAAGAGTTTGCATCTAGACCTAATGGCATGAACACATCTTTGCTTTAAATGTCAGAAAATAGCTTCATAATTTCTGTTTTAGTGAGTCTTCAGTTATACACACATTTAGCAACCTTTTTATTTGATCAAAGTTTGTATGTGTGACACTGCAATTGTCTTGTTGCATGCATTCCCATCCTCTGCAATTTTATATCGTTTCTGTAAGATCTCATTGAAAGGATTTCTTTTCTTATTGTTCTTTGGGCTTAGTTTTGCTGTGGCAAATCAGGCTCTGTGCTCTTTTTGTTTCATACCCTGTCATTTAGAATCAGACAACAATAATTCTGGAATTGGAATGTGCTTTCTCTTATCTGGCTGATTTTGATGGATTGTCATGCATCGGTTTGACTTTGCAGGGGTTGAACGTAGCATTCAAATGTTTTGAGCAGTTAACTGAACAAACATGCAAGGGAAACTAGAGAGAAAGGTCACCAGCACAGTGTTTGGTGAACAAAGCTTTGCAGGGCTTTTTTTTGTTGTTGTTTGTGGGTTTGTTGTTTGAGTGTTTGGGTTTTTCTTTAACTTGAGAAAAGCTTTGAAATAGTGCATTGTAACACAGTTTGCAGATGGCTGAATTATGTACTGTACACATGGTTAACGATTTATGGGGCCATGAGTTATTTAATCGGGTAATGCATATGCTTGGTACCACAAGCAAGCAGATGAAAACTCTGAATGGAAGAAATTGTTCATCCTTTGAATGACACACATTATATGCTGTGTTATCAGAAAATAATATGACTTTTTCCAGCCAAAAGCTGTCATTTCCAGTGGTCATTGTCTCATCTGAAGACATCAATTAAGCATAAAAATGTAATGAACAGTGAATTTCATTTGGGGTGTGCTAGACAAGGACAAGGCAAAATAGAGAAACCTCAGGTCACTGTGTTGTCATTGTTGGGAATTTTAGTTTTCTTGCAGAAAGGACATTGCCTATGACAAGGCACTTGGTTTTAATACCTGCTGAAACTGAAAAGTGTTCTTGCTGTAGAGGTTTTAACCCCAATGGATGGGAAGTGGCAGATAGCTGTAACGATGTGTTGCAGCATAGGGTATAAAGGGTAAGGATAACCAAGGAAAAAGCCAAGTACTCTTCACAACAGACAGGGCTTTTTTGAAGTGTTGGTAAAGCACTCAGCACACTGGGGCTCCTATTTTGGGTTGGGCTGTGTTGGTTACATAAAAATGAGAGAAACAGTAAAGGAAGAAAGGGTGACAAGCGTGATGAGGTAGGAAAATAAAGGAACCCATTAGAGGGAAACAAAGATAAGGTGCAGATGAGGGAAACAAAGCAAGTCTCAGAAAAGAGGGGATGCGAGGATGAATTTTTAACTTCTTGTCCTTGGGAAAAAGCCTTAATCTTCAAAATTGTGTGGGACAGAAAGTGGGAAGTGGAAAGTTAAGATCAGCTCTGACTCTTCTAGAGAGAGGAAGTAGAGGGGAGATCTTTGTGCTATCTACAGCTTCCTTGTGAGGGGAAACAGAGGGGCAGGCACTCCTGGCATTCTCCTCTGGGAATGGCCTGAAGTTGTGTCATGGGAGGTTTAGGTTGGATATCAGGAAAAGGTTCTTCCCCCAGAGGGTGTTTGAGCACTGGAACAGCTCCTCAGGGCAGTGGTCACAGCACCAGCCTGACAGAGCTCAAGAGTGTTTGGAGGGTGCACTCAGGCACATGGTGGGACTCTTGGGGTGTCCTGTGCTGGGCCAGGAGCTGGACTTTGATAATCCTTATGTGACCCTTCCAACTCAAAATATTCTATGATTCTGCTACAAAGGGCCCGGTCTTTTGACGTGAGAGTGGTGGACATGAAGGAGCAGGGTCTTGTCCCACTTACTACATTTCAGTGTCCATCCCAGTAACCAGAGCCACAGATCAGATCAGACAGGGATGACAAGAAGTCCTTTCAGAGTAAAAGCAGAGGCGTTGTGTCACAAAGGCATCCCTAAAGGAAAGAAAGCATTGTGACAGGCCTGAACCTTTCAATGTACTCTAGAAGAGTGCTCCAGTGGACCCTTGAGGGATGATCACACTCAAGAGCCATGGATATAACTAGGCACTCAGCCTTCTACAAGCTGAGACAGTCTGAATGGCATGTTCTAGATGTGAGTAATGTAGCCAGAGCACTTGAGCTCATGTGGAAGGCTAGAAAGCTGCACTGAAGTGACTGACTGTCACATACAGCAGGGATGATATGCAGCCTCTTCAGATAAGCCTTCTTTCCCCTCTAATCAAAGCCTGAGGGCAGTGCAGAGTTTCCTGGAGCTGCTGCTCAGAGAAGCTGAGTGTGCCCTGCTGGGTGAGTGGGAGATGAGGGCGAGCAGTGCAGACAGGGCTGGAGCCTTCTTCTGCTGCAGCGTCCCCTCCATGCTCAGCTTCCTGGGCTCTGCCACACTCCATGCACTGTTCTTTGGGTAGCTCTGGCTCCTGACAATCCTTTCTGCTCAGATTTTTCTCTGAAAGCTGGAATGCTGTCTGGGAAGAGAGGGGGATGCCCCAGCCTGCCAGAGTGGCATTGCTGCATGTGGATTCCTGGAATGGCTAGGCTCCCTTTATGTTCTTCGTAGAGTTGGGATTTTTTTTTTTTTTAACTCCTGAGAAAGGATCTAGCTTTAAAATTTTACCTGATTATGTAGATGTACAAGTTTTCTTCATGTTTCCAGCATCTGACTTCAGCAAAAGACCCCTAAGGTTTTCTAGTTACAAATTGGACTTCTGTGAATAATGATGACTCAAATATTCCAAAGCAATGTTAATATTCCCTATATCCATCAAAGTACTGCAGCTAGGTCCATGCAACTAGCTTCAGAAAGCCATGTGAAAATGCAAATGTTTGCTTTCTCAACCAGAACTGAAAAATACTAAGCATTTCTAAAGGAGAAACAGAACAGTATGTTCTACTTTCCTTATGTATTTTATAAAAAATGTATATATAAAAATGAATATAAATTCTTTTAGGAGAAATTGTTTCATAAAAGAAACATGAGTTTGCTTTGGCAAAGATGCTTATGATTTATGGTTCATTCTGTAAACTTGGCCAAACAATTTCCTTCTCCTTTATGATTGGAGAGCAGAGCTGTCGGGGGCAGGGAGTTACAGGATGGCATCTGTTCTTAGAGCAAGAGAGTTATGTTTATTCATGATTAGTTTATGCAGAAAATGCATCAAAGAGTTTATTTGAATTTTTGATAAATTTGCCTTGTAGAAAAAAAATATTTTTCTTAATTGGACCTTATAGGAAAAATTCCAGTAACGGCAAATGCAAATGAGAAATAATCTGAATTTAAAGAGGCATTTTTTTCAAAACCACTAGTGTTCAAAGTAGGGTGAGGCCACTGTCTTTGCACTTTTTAATAAAATTGTGGCTTTTCTTCTCCCCTTCATTTCCATATGCATATTCCACGGTAGTACAGTAGCAGTTTAACATGTAGCTTCTTCATGTATCTTTACTGAAAGCAGGAGATAAGTTTATCAGTATCATGCTCAATGGCCTTCTTTCCCTGCTTGCTTTTTAGTATTGAATGAGGTTTTATAAAGTGCCACCAACCATGCCGATTTTCCATATTTTTCACTCTATGTAAATTTTTGCAGAGAGGAAGAGAGAGCAAGTGAAAGATTGACACTGGTATCTCCTGAAATGTTCCCTGTTTTTTTAAGCAGCTCAATTTTCCTATAGCATTGCCAAGAACCTAACAGATGATGTTTTCAGGATCAGAGACAGGAGAGTGAAATGTTGCTAATGTCTGTAGCACTTAAGTAATAGAATTCTGTAAAGAAATGTGCCATGATTGATCTGATTAATCTTTTAGATGGGTGGTGAGAGAGAAAGAAGCTTCTCCACCATGCGGAATTTTGATATTTATATAACTGCTTTTTAGAGGCTGAGCTTGGGTGTCCTTGTAATATCCTGACATGGGTGACTTTTACTCAGCAATTCCAGCTGAATTGAGTGCTCTGCATCAGAAAGGAAAAGTTTTCCGTCTGGCTATAATAGAAACATTTTTTACAATTCTCTCTCAGGAGCAGAGAGTCCTGTGGGATCCTTTGGGGAATGTAAAGCAGTGTAGCACACAGGCATGTTGTCACTGTGCAGAACCTGTCCCCTTGCTGCAAGAGGGTTCTCCACCTCAACCCAAATTGAGGGTTTGTGGCAAAAATGCTTTGGGTTATATCTCATCATTTCAAGATTAGCTGGAGTTTTGGATGTACACAGATGCTGTAGATGAGCTGGAGAAACACTCATGCAACTGGCATTTACCCTCCCATCCTGATCTGCAGCAGATTTGTGAGTCAGCCTTCACTCAGTCTAACAAAGCTACAAGACCTGATGTTTGTGCTGAAGGATTCCAGTCCTTCCCCAGCTTCTCGTGGCTGTGCTGATGAGAAGAGCAGGGGCACCTCGTTCTGGTGCCACCAGTCGTGACACAATTGCTACAGAAATCCTGGTTTCTCTTTGAAACTCACATGAGCAATTACCTGCTGGTTATCTCACGCAGAATTGGGTCTTTGCAGCCCTGCCTTTCGGCTTCAAAGGTGCAATACTCGATAAGTGGAGCTAAAGACATTTTCCTTTTCATGTCAATTCTTGTAAGTTCTCAGTCTCTCTGGGCAGGAAGCAGAGGGCAGTATTAATGTGTCTGTGTAGAGCACACAATTCATTGTTTCTTTAACAAGGGCACAGAGCTTTAGCTTTTAGCACAAAAGGTAACACTGCAACCAAGGAGCAGAACTGGTCAGGCATTGCAATAATGTGGTTTTATTTTGGGAGGAAACAGACTTAGAAAAAAGATAATTCTGTTCTCTAAACTAGTTAAAGGAACAAATTATTTTTACCAAAATTCAGAAAATTCAAAACATTAGATCAAGTCTATTTGGTCTTCTCTCTTCAGGAACCTGCTAAGTGAACACCCAGAACAATGTGTGTGAATAATAGGCTTCCATAGGGTTTATGTTCCAGCTGTTATTTATTCAGTGCCTGTAATGCCACACAGAACTTAAAGAACATTTACTATTACAATTAATTATATCGTGTTGGAATAAATAATTTCCTAAATATACACCCTGTCATGGTGACCCCTGATAGGGAATTTAATTTGAAACTCAGCTCTTGGGTTCTGAAAATCAGCTTTAACTAAATTGTCGCAGTCATTACATGTTGTAAAGCCTCTATATTTCACACTTCATTTTCTATCCAAATGGATGACAGCCTACTTCAAAGGGAAAGAAGTAAACCTGTGGTCAGAGTGTTCACCTGAGCAGCATGCTCTCCCTAGTTCCCGTGTCTGGCAGTTGCACGCATTTTGAATTCCTGTGGGTTTACAATTTAATTGGTCAAAAATCAAAGGGTGTCCAGTTGAACTTGACCTTCTAACAGGGTCAGAGATTGGGGGCAGTGTTTGATGCTCCACCTTTGCTGACATTTCACTGTTGCACAAAAATAGGAAAGATGTTTCAATGAACTTCCTAGGCTGGAAATGTTAACCCCAAATGTTCGGAGCTTGTGACCATGAAGTTTATATGGAAGAGAGACAGTTTTATAGCCCTATTTGTGGGCCTAGTAGGTGCTATTCTATAAGAAGTGAAAAATTATATACTAATTTCTACCTTTGCACAGTCTGTAACATTGACCCAAGTACTCAGATCCTCATCCAGCCCCTGTGAATGGTATCAGTGTGTAAGATTTTGCCATGGTAAACTTACAAATATTTCAAACTCCAGTGGCAGGATCTACATGACCCTCAACATTGTCTTTTTCATGATCAGTCCAGGAGGACTGGTGATATTCCTTTTTACACATATATCTGTGGGCAGTGGTCCCTGGGTACTTCCTCTGTTATTTTTTTTTCATGTGGAAATTATTGAGGGAAATGCTCGGAGGCAGAAGCTGGGATGTGTTTGAAAGAAGACCAAAACCAGAGTTGGTATGAATCTGAATGGAAAATTAATGTTTGCTACCTCATTGCTTTGGGCAGTTTGCTTTAAATCACATCTTAAAAAAAAAAAAAAAAAAGCGCATCTTTTGAGTATATCCTATTTGTGGATCCCTGGGTGAAATGAAGTTGGTGTTACTGAGGACAGGGGCTGCAAACCCTTTCCTCTTTGCTCTCCTCTCTTTCCTACTCCCTTGGGCAGTCTGGTCTAAAGTGAGAAGAAGGGAATCATCAATCCTTGCTGAGGTTTGAAGGAACAGTGAGCTCTGCCCCACTGTCCTGATGCCTTTGCTGGTCCTGTGAACCGAGTGGAAATGTAGCAGGAACGTTTGCCGGTGGTGGCATCATAATAAAGCAGTGCTGTGTGATTGCATTGGCCTGTCTTCATTTCAGCTCATAAAATATTTGTGTCAGCACACAGGGTGTGCAGCTCACAGAAAGGAAGATGCCCTGCTGCTGCTGGAGATGTGTATAATGGCCATATAGATTAAATTTGTATGGGGACCCAAAAACTCTATTCATTTTTACTTTTTCCTTTTTTCTTGCCTTGAGCCAAACTCAGTATCTGGGGCTGTGTCACAACAGAGAGCAGTGTTTGGGGACCTCAGTGTCATGTGCAAGTAATAAGAACATTGTCACTCTTTATCTGACCAGAGATTGATAGTTCAATACCTTTCAGCTTGACTGGGAAGGTAAGGTGCAAGGACTTTTAAACACTCTGCTTTCATCAGGGGACTGATTTGGGCTGGTATTTGTGACACTGTTCATGTGAAAATGACTGCTTTTAAAAGAATTTGTGTTTAGATAGGACCCATTTGCTTTCCTTTTGGAAAATATCCCAAAGGAGATACAGCTAGATAATCAGAAAATGAGTGTTATGGTAGAAAATAGAATACTTTATACTGTTAATCATTGTTCATGCTAAAAGCAGTAATGTACTTTTTTTTTGAATATGTGTCACAGGAATAAATTTTAAATATCACTCATTTATAGGAAAAAAACATGTTAATTTAAAAAATTCTAATTTTCTATTCAGATTTATAGTCTCTTCTCCTTTACTCCTGTTCAGATTATTCATGCAAAACCTGAGATGTTACACAATACCAGTTGCTGGATATTCCTTTACTTATTTCTTGTTCAAGTTTGGTCATTTTCAAGTTATAATTGTGTTATTTGGCATAGCTTTCAAAAAATCTAACCAACTATGGGATGAAAATTGCATTGTACAAAGTTGTCCTCTCATGTAAGCCCCCACTTTCCACTGGCTTCCCATTTCACAAACAGGCTTATAAACTTGGCATGGCCCAATATCATTATTCTGTAGCAGGTGTCAGTTGGGAGTATTTTTATAATTCAGGATCCCTTGACCTTTTTTTTGGGCACACGTACAGTGTGTTAATGATGAGCAATGTCCACACATCAGCACTAATTCAAACTTGAGCTCTTCCAGAATTTGAAATATGCATGGATAAAGTCTGTGCAGATGGTCCTGAATTTTAATATATAAAAGTCACACTAAAACAAAGTTAACTTTTAAAATTCTGCAATAAATCACAAAACGCTGAATATGATCCTCTGGATGTCTTAATTAGACGAATTTCTTTCACTTAATCAGATATTCAAAGTCAAAGGGACAAAAGACACAGCCTTTTTTAGTCACCAATCCTGAATAATGGCTTAGTGGTCAGAAGAGTTGATCCAATTACTTGCTACCATTCATGTTTATATTTGGTTGTACTCTTTTTTTGATTAAGTTGGAAATCACTGTTTCAATTTTTTTATAAGACAGAATCAAGAATACCCTTCATCAGAAATTGTAGTGATAGGAGCAGGAATAATGGTTCAAACTGAAAGAAGGGAAATTTAGGTTAGAGCTATGAAAGAAATTCTTTGCTGTGAGGGTGATGAGGCACTGGGAGAGTTGCCCAGAGAAACTGTGGATGCCCCATCCCAGCTCAAGGCCAGGTTGGATGGGGCTTTGAACAACCTGGTTTAATGGGAAGTATTCCTTTCCAAGACAAGGGAGCTGGAATTGGATTATCTTTTAAGGTCCCTTCCAATGCAAACCTTTTTATGATTCTATAATTCCTAACAGCTGTATGTCCAGGCTTGCTGCCATCCAAGAATTTGGCATCATGGCCATCTGCACAGAAATGCATTTAAGGAGTGGTTAGTTTGCAATCTGACCTTCAAGGAGGGGTAAATAGCATGAACCAAGATGATCCCCACAACCCAAACTTTAGGTATCTCAAATAGGAACCAGCGGTAAGAAGGGCAGGGGTTGAGGACCCTGAGTATCCTCTGTGCTGCTCAGAGCTCAGCCCCGTGGGTGTCCCAGGTCACACAGAGGCTGCCAGACTGGGGCAATCCAACTCTCAAGGACTCCTGTTTACCACAGGCACATGGCACTTGTAAAAAACTTCACATATGGCTAAAGTAACAGGATTTTCTAATGAGGAAATTAGCAAATGTCCAACTGCTTCAGGGTTATCTCTATGCTGAGTTCCCACTTTTTTCCCCCCAATATTAAAAATGTTCCATTTTGTTCTAAAAAAGTGATTTGCACTGGCAACCTCTCCAGGTTTTTATAGCTTTATTGAAAACACCTGTGACATTTTTGCTGACATAGGATGTCTTTGGTTCTATGTGTTTGGGGTTTTTTTTTTTGTTTTTTTTTTTTTAATTTAGCCAGAGGTAGAGCTGGAGCACAGAAACATCAGTTGCAACTCTAAACAAAGTTTTTAGAGACTGGGGAGGAAGAGAGAGCCTGAGAGCAAGGATTTACAATGGGGAAGTATTAGGATTGACTCTAGGTGTCACTGTGAGCTATGCCTGTAATTCTGCAGCTCCATTTCCACTTTTATTCAGTGACCCCCCATTTTCCAGCCTTCTTCCTCCTCTCTGTTTCTCCCTCTCTCACTCTGTAACACACACACATGCACGTGCATGCAGAGAAGTCTCCAACAAGTATAATAGCTGGAATCAAGGAAATTACTGTGATCATTAGAGAACATGGCATTGATACAAATTAATAGATATTTCATAAAAATACTGGTTAACCAAATAGTTACGATGCGTGACATCTCATTTATATGAAGTCCTGGAAAGAAAATGAGTTAAAAAACGTAGCTGAGTTTTCTTTTGCCCATTTCAATACTTCTACAGGTAAAAGCAGAAGGCAAACACCAGCAAACGATACTCTCCCAGTTTTGTTGATTTATATTGGGCAGGGCTGGATCGTTTTAGGCATTACAGCCTTGATGGCTGGCACAAGGGGTTCTGGCAGATTTTGAAACTGTACCCACCCACCCATAAAATCAACCTCTATCTCTTAATGCTTTCTGTTCACTAATATTTAGGTAAGTTCCCAATTTATAATTTAGATTGCTTTCCTATAAGATCCACTTAGAGAATACTAACTAATGACATACAGCAACATCATTAAACACTTTAGTGCCTCGGGGTAACAGACTACAATGCATCCTGCAAAGTAGCACTTAGAGGCTGTATGAACATATTCTGTCACCTTGCAATCTCTCATAGTATAGCCCTGGGAATGTGCAGGGAGATAACACACAGTGGAATAGAACAAAGTCTGCTGGAGTCACACTCTCCTTAACGTGAGGAATTATCAAGATGCCGAATGCTTCCTGGTTAGGTCCCAAACAGATGAACTTTTGTAAATGAGCAAATTTAAATGCCTGCTTATCACACATAGGCAGAATGCTGTTTTCATGGTGCTACTGAGAGTCTGATGTTACTTTTAAGTGACTTTGTGCAGTGATCAGTACTTTGGTCCTAATTAGTAAATGTAGTTACTGCCTTAGATTTAAGTCATAAACAGAAAAATAGGTCATCTAATATTTTAATTCACCCCTTTGCAAACCTGAAATTATTCCTTGCTGTACATATTCTTTTTTCCTGCACCACTCTATATTTCCTAAGCAACAGTTTGCATGACTTCATGGTTCTTTCTTTGGAGTTTGCTTTTTTAACTGGAACTTAGTAGGGTTCTTCTGAAGGACAACAGAAAATTTTAAAGCTGCTTTGTGCAACTCCATCTCCTCTTTGATCCGTGTTTCTTTGACAGTGCTGAATCTTGAATTTTTGCAGCATCCTGTGGGAAAGGAAAGGCAATCTGCACAGTACAGATTTTCCTGGTGCATGTTGCTTGTTGCTAGATGGAACTTCTGAACCATCTCTCTTTGGTTTTCATCCTCGCCTCGTACTGCGCCGCACACGGAACGTTCAGTATGGTGATGAGTCCGAGGTGCACCCTGCCACTAATCTAGTCACTCATGGCTGCTGTGATTATCCACTCCCTATAAAATTACTCCTGGACAATGTCACCAGTGTAGTCTCACCTCTGAATGGAGCAGCCCTTTTTTCTTTCTGTTTTGTTTTGGGGTTTTTTCCCCTTTTTTAATCGGGATTAAGCAGTCAGATGTGATGACACTTCACACGAGTGCAGTTGTTTGAAAACATCCTGTCCTTTCAATCACAGTACGTGACAGTGTGCACAGTGTGCACTCCGGCGATGCCACGGCTGCCTTTGATGCCTGCTCTGACTTGCTTTAAGATAAATAGTTCAGAGGAAAATTCTTTACAGTAGCAAACTTCTTTTGCCAAACGTTTAGCTCAATATAGTGTTGTTCTTTTTTTTCTTTTAAAAGGAAAATATAACAGGGATTAAACTGGGGGAGAGTTGAGGAGCCATTTCCTAGGATGAATATTTTTTTACTGGGGACAGGCTTAAATTCCTGTATATTTAGAGCAAAGGAGTGGGTGTCAGGAAATGAGTCTAAGCTTCTTGCTCCCATCTCCATGCCCAGTTTCTCTGTCATGGATATTACAGAGGCTTGAGTGGGAGTTTGGGATTTTTCAGTATGTGGGAGACAGCTAGTGGCAAAAGAAACCTGCAGAGCTGAGTAAACCCCATGTGATTGCATCTCTCATTTCCTCCCTCATGCTGTACTTTGGGTGGTGGGATGGTGGAGATGAGCCTTGCAGAGTGTATGACTGGGAAGGGACAGCAGCACCCAGCTGTGGTGGGGCCTTGAAGGGGCCTCCTTTGACTATGGAACTCTCCAGTGGCTGAGGCACCCCAAGGGCTGGGCTCTGTGGGCTGCAGCTGGCAGGGGACAGGGACAGAGCAACACAGGAGGTCCCTCCTGCTCCACCACTGTTCTGTGCAGCCACTGCTGTGTGCAGTCCCTGTCCCTGGGATCAGGGGAACAGCACAGGGCAGATGCCAAAGGCTGGGGCAGTGCTTGCTGTGCCCACACTGAACACTTACTGCCAGGCTGGGACAGGAGGAAAGGCCCCCTGCAATAGCTGTCAGTCCTAAAGTGTCAGGAAAGAGCTGACAAGTACTGTAGGAAGGATGTAAAGGTGGAAAAGATCTCTGCAGGTCTGGTGGAGTCTTGTGTGACTTTTTGTTTGCTGTCTCCAGAGAGTTTAGGGATGAGGAGTGTTTCCAGCAGTGAAAAAGGAGAAGAAGAATCTTAATGGAAAATGTTCTTAGTCATAGTAGAAATTTTCACTAAGTGGTTTTTTTTTTCCATTTTTCTTTCTGTAACATTTTCTGGTGCTGACTGCAAGTCATGCAGTATTTAAATTCTCTTTATCTCAGATGATTCACTGAAGGTCTGGACTCTTGAAGTAATATTTTCTTACTTATCTTCACCTAATCAATCATGTCATATATAAAAAGTCCAAGCAGTTGTATCAGTGCTTTAGGACAATGTAACAATATTAGACCAATAAAAATAAGCCAATTGCATATTAGAAATTATTTTAAAGTGATATGGCAAAAAAAATTACGCACAAGCTGCCAAATAAAGCTGATAAAATAACACTCATTGGTCATTACATTGTGGAGGAAGTTGTGGGTTTTTTTTTCTTCTTCTAGGATATTTAACTGCTTGGCTTATAATATTTCTTTTAATGTTTGCTTTTGCCTGGCAAGAATGTGATGAAATTATGCAAAGCTATGATTCACATAGAACAAATACAGATTGCAAACTATATAATGTTATCCTGGCCTGCTGTTTATAAAGCAATGAATATGCTTGCTAACTCTGTATGCAGATGATTTTTTGCAGCCAGGTTTATAGCTGGATGAATGACCTTTACTTTTTCTAATTATTATTTTACACAAGCAAATAATTTACCTTCATAATCATAAGCAATCATCAAGAGAGACCTTTGGCAGGTGCAGGCATATTGTACTTTTCATATCATTCAGTAAATAGCCTTTTTCTGATTTTGGTGTGGTTTCTATGCCTTGTGTGTTGCTCTATAAAGAAATAGTGTGAATTTAAACTTAAGACAAAGTATCTCAATTGTATATATATAAATTTGAATAAAATCATAGGCTTTCCTCGTTGTGCAGTCAAGCCCGTTGGGTAAATGGCCTGACAGTTCTGGTGCAGTCTCTGCTCAAGAGTGGCTGAAGAAATCAGACTTTTCTCACCAAAGCAAACAGTGGGGTCAGCCTCACACAGACTCTTAGGACTTGGAGAAAATCTGATTGTTTTGTAGTCAGTGTGCCCAGAAGGACACTCTCACCAGTGGCCAGTTGCTGAGCCATAGCCAGTTCAGCAGAAGCATATGAAAAGGCTGGCTCAGTTTCTTCACTGTTTGAGTCTCTCTGAGCATCTCAAGGGTCAGACACTGTTTTAAAGCACTCACAATAGAATGGCAGCGACTGAATTGCTGACAGCATAGCATGCAATCTTGCTCAAGAAGTGTAGCGTTAGTCTAGAGGCAATGTGGGGTAGTTCAGAGACACCTGAGCTGTTTCAGCAATAACACTGAACTTTCATGCTTCAGCTCTTTCTGATACAGCTGCTTGTTTCACAAACAGGTGTCTAAAACTGCTGTGAAAGTCACTTCACCTGCAGACTGAGCAAAAGTCTACTGACTTTTCATATAATGGTGTAGTGTCAAGTAATAATGTGCACATTTTGCCTCTTGGGAATTGCAACTTGGGAGCCTGTTGTCTGTGAAAATGAGAAGAGACCCATGCTTTGAGGGAGCTGGCAAAGAAACCTGCTGGAGGCTGCCCTTTGTTTCTCTATGTTTTCCCTCTATCACCAGTTGTGCAGCAGAGGGACTAACTCTGCTTTGTGTGTTACAGGTTTTTTTCCGTTTCTTTTCCATCTCAGGAACAAATTAATTGGGGTGTTTTTTTTTTGTTGTTGTTGTTTGTTGGTTTGGTTTGGGTTTTTTTTTCCCCTGGTGAATTCATAGAAATGCCACAAACCCCATTCTTCCTGCAGAATCTGCCACTGCTCTGCATTGCTGCATAAGAGTGACTGTAATAGCCATGTGACACGTTGACAAGAGTAATTATACCCAGAGGAGCTGGTAATTTATGTTGGGTAGCAGGTGGTATCATTTCCTGGTTAGTCTGTACCCTAACTTGTTATTATCTATGGCCATCAGTAGCTGGAGTGACACCTACAGAGGAGCCCTCGGAGCTCGCAGCAGGAGACAGAGCTCTTCCATTTGGCTGCAGAAGGAAGCATTCCCCCCACCCCTCACACTGAGTGCAGCACAACCTTTGGTAACACAATGGGCAAAGCCAGGCATGACTCATCTCATTGACTCTCCCCTCTTGTGCATGACTTTTTAACAGGTTGTGCTTGACAGAGAATGTGTTGCTGCTTCCTTTTGGCCACCATCATTATGCCCCTCATATATAACTCGTATATAACAGGCCACCTAAATGGCTGCTGTCCCTAAGGGAAGATTTTTTACCACAATATTTCTTTGGTTTGGCAAGTGATTTCATTGCTCGTTTCTAAGATGAGCACCCCATTGTTTTGGAAGATGTACACACACATAATTAGGAACAGTCTTCTTCTGACAAGCATTTGCCCTTAGAAGAAAAGAAAGAGAGGCAGATGGAAAATGGATATCATGCAGAGGTAAGAATAAGTAAATCACCAAAGAAGGTCAGGCCAAGGATCTGTGACAGAGCAAAGGACTCAGGTTCTTAGAAAGGCCAAATATAATGGCTAATGACCCACTCATCTGTACTTTTCTTCCTCCCCCCTTTTTTTTTTTTTTTTTTTTTTTTTGGATCCCCAAGCCTGTTGTGTTGCTTTATTTTCTTTAGAATTGTCATGAACTGTTATATTCCAGCTCAAGCAATTCACCGCTGTCCTAAAACCATAGTACAGTTTTCTCAGTCTTGTGAAACTCTCTGGACACCTGAGCACATGCTGAAAATCTAGGTCTATAGTCTTTGATCTTTGAGGGTTTTTTCAGCTCCTTCCATTTACAGATTTTAGCTTTCTCACCTCATTTCTTCCACTTTTTCAATCCCTAATCCTTGAGATTCTCAATTTTTCTTTCTTTCTTCCCTTACCAGCCTTGGTAATACTAACTTTTTCCTTGTAACTGGTGTCATGAACTTGTTTTATCTCTTCTCAGATCCCTTTCCCCTGTGTCCTCTGTTCATTTTTTAAACATCATCTTCTCAACTGCCTCAAAATGTTTGTATCACTGACTTATTTTACCAAGTGAGCTCAACATCTGAGGTCCTGCAGGTTTTTTCTATACCTGTTTACTCATCTGGAATCAACTAGCAGAGTTTCCTTCGTCACAGGTCCAGGCCCACATGTGTGATCCTGACTAGAAGGCATTTACAGGAGCTGTCCTCCTGTGTGATTTCTGTGCTGGGAACATCTCCTGTGTAGGGATATCCAAGGTGGCTCCAAACAAGTGCACTCTCTTGGTGCTACAGCTCTGCCAGGCACCACATATACATGGTTGGAGTGCTTAAATTACCCTGTAGGTGAGACTGCAGGTGCCTTAGGTAGTTGCAAAAGCTTTACTCTACCCTTGGATTCTTGACATTTACCTTTTATAGCTGTCATGATCCTTGAGGTGATCCTTCTCTATTGCTGAATGTATTATATATTTGATAGGGTTTTTTTTGAAGATTTTTTTTAGTAGAAGTGGGGTTTTGTAGATTTTTTTTCCTTAGAGAAATGATACTGTGTTCAAAGATAATGGCAAAGAGCTCACAGTGCCATGCACCTTCACTTTTTTCCTTTGTCACCAGAGCATTCACTGTATTCCTCTGGCTAGGACACAGAATGCTTAGTTTAGTATCATCTTTCCTCCTGATGTTAATTAATTACCAGTAAATCAGTGACTGGTACATAATTACCTAGAACCTGACATCCTGAGTGCTCTGAAAGCATTTTACAAAGACTGCTCTAGGGCAAGAATATGGGGCATCAATAACTCATTAGGAGCACAAGAAAAATAGTGAGCACTGGGAATTATGCTTTCCCCCCAGTAGGAAGACAGGATGGTGGGGTTCATTCCCACTCTTAAAAACAGTGCCTTATTCTTTGTAACGTCCAAGTGCATTCATGGGATTTTAGTGTCATGTGTCACTGAGTAGAGTCAGGGGAACAACCCATGGCTGGCCATTGCCAGGTTTGCCATGAGGGTGGGGTGGATCCTGTGGATGTTCCTATGCATCTTCAGTTGTGCTGCAGGAAATGGATTTCGTACAGAAATGTCATACAGAAGGGGCTGGACCATCTTTAGGACTGGAGAACTGGAAATAGGTGTTTATTTGTATGAAGTACAGAAAGACAAATGTAATTTCTTTTTTTTCTTTTAGGCTTATTAAGTGACACTGCCAAAAGAAAAAAGAAACCTATAGAGATGTCACTAGATGTCACAAGGAAAAATGATGCACCACAGCTATGCTCACGATGAAGAGATTAATTTATTTCCTCTGACTCCAATCATTTATAGTTCTCAAAAAGTGCCAGTGGATTGGAGGGTGAACGTGCCACCTCTCCAATGACACTGGACAAACTACCTGTACATCAAATTTCTCCACCTCTATGAAAGAATGCAAAACAATAGGTTGTTTACAGAAAGTTGTGTGGGAAAGTTCTCTACAAGAATGTAAACTCAGAAGGCTTTAGAAAACTCTTAAAAATCAGGGCGACATAGAGAATTCACAGGAGATACCCTGGTGAAATTGCCATGTAAAAACCAAATTGATCTATTGATGATAAGAATGTGTAAGGGTAATTTTACAAGTCCCAGGTATAATTCTGAACATTTGTGTTAAAAACAAAATATAGAGATGCAATGAGGAACCTGATTTTTTACCTCAGGAAAATGAAAAGGTTTTATTGGAGGAAATAACAGAATCTGATTTACTTAGCTTAGCAAAATAAAACCCGTATAGATTTTAGTGACTAAAATAAAGGAAGCAGAAAAATAATTATTAATAGCAGTGCCTGTAAGTAAATGTGGACCCAAGTGATAAAGAGCAAGTTAGATGAAAGTTAGATGAGCACATTTCTTGAATATCTTGCCCAAAGATTTTCCCTAGTAAGATGGTAGTGGCAAACAATGAGCCAATTTTGAAAGTTTCAAAGTTTCATATGAGTTTGCTGCTGCTACTGGAACCTCAACTCAGCATCCCAAGAGAAGCCATTCATTTCTGCATGCTAGTACCATAAACAATTTTACCTTAATTTAAGGAATTCCTATTTCAGCACTTTTTTATTTTCTGGTGGGTTTATTTTTTTAGTGGATTGAATAATGATCTTGAATTCCAGCACTGCTTTAAGAGTTTTCAAGAGTTTTTCTCCCTTCTGAGGTTCCCCAATTTACCAGCAGTAGCTGAATGAGCCATTTGGTTCTGTCTCATATTCTGCTCTGCTTTTCACATCAGGAGTACTAATTTGTGTCCTAGAGTCAGTGAAGGCAGCCTGAGTACTTACTGATGGTACAGCTCCCCATGGGGACCTCTTGTATCCCACCTAGCTGAATTCAGCTGCTATTTGTTTTTCAGCTTACATTTTTCAAAATTTGATAAAACCTGAGGGAATTAGTTGCCTAATTCTTGCAGAATTACAATGTGAGTTGGATGAATAATTTCCTCAGACTTGTTTGAAAATCTAAGATTGTTATTCTAATATTATTCGTACTGCTGCATGTGTTTTCAGAGCTAAAATTCTGCAATAAAGAAGCTCCTGAGATCACATTAATTACAAGAATATTCACTTACAGAGTCATTTGTAAACACAACTCATATCTGGATTAGTTTGCATAATTTTTTTTAAAAGTAAAACTGAATATTAAGAAGCTGAACACACTGGCTTACATAACAGCTACACATCCTTCAGCAGCTGTAATTTCCATAGCATTGAACTTTAAATGGGAGAAGAAAAGAGCTGAGACAAAGGACATATTTTGAAGTTTCAGAGACTGATTCTGTAAATTGGTCAAATAAAGGTGAATGTTATTTATCATAAAGAGGACTACATTTCTGTCAGGTTTTTCCCCAATTAATGGTTCTTCAACCTTACAAATGAGAAAAGAAGAGTGTATGTCAAGGGAATCATATTCCCTTAACAAAAAGGGAACAGATGCCTAACCTATAAGTTTGCATATCTCTGTTTTATTACTGTCTTGCCAGTTCTAGGGTCAAAGCAGAGCCCTAACTAGTGGGAATGGAAAAATAAGGTAAAAGGTAAAAGAAAGAGATGAAATCAATAAGAAAGGGTTCAAAACATATGTCTGATGAGTTCTTTCTCACAGATAACATCACCAAGGAATAAAATTGAGCTGGAAGGTAACATGCTACCTTTCTGTCCAGTCAGTTCACTAGAAAATACTATATTTGATTCAAAGCTCTGTAGAGTTATCTAAGAGATGCTGTTTTCCATGATGTGCAAGAAATTCTGAAGGAATTAAAATACTTTTAGTTAGTTAGATTATGCTGCATTCTTCTCATTAACAAGGGGGATTTGGCAGAATTTGGTAGCCTCGCTCTTTGACTTTTCTGGAGATTCCACATCATTTGGTGTGAAAATAGTCCTGGTCTCTTTAAGGGAGGATAAGACAGGGGATAAATTGCCACCATGTGCTAAGAAGCTTTGGGATAAAGCCTTATTCCCCAAATGAGAATTGCTAACAGGAATTCCAAAAGGATTATTACAGACCTTTGCTTCCCACATTTTTTTGGGTGATCAAATCTTTGCTAGTTCATGTAGCTTATGAGCATTCAAAAAGGCCTGTTGTAAAATGTTCATCACTTAAGTCCCATTTTTGCTATCACCTGATAGCATTTTCCGATCTGGAGAGTACAACAACTTTGCTCTGGATTTGGTAAGAGGGTGATTAGTTTTACAACTGGAATTAGCACTGGAATTCTTCCCACCAAATTCGGGGTGTTTGTGCAAGCAACCTACTTGAGATCTCCTGGTGTCACTGCAGAGCACAAGACACTTGGAAAGCAGCATTCATATTGCCTGTATAAGTACTACTTTCAAGAAGAATTACTTTTGGTGCTCTTCAGAAAATTAGATTAAATAAGACACTCAACTTTCAGAGGTTTGGAGCCAGGCAAGACAAGTCTGTCACTTTCAGACAATTCCTTGGAGATGCAGAGGATGAGGGCCAGGGAGTACCCACCACACAGATCTACTTGCTGGATATAACCTTGATATATCTCTCCTTTATTGAAGAAAATTCACTATCCAGACTCTACTTGGCTTATGAATAAATCCAAGACTTATATATCCTTGGATTTTTTTTAATTATTTTTTTTGTCTCAGTCCTTTATTCTCCACAGAACTCTGCTTCTCAGAGTAAAAGGTTAATGATCTTTGGCTTTGGGCTGACCCAGGATCAGAGCAGCAGTTTCTTTTCCTTGACTGCAGCAGTAGGCGAATTCAGGGCCTGTTTGAAAACCTGGCTTTACATGCAGCTCAGGTTTAGACAGGGGAACCTTGTGTAGTACAAGTCCTCTGTGAAATTAGGTGACTCTATGTTGAAAGAGGCAATTTTTTGATTAAAAGAAAAAAATCTGATAAAAGCATGTGTTTGTTTTTGGAGAACAGCACGACAACGTGTATCGTTTTTATCTGTCAACAGCCATCACCTTGTCAGAGTTTGGCTGCTGTTGATTTATTACAACCTATGTGAATGTATAATTGGTAGGCTGGTCCTCAGATCTATGAAGGAGAGGCACAAATTTGGAAGCCAGATGTCCCATGGTAATGTGCTAAAAGAGAGAGATAATCACCAAAGAGCTGAGAAGCCCTCCGACTCATTACTCTTACATACTCTCTTAGCCTTAAGATTTATCAGTGTTTGTAATGAAAGCATCTAAAATGGAAACAACTTATTAACTTCTCTAAAGGCACCATCTTCCATTCCCCACAAATAAATCTTTTATCGGGATCTGCAGTGCAGTGCAGGAGTCCCTTTTAGTCAGAAATCGGGGGGAATTCACTGAGGAACACTACTTAGCAATGCTGTCCCAATGCCCAGAATGACCTTGACAAAGAGAAAAGACTTTGGAGGTGGAAATTTCCTGGCAAAATAAGGCATGCAAGGAAGTATTACTCTCACTGAGGAGTTTCAGGGATGATTCTTGGAGGTGTTCCATCCGGACTATTTCCCTGCCAACACTGAAGGTGCGCAGACTGTGCCTGCAGAGGTGTGGTCTGCCCTTGACCTGTGTATGGCTCAGCCTTTAAGTCCAGGCATCAAAGACCATGGGATCTGAAAAATGTATCCTGCCAGAGGGAGGACGGGGCTGTAGTTCTAGCAGAACTGGTCTCCAGCTGAGCTGAAGGAATGTTACATTTTAAATATTGACTTGTGCTTTTAATTTGCTATTAGTCACAGCGGGTTTCAGAGCATTCGGGTTTCACGAGGGGGCCGTGGCTCTTCAGAGGTGATGCCATTAACACATACCTCATTCCTGGTGCTGGAATACTGGCTGGCAGAAGGCAGGTTACTGGAAATCTTCTGGGGACTGCAGAGGACTTCTATAGGGGAACACTTCTGTTGGACAGGAAGGTAGGGACAGAAAGGCAGAGCTGTAAAACCCCTGTGTAAATTATCATTTGTCTTTTCCCTCTAATTCAGTCCTGATCTGGAGAGAGGGAGAGTGATATGTCATTAAAGGAGTCTTAGTGGGTTCACAGACCAGGTGATGTACATCCTCTATTTGCTTCAGACAACCACATGTACATCTTTCTAATGTGATTAGGCCGTCATACAGGGCACAGATCAATTTATTATTCTGCCTGGGAGCACCATGTTCCTCTTTAAAAAATTGTTACTCCTGAAGTTGGCAATTACTTTAAAATAAATTTACCAAAGACAAAATTGTGCCTCTTGGGTCAGTTAATGACTTCCCTGTTTTTTCTTGAAGAGACAACCTGTTTATTAAAGACCTCCTTAGTTTACTGTGTTGGGTTTTTCACTTTGAATAATTGTCCAATTAAATATAATTTGGAAGTCCATGCTAACCTACTGCTTGCATTGTATAAGTAAGAATATCTCTGAAAGATGTGCATTAATAAATCCCACTGAGCCCTATCTCTTTTAAAAAATGGTTTCCTTTGTTTAATTTTAGAATTCTTTCACAGGGCTCTAAGCCTTACATTTGGAAATGCTGCTGTTTTCACACAAATAATTTATACAGTCCATTCTTTCAGATTCTGTAGAAAACATTTTTATCATTCATTGTAAGATAGCTTATTTTAAAAATTATTTTTAACCTATTGTTTAGCTTTGGAATATGTTCTGCAGTTTAAAACTTTACAGATTGTATTTTGTGTGTGTGTGTATCTAGGGATTTCTATTCCTAATTTGCAAGGGGGAAATAATATGAAGTTAAGTGGATAAAAGAAAAGTAATTAAATGTAGCAATTAGATGAAGTTCTAGAAACCCAAGATGGAATTGGTCAATAAGAGATATGTAGAAGGATAAAGAAAAATTATGTTTCCTGATATAAAATGTTCCACAGAGATATAGTCATGCCTGGCCTTGCAGTCTGAGCATGAGGCTGGCAGCAGGACCTCTCACTTTGACTCAAGCACAAAGAACATTGATGTTTCTTTATCTACTAGGATCTAAGTCACTCTAACTCATTTTCTCCTGTGGATATAAGACTTTCATTCCTAATAGGAATATAATGAGTATTGATTAGCTAATCAATGTAATTAATAAAGATTTTTTAGAACTGGGGAAATAACAAAGCATATGGGGGAAATTTTATCTCATTTTGCAACTCGTAAAAATACTGCCACAAAATGAATTCCAAAAGATATTTTATGCTATTGTAATTACACTTTTAATTTTAATTATGATTGTTCTTAATGTACTAAAAATGTATTTCTGTTTTGCTATAGGTAGGGAAAGACAAACACTAAATTGACATTAGGATTGAAATTAGCTGTGTACTCTGTCCTTTATGTTCTGGTTGCCTTCACCCTCTAGTGAAACATAAGAAGCTGGAAAGCTTATTTGCCTTTCCTAGTCTATCAGTGCACAGAACACCTAATTAATGTTGAGGGCAGTAACACAATCTGCTCTTCCTAGAGAGTTAAGGTCCAACAACCATCCAGACACAAGATCAAACTCCAGCCAAGTGTTTTCAGCTAAACTGGAACAGAAGTTAATGGGTACTGCCCTCTTCACTGTACCACCACCCGTGGGCAGGAGGGTGCATATAAATACCTGTAGAAATCTGAAGGACATATATCATTCATTTCCTGCTGAGATGGGGAGCTGCATAACTTCACTGGAATAGTGGTGAAGAGTGGTGGACTTTTTTTATCCAGTATTTTGGTCATGTAGTTGTTTAGAAGGAGCGCTTGCAGATAAAATAGCTTGGCTGTATCATGGAATCAGGAAGATTTGGGATAGCAGGAGGCCAGAAAGTGGCAGCAGACTTCAAAGGAGGTGGATTCCATGCCTGAAAAGTCACATTATATACACCTTTTTCTCCCTTTAACTACCCAGGACGTGCATGCCCAAACTGGGTTGTGGCATTCTATAAGTGAAAAACAACCTGGTCTTTACTGGACATTGTGACAAGGTATCGTGCCTTGCTTTGAACAAGGGGCCAGTATTTAGTGGTTGCTCTTATCCAAGCAGTACAGAGCAGTTTTGAGAATGGGAAATAAGATAAAAAGAATAACTTGAAAGAGTAGTTCTTTCTTTGAGGAGGATCTAAAGAAGAGCAGACATGATAAGGAAGTAAAACAATAAATAAAATTTTCTCAAAATCAAGAGTAAGAATGTTAGAACTTCCACAAATTCTTTAAAAACACAAAAACATAGAGACAAAAGGGGTAGCTATACCTGTTTCACCTCCCTTAATGTATGCTTACCTATGTAGAATCCCAATCATCCGTATTCTCTTTTGGAATGATGTATTGATTACTTTAACTGCACTTGCCATGGAGCTGGACCCTAAGTATACTCTTACTTC
The DNA here is from genome assembly GCF_026979565.1 of Vidua chalybeata. NCBI lineage: Eukaryota > Metazoa > Chordata > Aves > Passeriformes > Viduidae > Vidua > Vidua chalybeata. The sequence continues at coordinate 51,635,666 of NC_071535.1, read as the reverse complement.
TGCAAGAGTTGTTTCATTTTCCAGAAATAATTTTTTATGCCAATTTAGTAGAAAGCAAGCCAAACAGAGCTTCCCCAAAACTAAGCAGAAGGATTGGCTTAAACCATGTTCTGATTACTTTTTGAAAGATGGAAGACTGATGCTTTTGAAACAAAACACTTTCCTGACAGGCATGAGCAGCAATGGCACCCCTTAAGAGCATCCATATCAAACAGCACCTGCAAGCTTTTCATGCATCCCTGCAGTACTCTGCATCCCAAAGACCTAGTTTCCAGCTGGGAAAAAGCATGGTAGCAAGAAGTTTGTTGAAATGATGCCATTTTGTGAAATAGTACTGTGGTGACAAATCAGAAAATTCAGACAATTTTTTTATCAATATTTTCCAGCCAGCTCTTATTTACTCTCTCTCTCTCATGAGCAACTTTACAGAATGCAGTGCTTAGTTCATGCCATGGTTACTCAGTTAATCACCAAAACCTGCCTTTCTTCTCCGTTTTCTACATAAGTATCTACTTCACAGGCTTAGTGATTAGTCTGGGGTTTGCAAGAGTACATAAGCAAGACACCATATCTGTCTTCGTGCTGGAAAAGCCCTGCTTGAGCTGTTCTTACATTAATAAGTTTATCCAGGTTCACCAAGTAAGCTTAGGTGGATTCTGACAGTACTCCTCTGAAGTGAGCAGCAAGTTTCTTGCTGGAAGCAGAAAGTACTTACTGGTGTTTCATGTCAGTGAGATGCACTAAGTAGTGCCTGAGGAGTGGCAGCAGAGCCCTAGAATGGATTTTTGTAGGGTTGAGGGCTGGGCCATGGTAAATTGCCATTATTGACTGTAGTTCTTCACTGTCCTTCAGTGTGTGGGGTATCACAGAGGTGTGTGGGAACTAATAATGCCCAGCAGAACTTTTATCAGTGCCAGGGAGAAAGGAACAGGAGTACAGTCTAATGCACCACTTACTTCTCCACTTCAGTGGGTATCAGCTCTTCAGGACCACTGTTGTGCCAAACAGATAAGCAGTTTGTTTCTGGAGACAAGGGAGGTGCTTGAAATCCTGAAGATGTGTGTGGTGATAATTGTTAGTTTTTAATAACTGGGCCAGTTGACAACTCATAACATTCTTCAGTTTCTAAATTAGCATAGTCTGAGCTAGTCTAGGTTAGCTTAATGAAGACATGAATGGAGACAAAATTTCCATTTTTGCTCCTTCAGTTTTCAGATCCATTAAGGCACTAATATAATGTTAGGTTTGATTATAATTCAAATTATTTTGTAATAAATTTAACTTCAAGTACAGACAGTGATTAGTAGTCAACAGATGCAGCAGGTTGCACAGCAAAGGGCCAAATGGATGATTAAGTGATCAGAGCATCTGATGTGAGGGAGAGCTGGGATTGCCTAACCTAAAGAAGAGAAGGCTCAAGAGGATCTTCCCAATGTGTATAAATACCTGATGAGAGGGTGTAAAGGTGACACACTCTTCTCATGGTGCCAAATGATAGGACAAAAATCAACGAATAGGAATGCATGAATAGAAATACAAGAAAATACATTTTCACATCAAAAGAAAACCTCTTACTGTGAGGATGGTCAGCCTCTGGCAAAGGTTGCCCAGACAGGTTGCTGAGTTTCCATCCTCAGAGATGCTCAAACCCCAGCTGGAAACAGCCCTGAGTAATGTGCTCTAGTTGATTCTGCTGTGAGCAAAGCAGGAGCAGACTAGACAGTCTCTAGAGGCAGCTCCCAACATGTTCTGTTATTCTCTTTTCTATCAAAGGTCAAATTTCTGGTGTGTAATTCAGTACTAACTGAAACTGACTGGTGTCTTTACATCAGTTTCAATGATCATGGTTCAGGTCAAGCATGAGAGGAAAAATAAACAATATTAGCAGAGATAAAAACTCAGACTTGGGAGCAGAAGAAGCAGATGTACCAATAAAAGTAATGAACAGTCACTAAAACTGTAGCTGTGAAAAGGTGCAAAAAGAGATATCAAAAGTGATGCCAGAGAGGAGCAGAGCTTTATTTCTGCTTACAGTGCATCTCTGTTATGACAAAAAAAGCTGGGTTCTGGATCTCTACCTATCCAATCTTCTTGGCCCCCTAGGTTTCTTCAATACCAGCCTCCATGCTAAACAACACTTCTACTTTGCAGCTGACCAAGAGCACGGGTTTTTAAAATATGGGTTGTTTAAAGAAATTAAACAAGTATATATGATAGCATGCTTTTAACAGTTTCTAGATTTTTAGTCCAGTGTCCATTTTAAGCTCTTAAATTACAGCTAACATTAAAAAAGGAAGGTAGAGTTCCTCTTTTATTCAGACTTACAGTTAATTTAACAAAGCAACTGAATATGTATTTACCATGAATAGAGTAATTGAAGGGTGAAGGGTCTGAAACACAAGTTTTATAAGGAGAAGCTGAAGGACCTGGTTACTTAGTCTTGAGAAAAGGAGGATGGAGGGAGACTTAATTACTCTCTACAACTTCCTGAAAGGAGATTGTAGACAGGTGGATTTGGTCTTTTCCTCCCCGTAACAAGCAATAGGACACGAGGAAAGAGCTTCAATGTTGTGCCAGGGAAAGTTTAGATTGGATATTAGAAGAAATTTCTTCACTGAAAGGGTATTCAAGCATTGGAGCAAGTACCCAGGGAGGTGGTACAGATACCATCCCTGAAAGCTTTCAAAAAAACCAGGTAAATGTGGAGCTTAGGGACATGGTGTAGTGGTAGGAATAGTTTAGTGATAGACCTGGCAGAGCTAGGCTAATGGTTGGACTTGATGGTTTTAGAGGTCTTTTCCAGCCTTAACGACACTGTGATTCCATGATCACTGTCATGCTTGGTTGTAGACACTTTTTAACATTGAGTATATCAAACTTTGACCTGATGCTGCAATCTAGTCGCAGTTCCTAAGAAGGTTTTTAGGATGAAGACTGTCTTAAACATCTTTCAGAACTTATAGGCGACCTTCTTTTGTTTCCTTTTCATGAATATGCTGGTGGGCATGTGGGTGGCTTTATGGATTTTCTTCCTTCTGAGGTCACATGGTTTATGATATATGTTTATAGAAGTCATTGGTCCATCTTCTAAACTAGTGTTGCCTTTTAAGTATGGATGATGAAACCATGATAAATAACTCAGTCTTTTATATAGACTTCTACTCTTGGACAGATGTCATGGTATTTCAGCTTGTTGAGTGGCTTAGGAAGTGAAATAAGTCAGCCAAATGCAGCACTGGGAGGCAGTCAGCACCTGTATGTTCTCTACCTTGCTGTGCTACCTGCACTGAGATTTTTTATCATTATGTTCATAATACTTCTGCTGTCAGCTCATGGGCTGGAAATGAGAGACAGATATGTCAATGTTTAAGAACTGTCAACATGATAGGGCAGTGGACGTGGTTGAAATGGCTCTTTGTTGCATAAGGGGAAGTCTTGCCAGTAGAGATTAAGGAAGTATTGAATAATCTTCTAAGACATGGAGCAATGAAACAGTTGTGTCTTCCTATGTTTAAGGACTAATTGGGTTTGGAAGTAATTCAGGGAGAGCTTAATCTTTAAAAGGAGACCATATGCCTTGTCTTGTTTTGTTGTAAGACAAAAGCTGTGAGCTGATGAGAGCAGTTTAAGTTAGAGGTCAGTGCTGGCACAGGAATGAATGGGTATGAATGAAATGGCCTGTAAATAAGATGATTTTTAATCCTTAGAAGAGCCTTAGTGAGATTGACTGCCACAAATAACTGAAGCAATTTTAAGATGAAACTGGTAAATTTGAGAAATATCCAATTGCTGTGAGAGGGAAAAGGGCACTCCCTGGCCTAGGGGGTCACTCACAGCCATAAGCTCCTACATCCAGGGCTATTGAGTGTGTTTCTTTCAAAATCTGATTTTTTTATACTTTGTTCCAAACTGGTGGTCTCCTGCTACCATCTGTCACCTGCATCAGGACTAAATTGTGTCTTACTTTGTAAGACATAGAACGTGTGATTTGAAAGTTAATGCAGTATTTGTTCAGTGTATTTGCATTTTTGTGCTTGATGCTAGTAGAAGATACAGCCCTAGATTCCTCCTCTGTGGGCTATGATTCACCTTCATTATAAATATTTCACATCAGCCTCATGCTTAATGATGCTGTTGGAAGTGAGAACATCTGGATTCTTTTACCAGGTGCTATAGCTGGATCTTACAAGTTGTATGCATTGCTTTTACTGTCTCTATTAAAAATTAAGACAGGGGGAATATGCCTAAATTCTTCTGAAGAGCCAATCTTGAAATTGCTCTATTAGATTATTGTATAATTCCCACTACTGCGATATTTGAATAACGCCCTACAATATTCATGTGTGCTTAGAGGAAATGATGTACTGAGGTGATAAAGGACGTGCTCAAGGTTATACAAGAAGTCTGAGGTGAAAGAAAGCCTGACTATGCCTCTACATGTGTCTGAGCAGTGCACTGTCTATTGGGCTATTAGCAAGGATGCCAACTTCCTGCTAAAAATACTATTTTGACCTCAGACTCTGGTCATTTGGCTCTTATGGAATCATAATTTTGCTTCTTGAGATTCCTTTTGGTATTTTTGTGAATCCAGAAGATGTGGCTTCCTGCCTAACTACACCTTTCCTGTTCTTCATACCTATCTCCTGGCTCTTTTTCAAAGTGCCATGGTATGAGCAGCATGGTGTCTGTCACAGAAATATTTATATGTGCAGTTTGGGGTGTTTTGTCTACCCTCAGTGCTCCTGTGGATGATCAGTGACTACATTGAGCCTTCACAGAAAGGGGGAGCACGCAGGTGATGCAGGGCTTAGTGCTAGCCTGCTGGGAAAGCTGTGACTAACAGCATCACGTGCTTGGGTGGATATTTGTGGGAAGCATTATTCTGAGATATCCCCCAAGCTCTAGCCATATGGATATCAGAATTACTTTCTGAAATGATATTTGAAGCCAACTTAAAATCTGTCTGTCAAGAAAGTTTCAATTTCTTCCACATCTTCCATTTTACGTTGTTCAAAACTCATTTTAAATTACTGAAAATATGGTTACTGATGTCTAAAGGTGTAATTAAAAAGAATTAATGCTGCTGGTGATCTTGTTTTCTAAAATTTTATGTGATTAAACTAATGACCTAGAACTTTCCACTGACACTATGAAAGTGACATGAATTCTATGTGGTGGAGGCTGAAGGCTGGGGCAGAGAGCTTTGCAAGGGGGTGTTGAGAGCCACTGGAGAAATTGGACTCATTACAGCTGTGATGGTATTAGGAGAGGATGGTAATCAGATGGTGGTGGGTTTATTATGCTAGCATTGGTTTGCTGGTTCGCTCTGCTGATAGGTGTAGCTCAAATCCTTTAACACAAAACAAAGTCTTTTAAACCCTGCTCTTTCAACAATTCATTTAACAAGGAGAAGTGCTTTGAAATTAGTCCTTGGATATTGTGTCTTCAGTTTACGTCCTTAGTGCAGTTAGCACTTAATATATCCCTTTCAGAAGCAGATTGTCACTGCAGAGTGTCTGTACACAGTCTGTCTAATTCATCCACAGAGGTCCCACTGCATTTCAATTGTGTCTTTTTGTTGCTTTTAGGAGCAAAGCTTGGGTTGCTGCACATTCTTGCCACCTTTTTCCACTTCACTGAAATCATTCACTTGATTTAAAAAACCCTACACAACTAAATTGATTCAGTAAATCCCTTTTTCATGTACAGTAAGTGGTTTGGTGTAAGGCACAGAAATCTTTCTACTTTTACACTTCCTTTCATTTCATACAATTGTCCTTAGAAAAGTAAGTCTATAAATGATAAAAAAAAATACAAAGTGGAGCCAAGTTAGAAGGAAAAAGTTTTAACTAGCTTTTTTGTCAAGCTTCAAACAATGCTTTCTCTGATTCTGACTTTCTCTTTCTGACCAGTGTCTGTTTACAGTCACTCATCATTAACTATACGTATTTATCAGGGTTTGCAGCCACTGCTGGCCTATTTGATACTCCTCTTTTTAAACAAAAACACCCTCAGAAATTGATACGGTAGCCAAAATGATATTCATAAAAAATTTAAGAAAGAGCTCTCAGCATTAAAAAAAAAAAAAAAAATTTTTTTTTGAAGGAGCTGAAAAGAAAAAGGTCTTGGAATTACAAGCAGTTAGACTTGGTTTTTTTGCGTAATGACTCCTGGTATCCCACTGTGAGAAGACTTTCCCCAGCTTCTCGTCTGCATTCTTCCTCGTTCCCTGCGGGAGAATGAGTTGGATTTGTCTGCCATATTCACAGCAATCGAGGTGATCCAGGTTGAAAGAAAATCAATAAGATGTGTCCATTTATGCCTCACAAAGGAAGAAAGGTCTAAAGAACAGACATGGGACGTGATTCAAGCACTAGAGACTTAATAAGACTTCTACTTGTGTTTGAAGGGGATGGTAATTTATATTTTACTTTGAACTTTTTTTATGCTTCATAACTATTGGGATTCGGGCTGACATGGGAAGCAAGGAAAAGAAGGTTTGATGCTGTCTTAGAAGACCTAACCCATTTGGGAAGGCCATGCTCAAAAGTTCAAAAAATTTTGTTTTAGAAAAGATTAAAGAGACATCATATCATCGTACTGATTTATCGCTATTGATAAAACCGGTTTAAAGTATTTTGGATTGGGGTACAATAAAAAAAAAGTCTTTCTTCGAGAACAGCTGCAAGTTTCTCATTATTGGCTGTCTTTTCTGTGTGTTTGATATAATTTTGCTTCGAAATAGAGGAGCAGCCATAATAGGTACCCTGGTGCCACTTGAAGCTTTGTCAGGGCAGCTCCCCAAAAGTGGTTGTTGTTCTGCTTGATGTCTGTCACGTTGGCCACCAGGGTCCTGCTGTCCCAAGGGTGTGCTCTGTCAGCCCTCAGCGAAAATACTCTCTGCTTTAGCCTATGTTGTTTTTTCAAGCCAATCTTGTGGTGTACTTGTACAAGTGAGATGTAAGCATGCTCTTATTCAGCAGGAATTAGAACCAGTGGGAGTTTCAGAAACAAAACCAAAAAAAACTTAAAATAAACCAAGGCAGGGTGCAGGCGTTGGGTCTCGGTATTGCAATCTCTGTTTTTTTTTTTTTTGGTCATAAAAAGACAAAAGTGAAAGCTAGCCTTCCTACCAAAGGAGTAAATGGCCTCAAAAATGATGTCTCAGCAAGGCATGGAATAAAAGCTTGATGATCTATGAGGTAGTGTGATTACAAAGTGGAAGAGGAAATATTCTTTCTTTTTCTGCTCTTCCAAATGTCTTGGCTATGCATTCCCATCAGAATGAAGGCTGACACTGAATAGGACTCAGATGGAAGATCTGAAATGGAGATGGTGTATCCAAGGAAAACAAAAATCACATTTTGGAGTCTTGACTCTTCTTCCTCAGTAGCCCTTGAAGAAAGTTTCAATTATAAGAGATAGTTCCAAGAAGAAAATTGTGCTTAGTGCATTACATAGGATAAAGTTAAAGATGTAAAGAGGATAGAGACAGATTTAGAGCTGTACTTTAAAGGTATGCAGAGGTTTATCATTACTAAAACTACCATTTTTTTCCAAATCAGCCCCTTTTCACTGAATCTTTGGCAGATTTTTTCAGTTTTATCCAACTTTGAGTCTTTTCAAAATAAATTGAAAAGTGAGTTTGAGAGACATTCAGACTATTAATGGATTTTTTTGAGGCTTAATTGGTATCAAACAAGATTTTAGTGAATACAGCCAAGTGTGCCCATTGCATTGTTAAATGAGCAAAGCTAGCATTTAACTGAGATAGACTCACACCACTGTCCTTCATTTTCAAGGGCTGTACTTAAATGGGGTGAGATCAGAATATCAAAGCAGTCCATGTAATGTGCACGTTTTTTTTTTGAGGTTTCCTTCATATGTGTTTCAACACAGTGCTGACCACTAATAAAACAATTAATACAGAAATAGAGGTGTGAACAAAGCAATTGTGCAACAGTGAATGAAAACCTAAGTGGGCCAGGATGCATTGCCTGAAAAGGAAATGTAAAAATAAATCCCAGCAAATTGGAAAGGGATTGGATGAAGCAGCTGACCAGCCCAACACACAGAAGTGAGATTTTGCAGGCCTTGGAGGATCCTGGAAGTGTTTTGGTATCTCATTTACATAACAAAGGAGGTACAAAATCAGCTTTGCATCCAGGGGACTACACAAGCCTGAGACAGGGAGAGGTGTTGAGAGCAGAGATTGCTCTCCAGGCCCCTGTCAGAAAATGCTGTATCTCAGTGAGGTGCTGCATGGCCACTTTGGGCTGGCAAGATGCTGTTCTCAGATGCCAGTTGCCTCTTTGGCTTACACCAAACAAATGTAAGTAGCTGTTCTGCTTCAGAAAATCCCACCAGACAGAACCCAGTTTCTTGGCACCTTGTCCTGCTCTGCCTTTCATTTCCCAGGGGGATGAAGTGGATTCCTCTGACACAAAGAAATTTCTATTTCTGTTTCTGTGCGGCCCTTTCGGGAGCTCTTGGCAAAAGTGTTGTAGGTTTGCTGGACCACCCTTGCTTACTGTGCTGCTTTTCACTCTTCCTGCTGCAGCTGGCCTTGATTTCCACACAGCAAACTCTTTGTAAAGAGGAGCTAACTTGTGGTGTAAATAAATAACTGAAGAAACTGATGATTTGGTGTTTGCAAATAGTGTATTTCTGTGAGCTATTAGCAGGTGGACAAAGTCTCAGCAGTCCTATCTGTGAGACATGCAGACATTTTTGTCTGAATATGTCCCTGGGAGAGAGAAGGATTCCTGAAGTGGCATTAGAGGAGATTTGCACCAGAAAGGGAAGCGGTACCACCATTTTGGCTTTATTGGTAGAAGCTGGGAATTTGGAAGCTCCAGTATAGTTCTATGAACAGATTTAAGTGTATCATTGGCTCTTCGTATTTCATTTTTTGTTAATATTGAAAGGAAGGAAACAGCAGTACTCTGAAAGGACAAAGAGATCTTTGCTACAGCAAGGTTCAGGGCAGGCTGTTGCTTTACTTGGAAATGGAAAAGCACCTTCCTTAACAGTACACAGCCCCTGTAAAGAGCCAGCCAGCAGTGGTCTTGGCTCTCAGGGATTGCACTGCATTTACTGCCAAATGTGTCTCCTTCCCAAAAGTTTACCAGAGGGAATGGGGTAGGTAGGACTGTTGTAGCACCCCCAGGTGAGCTGCCAGCCCTGGCTGAGCACACCCAGTCTGTAAGGATGCACGGTACCTTCATCTGCCCTTGAGAAGATGCTCCAAATGTTTTTAAATTTGAATCAGATATTTTGGTGCAATGCAGGGTTTACCATGCTGAGGTCCTGCTCCTCAGACAGAGCTCCCCATTGCAACTACCAATGCAAAAAGGAACCATAGAAACATATTCAAGAAAGCATGCACACAAGGAAAAGAAGGTTCATTCCCTGCCCAGGCATTCTTAGCTTCCATTGGAAGGTGGCTTCAGTTCCCTGGGAAAAACCTTCTAGATTATTCACCCCGAAAGGCAGTTGTGGGACTGTGTCTTAATGGTGATGCCTGGCTAGTTCATTCTGAGGAAATATTCTGAAGAAAAATGCTTGTGTTTCATTATTGTATTTCTTGACTTGGTTCAGCATTTCTTTCCAAAAGTTGCAAAAACTTTACTGAATAATGACGAATGGGAGACACTAAAAAAAAAAAACAACACCAGGCCCCAAACCTCCCAAATGTGAAGTGAGCTCAGTTCTCCTTCACAGAGGAACTGTGAGAATTATTATTCTTTATTAAAAAGAAATTCTCATTGGAATGCAAATTTTGATTTTGATTATCTGTCATGGCCTGCTTTGAAGTTTTTCAGACAAAAATAAATATCTCCATAACAGAGAGGATTATAGTAGTCTTGTTTAGAATCATCTGGCTAAGAGTGACATCTAATCTCAGAATATATAAGGTTTTGAGGCCACAGAGACTTTGAAAAAGCTTGAATCTCTTATGTTTTGTAAATTTTCTATAAATGGTTTAATAAGGTTTTTAGTTCAGCCCCAAAAAAACAAGGACTAAAACATTTCCATCAACTATATTGTTGAAGAAATATAAAAGAGACATAATTCAATTTAAATAAAGCTGTAGCTAGGTTATATCATCCTTATCTCAGTAAAAAGTATTTTCTTTTACAATCCCAAATAAATAAATAAATATCTGTGACTCGGCTTTGAAGGCTTCGCTTGGATAAATCAGGCTTTGGCAGCTCTGTATTTCATGAAACAATACCTCTAGCTCCACTGGAATGGGAGTGGGATGTTTCAAGCTTTATGATTCTCTTCAATTCTGGAGCATTAATAGGGCTATTTGTAAAGAAAGAAATATAATGAGTTATCACAAAACACAGCAAGGACTCTAGAAAGGGGCAGCCTCCCATCCATCACCCATTCTAGCGTATTCACAGAAGAACAGGGCAAGAAATCTTGTGAGGACGATGGGGAATTTTGCTTTTACTCTAACCTGACTTTCACAAATTGTGATGGGCCTGGAACATTATTTTCTTTACAAAATGACCCCAACCTGATCCTAAATTCAAAGTGTGAGAGCGTGTGACACAGGTTTTTGTGGAGATTTTTTTTCTACCTTCCTCTACTTTATGTTTTGAGAAGACATTTTCTTAATTAAGATTTATTTATGAAAATAAAAGTATTACATTATTTTGATCTGATATAGTGGCTAATTCAGGATGCTGACATTGCCATATTTCTGTGGCACCTTCTGGTAGGGCTATTAGTAAAGTTACGTGTCATTTCCCCTCTCTTCTCCTCTATTTTGGAAGTTTATTACTAAGCCTTGAAAAGTTCTTATGGGTTCACACTGCCATATGAGTTGGGAACTTGAGAGCAATTTTATTTTGAACCTTTTAAAGAAAAGGAAAACCTACAGTGAGCTGTGGTTTACGTGTTTTTTTGGTTTTTTGTTTTTTTTTTTTTTTTAAAGTGACGGAAAAACCAAACAGAACTAAAATCTTATCTGGCGTGTGCTGTGATGTATCTGCAGTCCTGTTCTCTCTCATCACACTTAGAATCCCTAATGAACCCAAAGAAGGCTTTGAGTGAATATGGTTTTCAAGAAGGACTGAAGGTTTTACCCCAAAGATAATGAGATAATTAATGTATTTCATAGTGTAGTTCAGAGACAGTGAACAGCTCAAGGTAATGAAATGAAACACGCATACCAAAACAAAGGGCACAGCAGGAAATAGTCTGAAGTACATGATAATCAATTTTCACATTATAAGCTTTTACATCTCTCCTTCCATATATCCTATTATAAAAGGGCCTGTTGCTTATTAAAAAGGAAATTGAGATGTCACTAACTGTGGAAGAGCAGATCCTCAGGCAGTAGAAATCAGTCTACTGCACTGAAGTCAGTCATGCCAGTTGTGGATCTGACTCAGGATCCTTCTGGTATGGTAAATCGGTTTTAATCCACAATCTAGAAGTTTCACTCTTAAAACTTTGTGTTTTGAAAGTTGGAAGACTGAGGGAGGGTTTTTTTTTTGAGTTTTACAATGTAGATTACTAACAGCAGAATATTTAGGAAGAGCAGAAAGAGCGTCCTGTCTTCTTCTGATGCTCAAGGAGCAATGCTGGAGTGGGACTCTCCAGAGGACCTTATTTACATACTCTACACTTCCCATATGAGCAGTTCCTTCAGTAGTGTTACTTCCAGTGCCCAGGAGTGTCTGGGTTGGTGCCATCTGGCAGACATTGGCAAGGGAGAAAAAGATCTTATAGTTCTCTCAGCTTGCCTGTGGGAGAAATTGTCTGTTATAGACAAGAAGGTACATGAGGGAGATATTGTTTTTGCAGCTGAGGTGTTTATTCCAGATGAGCATGGTAAAAACCTGTGAATTTCTTGCAGAGTCCAATGTCCTAAATATATGCACCAAGCCCTTTATAGAAAATGTAGCTCAAAGACTTTTAGTGCAACATCTCTCTGTGTGAGAGTCTCTGAGCTGATATCCCTTCTCCCTGCCTCAGGAGCTTCTCCCCAGGTTAAACCAGGAAGCAGAGAGAGGCATTAAACCACTTATAGCAATCCAAAGGTGTCCTGATGAGATTTAACATTTCAGTAAGGCACATCTGAGATGTGACCCTGTGCAGTGGTATCTGGATTCTCTCCTTCTAACCTTGCTCGGTTGTCCTCCCAGGACTCTCATCAACTTTGTCCTTCCTTTTCTGTCACGCAACGGGCACAGGCAAACCATTGTAAAACTTCTCTGCAACTCCAGTGTTTGTAGGACAGTGCTGAGGCTTTTGCTGCCCGGGGTGTGATTAGGTGGCATGCTTATTGATCTCCTGTCTCACAGAATTTCTGCAGAGCTACAATCCTGACCAGTATATTTTTCAGTGATGAGTCCCGTGTGTTTTCCAATGAGAGAATTATTTTGAAACCTGGGCTTTATGGGATTATGCTCTCTTACAGTATACAGGTATATCAAGCCATACATGAGGAATGGCTTACGTGCTTTGACTCGTTAGCTATCCCCTTAACAATAATGAAAATAGTCTCAGCTGGTGTTCGTCAGGTTCATGGCTTCACAGAAATAAGGAAATTCACATGTGAACTGAAAGGTTACGGCGAAGTATTGAGCATGCTGCATCATTTTGAGACAGCAATTTTACCATGTGCCATGAGACCAAGAGTGTGATAAAAACCAATGGGAAACACTTGGTTTCACAGCATCATGAAGCAGAACTTGAGGGGCCAGTGCACTGTGGTCTGTAGAGTTGCTGGCAATAAAGTGCTCTGAAGTGCTCTGATTCTGTGTTTGGAACTCTGCAGAAGGATATAAGCTCTCTTCCATGGCCACCAAGGCCTGCTGCTCTGGATGGGTGAGATGACCTAAACTGACTCTTCCTCCCTTAGAGCAGCGGTATAAGAACTCATCTCGCTTCTTGCTAGTGCCAAAAGGCTACAGTTTGCAAAACTGAGAAATTATACAGGTTTTGGGCCTGTGTATTGTACTCTGTGTACCTCATACTACCAGTCTTCCTGCAGCACCCTTTTATTTTTCCTTCAGGAAAAAGAACATTGAATTTCTAGTGGCAATCACCAAAATATTTATTGTCTGTCTTTCCCTTCACAACTAAACAATGGATGCTGGAGGATTTTTGCAGTTTTGCTACCGATACCATACTCAGTATAACCAACTAAGAGCAAATGCAGCTCTTAATTATTTTAGGGGCTTTCTTGTCCACAGCATCTCACTGACCATTTTCCTGATCAAGGTGAGGAGGATCTAGTCTTGTTACAGTATTGAAAGGGACTCAGAACAATAGTGGATACTCTCTTGTGTCAGACGAAATGGGGCTGGCTCTGTCTGCCAGCAACCAGCCTTTTAGAAGTAAAGTTATAAAAGGTCTAAAATGCTTCTATCTGCAGTGGCGGAAAAGTGAGGCCATATGCTGAGCCACCTGGCTGTACAGAGGAGCTGCTTGTAAAGCCCCATGGCCAATGAAAGGAGATTGTTCAGGTGGCTTTGAGAAGGAGGCAGGCAGGATTGCTTTATACATTATAAGTTTCTCAGGCAGAGGAAGCATATTAAGCCTACTGAAGAGAGATTTCCAAGTCAAAGTTTTATCAGTCACTTGTATGTGTATATATATATGTGTGTATATATATATATATATATATATATATATATATATATACATATATGCATGGTGCAACTTCTCCCCCTGTCCCTTGCCTTGGGAGAAGAAGTTTTTCTCCTTTTGTAAGTTTTGAGGTACTTTCAGGGCCATAGAGGAAAAACCTTGTGGGATAAGAAATGTAGACATTAAATGTAGAGGATATTCCACTTCCTTTGATTTATGGGGACTAAAATGTAACTTCTGGCCGCAGCCAACATTCTGAGGCAATTGCATAGTACAGAGGGGGAATAAGAAAGTGCTCTAGCTCTTTGCCCAAATGCTGAAGGATTGAAGCTTTTTAGACATGCTGTGTAGGAGTTGAGTCTGAATAGTTTGGGTTTTTTCCTTTCAGACTTTGATTGTCAGGGTTTTGAATCTGGCCTCCCTTGCAGCCCTTATGTTGTCTCTGCAGAGATCACAGCAACGCTTCCAAAGCCATCTCAAACAGCCCTTTGGGGAATGTCCTGCTGTTTGGTGTTTTTCCAAACAATGCAGAGCAACTGAAATGGCTTTTTTCCCCAGTTCCTTGTAATGTGTCTCTGTCCTCTCCCACAATGTGACAGATGAGTGTGTTTGAATGGGTGTTTTAGAGGTGTGGGTGGGTCACTGAACTCTGGGCTCAGGCAAAGAATAGCCCTCAGAGGCTGGGCACTGCTCTGGCTTGTTAGGGACCAGGTGAGTCCTGACACACACCAGGCTCAGACACAACTCTACATCAAGGCCTTGCCACCTCCTGAAATCTCAATTCATGATCTAGACCAGCAGCACTTAGTAAGTCTCATATATGTAATCTGGGGAGGATTTCATCCTGGTCATCCTGGTCACCTGTGTATGCTCATTCCTTGCCCTTAACTGCTCCTCAAAAGGACAAAAACTACTCAGAAGCACCTCTCAGACTCTGAATGCTGAACAGATGCTGCTGCTGCTTCTCCCCTGCTCTCGGAACATTTGCCCTGCTCTTGTGTGAGTACACACAGAGAGCACACAAAATAACGACTGGGAATGCTGTGGTGCAGTCCCAAAGCAGAACTAGGAAATGCTTTTCAGCTGTGTGGAGGCAAAGAGAGGTTAGAAGGAGGAGTAATGCATGGAGCTGGTTCCCAAGACAGGGACAGTTTTCACCATTCAAGGAGTGGTCAAATTGTTCTTCCTGTGGCAGCAAAGGCTGCATCTTTCTTGCAGTTTGGGAAGAAGTGGTGGTACCACTCAGCCTTCAGAGGAAGGAGATCAGCTAGAAAAAGCTCACTCAGGGTGCAGTAGGGAAAAAAATCCATCTGTCTGAGTAGCTTTAATAGGATCTGGGGACCTGCCACTCTGTCAGACTAATTCTTGGCACAGGGCTGGTGTTGCCAAGAGCTCCATTTTCCTTCTGTCTGTTGTTGCCAGGAGGATAGAGGAGAGATAAGGGCTGAGCAGGGCTCTGTGTAAATGGTCCTTCCTTAGCGTCTTTCAGTTTAGCTTTCACTGACTGAGGCCCCCAAAGTACTTAGCATGAGTAAAGTTTTCAAATGCGTGAGTAATTTAGGAGATTAAAAGGCATTTTCAAAAGTGTCGACTTTTCAAAGTGCCTAATTTCCAGCGACTTTCAGTGAGGTTTGGGAATCTTAAATCATCTAGTTGCTTCAGTGAATAGCACTGTTGATTGCAGAGTAATGCATCATCAGCTGGGATCCTGCTTGTGTCAGAGGTCAATGCTGAGTGACTCTCAGGAGGGTGTACAAATCCCCATGGCTGAGCAATCCAGGGAATTCCGTCTGCCCCTTCCCAGAGGTGGCTTTGAGAGCACAGAGCTCTTCTGAATTTCTGGGCTAATTGCACGGGGATACTGTGGGAGGAGTTCACTTAGGCTCCCTTTTAAGCCGTGTTTTCATCAGGTTTTAGTGACAGGTGCTGGATCAAGTTTTGCTCTGTCCAATTTGTGACCTTTTTTCCCTTTTTTCATTTTGTTGCATATAACTTTCACTCATGTCTTCTGTTTTGTGGTAAGAGGCTCTCCATATCTACAAATTTTTATTAACATACAGAGATATAATTTAATATATGAAAACTCTTTATGTAAAAATCATAGGTTTCCTGTGTTTGCCTTTGGTCTTGGAAAGGGTCATGTGAAGGACTAACTCAAACCCCTTGCTGAACTGCAGGGTCACAAAGGGAGAGAAGAACATGTTTAGGAGTAAGAAGGGCTCAGCATTTACATTTGGATGCATGTCTTAGGCTTCAGAGCTCTTTAGACTCCCAAGTGGAGCAACTTCGAAGTTCAAAGCAGTGTGATTTTTGGCAGGTTTTTTTCCCTAAGACTTCTTCAGGGCATGAAATATTCAGCGTATGTACATAACTCTCATTGGCCTTAAAAGAAGTTACATGCCTACATCAAAGGAAGGATTTACCCCATAATGATTCATCATGAGCCTGACAGGCAAACACAACAGTGGAGAGCTCACAAGCCAAAGCTCCTGAGCTACAGGGACGGCAGAGTTCAGATCTCTGCCAATCAGCCACATTGCTGCTCTGATTTTCAGCAGTTTTTAATTTTTTAAATTGTTTTGGTGGGATCAAACCGCATGTTATCCATCTGGTAGAAGAAATGGTAGGGCTCGAGCAGAGGAGATAGTCCCTTTAACATCTTATGTGAGAGTAAACCAGGGTAACAAATTAAATTGTGGTGCTTTTTTGCCTGGAAAGTGCATCTCCCTATCCCAGATGCTACGCTGGAGACACAGAGCCACAATATTTTAAAGCAAATTAGAAAATACTTTTTTATTAAATGTGACTGCAGAAAGTCCTGGGAAGGAATGTGTTAATGACTGGTGATTGAATGCAGTGGTTTGCAAGCTCTAAGCAGCTTTAGTGTCTCCTACCACAGCCCTGATTTAAAATTCATAAATGCTAATCCTCCATAATTTACGGTTTAAAAAGCAGCCCCACTCACAGGCCCTGTGGCTACAGCTCTGTCAGAGTAATTATGCCGCCAAGCTGAAATTGGACTACTAACTGAGATATTAAACAGGGTAGGAAATCCTCTTCCCTGGCAGCCTACCCAATTATTCCAAATAAGCAAACAGATTAGTGAGTAATTTTCCAGTTAAATCTGGTGATTGGTGCCAGAATTGTATGTTAAATATTCAGAAGTAAATAGATTAAAGATGAAATGTCCTCTTTTCTCAAGCTTAATTTAGTGTGTATATTAAAACTTTTTAGGGGGGAAAAAAATCTCCATTGAAGTGCAATCCATTTGCTTTGAAAACAGAACCTTTCCTGGCTTGTTTGCACTTGGGGCAGTGCATTCATTAGCTGGGGCACGTTGTACCGGGGGAACCTTGTGCCACATTAGCCACAGTATCAGTTCTGCTGTTCCTTTATCCCTCCCCTTGGAGGAGCCCTCCTAGGTGGCAGCGCTGTGAGACTGCATGTGGCTCTGCTGGGGACCATGGGCACAGATTCCCACCAGGGCACCGGGACACAGGGGTCTGCCCATCCTCATTGGCAGGACAGGAAAGGATTTGGAGGAATTAACAGTAAATGTGGCATTTCTCATTCGTTCTTAGCTTGTTTCTAAATCCAGCTTGAGTTTCCCCACTGATCTGCCCAGGTTGACTTTTTTACCTTTCCAAACACTCCTTGTAATACAGTGTTTGGCTGGGACACAAAGTAGAGGGAAGAGTGGGACAAAAGAAAGGAAAACATGAACTGAATGCCCAACAGACACAGGCAAGAGGCAGGGGAGGATGTGGGCAGCTCAGCTGGAGCAGTCCGGGAACACAAGCAGCAGGTCTGTCCCTCTGCTGCCCTCACACACAGGCTCTTCGTGCTCACTTCCAGGAGCTGACTCAAGAAACTGTGCCCTAACTGGAGAGTCAGGCAGCCTTCAGCAGCTGAAGGGAGGTGCTCTGGAGAAGCTGAGATGACACCAGAACCACTCCAGAAACTGGCTTGTGGCACCTCTCAGGAAGCGGGACCAGCACCTCTCCCTAGAAGGGCTGGCATGGCAGCTGCTGTACAGACCTGGTTGTTTGCTACAGGGATTATGATGGCAGACCCTGAGAAGACCAGGTGGTGCACACTGCATTTTAGGACTCCAAAATTCTTTCTCGAAGTGAGTCTGAAGGAAATGCTTTTGCATTCATGGATTAAAGCAAGGACTTGAAGTGCTAGAAACACACATGTGCATTTCAATATGCAAGAGCATTAAAGGGAAGAAAGCTGTATTTGAGGAACTGGAATTGTTTTAGCACCTGGTGGAATTTGCTTTGAAGTTGTTTCAAGGATCTCAAACACTATGAACAATGTTTTATGCCATTTCTAGTGGGTTTTCTTTCCAGTTGCTAAAAGCTCGTGGTGCTGAGGAAGTGAACAGTCCTCTTAGCTGGCAAGTGAAGTGGAAGGAGCAGCACCTGCTTATCAAGAGATTGAGGTACAGCCTTGGGGTCAAAGAGCTTCAGACCCTCAGTGTTAGTTATGGCTTGGTCTCTTGGGCATGTGAGGAGACCAGTTCATTCCTAGATCTGAGTTAAATATTTTCTATCTTTTAAATACTAATACATTCTCTAGAGTTAGAAACGTAGAGTTTTTATGGAATTGCCAGCGTTGACTGCCACGCAATACAGGAGGTACATAAGCTCCATCCTTCCTGAGAAGTTCCAGGGTTTGATGATGGATCTGGGACCCTAAGCAGAATAACTTGTTCCCAAAAAAGCCAGCAGATGTTAGGCTTGACAGGGGATTTAGATCAGCTCCCTCTCATACCTGAGCACAGTGGGCTGAAGGAGGCAGAAGCTTCCTAGCCACTGGCCCACAGATTTGCTTTTCCACTGGGAAGTGCAAAAGCCGCAAGTAGGTAATGCTGAACACATGCCTAGAAAGGATTAGCTGAACTCCTGCACATCCCAGAGGCTTTTCGTTCTGCTGCATCCTCCCTGGAGAGGCTTTTTCACCTCAGCCCTCTGCTGGAATGTGCCTTAAAGGCATAATCAAGCTCATAAAAATTAAGTGGTGTGCAATCGTTAAAACAGAACAAAACAAAAGGACCCTAAGTAAATTTTATTCAATAAATTCTCTAGAATCAATCAATTTGTGGTTTTTATTAATGTCAGAACTCACAGCATAGTTTCCCTTTCTGTGTTTCATGGGGCTGTAGGGGCTTTTGTTAAGGTTTGGGTTTTTCCACACCACTACACATGATGACATTTTGGCTTTGAATTGAGAAGAGTTAAAGTCAAAACTACAAGTTATTTTATTTTTTATCTTGTGACCATACTTTGGATCAAATCTAAAGGCTTACCTGTTCAAAGCTGGAATGGATTGATAAATGTGAAGGGATCCAGGATGAGGACAGAGCCCTGTGAATGCCAGGTAGTCAGTCACATGACACTAGTTTTCTAATGATGTACAATTTCTGCCTCTCTGATAAGTTCACTCACTAGTGCTAAAGATGAGTTTTCTTGATTATTCTTATACTAATGGTAACAAAATGGGAGAATTTGTGGCATCCTGTCTGCATAGATCCTTTCCACACACTCTGGCTGCCAGAACGCTGATGTCAGCATGCGCTGCACATTTCAGACCTTCCCTGTGCTGAGGGAGAGTGGTGAGCCTTACTGCTTCAAAGTACTCCAAATGTCAGTGCATTCCAAGTATCTCATGTCTCCTGCCTGCTGCCCTGTCCCTCTAACCCAGGGATTTTACAGTTTTTCTAAGTATGATAAAAGTCACTCGAAGGATGCCGTTCGAATCAGGCTTGGCAGTTGGGTCCTTCTTAGCAGAAGCCTTGTGAGTCTCCTGCACAGTGAAACAAAATGTTTTCACTTGTTTCCTAATTCTTTAAAATCTTCTCTGGATGTATATTGCTTTCAACTTGCCTGTTAGATCTTTGTGGTCAGCCTGGGTTTATGTATGTTTGGTTAATCATTCTAAGGTTGTGAAAGGCCATCACATGGGAGCTAGAAAGAAAGTGAATGTGAAGGAAAGATCTGGACACAAAATTTGACATGATGAAAGAGGTCAAGTATCCATTCACCAACTGTAATTTCTATTCCTGCCTCTGTGAGTGGCACTTTCTGAATACTCTGAGCAGTCTGGATTCATCTTACTGGTTTTGCCCATTTTATTCACCTACCATTTAGTGAGTGAAGAATTTATTATTAGTCCCCGGTTTTGTTTATTTTTGACTCCCAGAAGCACAGTGTTTGGTGGCTGTAACCAGTGATTCACTGTAGTAAAACCACTGATATTTGTGTCCTTAAGAGTTGCCTATATGCAGTCATTTTTAAAAAAAACCTAAAATCTTTCTCATATGCTTCTTCAATGATATCCTGCTACAGTGAGTTCCAAAGGTTAATTATACATTTTGTTCAAAGCTACTTCACTAACAGGGTCCTCAGGATGAGGGTTGCTGACCCTTTTAAGTCAGTGAACTAAAGCAAACAGCAAAACAACCCACTGAGGCTGTTAGCTTTGTGGGTGGCTATTTGTCTTTCCTGGTTCCTTTTCAGCAGGGCAACCTTCCTGAATCAAGCTTCCTCTCAAGAAGGTGACCAGACAGTCTCTGCTGGCATCATGGAAACAGAGATGAAGGCAGTGCTTTCATTCTTGATTATCCTAAGTGTCAGTACTTTGGTTTTGAGGAGAGGTTGTACCAGGATCACCTTTCCCCATTGCTGGGGACCCCTCTGGTTCTCCCCTGGAGAGCTCTGTACAGCCCTGCCCTGGGTGGGCTCAGCTGAGGTTCAGGAATGGCTGGGGGGCAGGCCTGAACTCCAAGTGGCCAGTTCTGCCCACTAATGCATTCCCTCTGTGCTGTGTTTTAAATGTTTTTAAATGTGAACAGAAGTAGAAATCATTTTGGAAACTTGGAATAGAAAAAAGAGTTCCTTAAAGGAATGAAGAGCATGTAATTTAATCTGTGTTTGTAGCATTTAATCTTAAAACCCTGCTATTTTATGTATTTTATGTATTTTATGTATCTGTTTCCCTGAAGAAAGCAGATAAGAGCACCCAGTGCTTCAGCAGCTCCTGCCAGTGACAGTGAACCTGAAATGGAACACGTGGTTGTAAATAAAATGCAGGTGGGCAGGACACACTCTCGTTAGCTAAGGTGTGCCAGCAGCACTCTGAGGACTTTAAGGGAGCCTTCAGGAGATGGGATCCGCAAGGGTTTCCAGTCTCTCTGGTGACATTACCTGAACACAAGGACAGCTCAGACCTCGTGGCACATGTGGTGGATGCAAGAGTGCAAATTTTCCACTTTCAAACTGGTTCTGAGCTTACAGGAGAAAAAGGTTTCTAGAATAGCTTTTCTGAACATGTGGCCAGTCTCAGCCAGGCTCTCTTTCTAACATACATGATGTAAAAGATCATTCAAGAGATGAACTGATGTTTGTCACACTGAAGAGACCAGCTTCATATTTCTCCTTGAAATAGTCCTGTGGAGCATGGTTTTGTCTGAAGGCTGATGAGGGCAGGTTCCAGGGTCATGTATCTCCCATTTAAGACATCCTACTGTCCACGCAGGAAAAAAAACCAACTGGTAGTTCTCAATTACCACATAAAATTTATAAGGAGAGATGATATCTCTTCAATAACTGGGTCCCAGACCATTTAGGGCACTACAGACTTCAATCAGTGCCTTGAAATGTATCTATAAGCAAATAGAGCCAGGAGTGTTTTGTGCTATTAGGCCACTTCAGCAAATCACTTAAGCATTACTTAACACATGCTAAGTCTGCACCCAAGGCAAATTCTGAATATGATAAACTCTTTGTCCATAAAATGTCCCCCTCTGGATAATGCAGCACTACTTTATGGCTAAGGGTTTTTTTGTGTCTGTCTGTCTCAATGGGAAGAAAACCTGGTAGTAGAGCTGTTGTGCTGTACCTGCATTGTTTGTGTGATTGGTCTGCTAAATGCATAAATCTTAAACAATAGAATTTTGTAATATACAGTATAACAACTGGCAAGTGTTGGACATTTATTTTCACAAGTGAGGGAGTGACCCATAACTCACATCCATCACAGTATATGAAAGCATAGCTCACTGTAGGAAATCATTCATACACAGGATGTTATTCACTTCAACCTTCCCCCTTTTCTGAAGGCAGTCAGGATCTATATGTCTGCTGCTGCATGCTCTGTGTGCTGGCATAGATGTATGATGGCATCACAAAAACTGGAAAGGGAAGAAATGAGATAGGAACAGAAAGGGGTGTGGGCAAGTGTTGTCTGAGCTGATAGAAATTTAAGTGGTCAGGCTTGTCAAGGAGAAGGAAAACTGCAGGGCTGGAGAGTGACTGAGATTAGAAGTGACTTTTGGAGAAATGGGAGCTGAGGTAATACCTTTCAGTTTCAAAAAAAACATGGGTGATGGCACAGGGGGAGCATGGGAGAACTGGAAATTAAAACAGTACATAAAATGGAAATGTATTTGATGTAAGGACAACAAAATATGTATCACTCTTTCAGTTCTGGTCTCATTCTTCTGTCGTTATTCCCAAATTTAATGCTGTACTTTTCAACAGAACCTGTATCCTATAGCAATTTCTCTGAAAAATCCCCTTCATGAAATGGCCAGAGAAGCTGAAGAGAAACCTTAATATTGGGACTTCATCAGGTCTTGGCACCTACCTGCTTTCACCAGGCTTGCACACCCACTGTGCATTCTGCAGAAAGTCTGTGCTGTGGGAATGGTAAAATTAGCTTTAATTAGTTGCATACTGACCACACCAAGCTACCTACAATGGCTGTGGTCTGACATTTCTTTGCTAGAAACAGTGCACAGCAAGATGAACTCTGTCCCAAATTTCTGAGCAAGCAGGAGAGGCAAAGGAGAAGGTATGGTTATTTCCCATGTGGAATGATTTCATGAGTTTGCCAAGGGACATAGAGTAATCATGTGTTAGAAGGAAGAAATGTCTCTGGATTTCCCAAACCCCAATTTAGCAGTGTAGCTGTGAGATACTCTTCCTTATACTTGCATCCAGTTGTAGCAGGGTTGCCATGCCATGGTTTGTACTTGGATAGATGGCTTGGCAGATCCCCCGGGAGATGGACGGAGAAGGCTGCAAGCTCAGGCAGCTCAAGTAGGAGAGAAAAAAGTTCCTCTTGGGCAAGTTGAGAGCTGCTGGCTTGCTTTTAAAAGTAATCATTCTGCGACTTCTGACAGGGCTTAGTTCTAGGTTTCACTCTCCACTCAGGTCCTAGCCTGTGGCACATGTTACAGGTAATAACCCAGCACAGCACAGACACAAGGGATCTCATATGCCACACAGTAGGAGCAGGGGGCACCCAAATATTCCTGACCTTGATGCTGAAGCAATTTTTTTGTCTCAGGACCGACTTCCTTTGTAGTGAGTGTAACCTTTTCGTCAGCTGCACAGTGCTCCCCTTTGTCATTGCACTACTGGACTCACATCCTTGAACTTAGAGCACAAAAACCCCTCTGGTTTTTTAACTGATGGTTTGTTTGTTTTTCCTCTTTGGTCGATGCTGGGATCAGTGATGTCAACTTGTTCTATTTGCTTTGACAGGAAAATGTTTTCAGAGTTCATTGGGATGGCATCAATTCAAACATTTGGCACATGAACATTTGATGACCTTCATGTGGGAGAAGAAATATGTAGGCAAAACTTCCATCAGTTTGAAAAAACACTTCCACCCCACACCATTCCAATTCCTGAACCACAGCTTCAACCACGAGTTTTGTACAGTCCTTGTTTGTGACCTGCCAGTGGGCTCTAAACATGGAGACTGGAACTGTTTGGAACCACTTCAGACGAAGTCTGGGCCGAGGCTGCAGTTGGATACTGCACTCACCTGTAAGCAGGCGCTGCCACAGCCAGGCTCCTTGGTGCTGTTTGCCTCAGCTGGTAGAGGCAGTGCAGTGTAAAGGAAATGGCATCCTCTGCCTCCAAATGCACAACTTTCCTTGTGCTCTCCTGATGGTTCCCCGCAGCAAGAGGATTTCATTTGGCCACTTTGAGCTCATTTTCACCAATTACAGGGCTCATTAAAAGAGCTGGACTGGCTGGCATTACAGCAACTGAGCTCTGGGCTTATCCACAGAAAAGGAATAGGAGGTGTTGGCTCTTCCCTCCTCGGGGCCACCTGCCCTATGCTCACAGAGCCTCTGAGTGGGAGGGAAGGAAAATGCTCGTGGCTTCCCATGGCCTCTAACAGTGAGGGGCCAAGTAACAGAGGGAACTTCTGCAGTGAAGAAGCTCAGTAGCTGGCCTGAGTCCACCAAGTTATTTTCACTGACCACCACAAGAGTTGCTGACAGCCTCTGATTGCTGACAGCCAATGGGTTTAGCAAAGACCAGATAGGAAGTGAGAGCCCAATTTTTGGCCATCATTTGTCCTTTAAGCCTTCCCTCTGCCTTAGAGCTGTGTAAGTCCTGCCAAACAATTCTGTTTTTCCTAGTACCTGTCTCCATCCCTTTCCTCTGACCTATCTTAGCTCTTATTTCCTTTTTTTTTAGGATTCACTGTGTCTTTATGTTTTTCTCTTATGTCCTGTAATCAAGTGAAAGGTGCCTCTGTGGACAGAGGGGATTTGTACTCAGCCTTTGTTTGCTCTTTCCTGACACTGCTGCCTGCTGTAAGAAAAACCAAATGCTGCCCATATGTTGCTGTGCTCCCCTAAATTACGGAGGGTGAGCATTTATGGCTGTTCTCACTGTTGCTTTCTCCATATTTTTCTAAATGATATGTTTTCACGAGCAATTACGGAGATAGGCAGTCAGGACTGGTTTTTGAGGTGTGCCACTTAGTGGCCTACACATAAAAATGGGAGACAGGAGGAGGAGGATGCCAAAGGCTTAACACCATGCCTTGCTTAAGAGAATGTCCTTCAGGTGAACAGAACTCTGCACCTTGTAAAAGTATGACTTTAATTTTGCCTTTCAAATATGAACTAAGCAGGTCTGTCAACACATACTGTGTTCTTCCTTGTCAAACCATTTCTTCCTTGTCAAACTTAGTCTGTCAGCTGTAAACAACTTAAGAGGCATGTCATTCCAGCATTATTATAGCACTTTTAGATTTGGTTTTAGATTGGCTCTGTATCTGCTCCTGCAAAAAGTGTAGATACAGAGATGACATGGGTTATTTATTGTGTTACTGCAAAATGCTGCTTGCTGTGTTGTGGTAAGCACTGAGTAACTCCATTTTAAATAATGGGCACTGCGGAGCAATAATCCTGTAGTGCCATGGTAATACCATTGCCATACTTTGTCACATCATTGTGTCAGTGGAGCAGAGTGATTTCTTCACTGAGGGTGTCTATGCCCTTGCACTGCATTTGAAGTTTCTTTTTTTTTTTTTTCCCCCAGGAGATCAGGGAAACAGAATTAAGACATGTGGAGAAAGAACTCTGATGAACAGATTCTGTACTTTTGTTTTTTTTTTTTTTTTCCAAAAAGTTGCTTTACATATTCAAATAAACAATGTTTAAGCTGTTGATGACAGCTTAACTACTTCATCCCAGAACATTTTGACAAGTGGTATTCAGCATTTTGGTTTCTCAGGATTTTGATAACCCCCAAAAAGGATGAACTGAATTTATATGTCACATGTTTAATTTATTTGAGATGCATGTATTATGTTGCAAAAGCAATAAGGAGGGAGTTAGAGGACAGCATGATACACTCCATATTTATGATCATCAGCTTCTTCACTGTGTCATTACAAGAGAAAAAATGTTCAGAGATACGGAGTATGCAAAGCACTCAAACTTTTTTTGCCAACTCGTCTGGATTGTGATTTGTACAAATTGTTGGTGCAATCTCCCACCTCCACTGAAAGGCACAGAACTAAACCTGTTCTCACTGCAGGGAGCCTGAGCTGCTTCCCTGGGACCTGGCTGCTGCCGTGGGTGTGCTATCCCCATGTTGGCTCCCTGGCCATGGACACTGGCACAATGGGGATTTAATGTTGCCTGACTTCTGAGCAACAGTGAAGGACAAAGGTAGATGTTTTCTCCCCAGAAATGCATTATTTTTCTGGCTATATACATTCCTTAGTATTGTCATCAGAAATAACACAAATGTGTAAACTGATTTTCACTTCAATACCAAACTGGAGTGTGGACCAAATGTTTTAAGCAAAATTTGTTTCATCTCTGTTTTGGGAATTAAGTGTTGTCCAATTTTGGATTGCTTCTTTTTCTCTACCCACATTAAAGCAGAAAAAAGATGGGGTACACCCTGTAGCTTCCTGGGCTTTTAAACAAGTAGGGAAAAACACAAGGAGAGAATTGCTTTTGTAAAGCTCCTAGGCTACATAAAAGGTTCATATTTCAACATCATACCTCAAAACCTTTTGAATATCACCCAGTATCTGTTTACTGGTACTTGAGTGTTTGATAGAACTGGAATCACTGAAATTTACAATTAGAATATTAGAATAAAGCATATTAGAAGTATTGAAATATCTTCCTTTAACTTATTCAGTACATAGAATATTGCTATCCTTTTTCTGTATCAGAATGCCACTTATTTTGTTTTGTAGAAGAGTTGTTTCCATCAGTACTAGGCAGCATATGTCCTTAATAAAGTAGAAGGAACTATTTTATTTTACTAATTCTTATGTCAACTAAAAACAGTATAAATTCTTATTTTATAGTAATGCTGCATGAAATGGTGCAAAGGAAACCCCATGTATTCTAAATAAAATTTGACACTTAATATTTCCCAAAGTTGATTTTTTTTCTCCTAAAGAAGTGGTATTTTGAGTATTTTTCACAAAAAATCCCCAACCCACTCCCCAAAAAAACCCACAAAAAAAATCCCAAACCTAACCGAAAAATTGTAGACGTTTCATCTAATTGTGAATTTGTGTTTTTCAAGTATTAAAATGTCCTCTAAATTTAAAATTTTAATTTCAATTAATCAAAGGGTCAGGTGTGATTTGCTTAATCCATCCTTAGTTGCTCCAACTTTCTTCTGATACTGGACAAGTAGCATCTTTCTGATCATTTGGGAGTTTTAGCAAGTATTTAGTGTATGACTAAATTGTCTTTAATTTGGCAGGTTACAGTGGTAGCTGCATGCTGCTGCTTTGGGGAGGTGGAAGACAGGAGCAGGCACCTTTTGTTTGGTTTCCCCCTAATGGAGAGGGGAAAATGGGAGGAGACCTGACAGCTCTTGACAGTGAGAGGGAGATGGAGTTGCCTGTTTCAGGAAAAAAATAACCTCTTCTGCAAGAATGAGGGGCTAGGAAGACAAAAAATAAGCATTTTCAATATTTTACAAACAAAATTATCTGCCAAAAGGGCAAGATAATTATCCCAATGTGATTTTTGACCAAGATAAATTCACATTATCTTATAAACTGGGTAACAATTTGAATCTTATGCAAAACCTAGAAATAAATCTAAAAAATATGATAATGTAATAAAATTGAAATTATCAGCAGTTCAAGTGGCATACTTGAGGCAGTAAAACCTTTTAAGTTCCAATGGAAAATAGGCTAGTAAACCTGGAGTAAGTTACTCTACTTTAATCACTTGATAAATAGCTAGAATGTTTGGAAGAATTGATAGTGTCATTACAGCAACATCCCTTTTTATAAACAGCCTGGTGTTGATTTGATTCTAATTGCTGCCAGAGGAGCAGTATCAAAGCAGTGCTGCTCCAGCAGTGTAACCTGTGGGGTGAGCAGGAGCTGAAAGGAACTGCCTGGAAACGAAGGAAGCCCAGGTTTTTCAAAGGCACACATTCTAATTCTGGGAGTGATGGAGGAGGGCTGAGTAAATTTGGTGCTGGGAGAAACTACAGAGGAAATGCTTGATGAAGAGAAAGCATGGAGTAGACAAAACAGGCTCCTCTGAGTGCGCAAAATAGTGGGAAAAGAGTGGGAGAAACTGAGAGGTTTGAACGTGAGCGTGCGTTTGATTTCTCATCACAAGGAATTCTCCTGCTGGGCCAGTGTAGCCTTACTACTAAACTGCAGCTCTGGCCCCACTGGTTTCAGGCACCAAAGACCTAATTTTTAAGATATTCTTAATAATTACAGCATCTTTGCTTGCTTGTGGGCACTGTGTCCACCTTTTGCCGAATGTAACAAAAAAAAATTGAGTGCTTTTGCAAAATGCATCTTTAGCAATTCTCTGGTTTTGCACTGCAAATCCTGGATTTTACCCTTCTTGAGTGTGGCATAGGTATCAGCATTGTACTGATGGCTGCTATGATGCCTGAGGGCAGTACATTTACATTTATGTGGGGAAAAAACCTAGAACACATGCTTCCAGGCTGGGTCTTCTTCCAAATACTAACAAGAAGTTGTCTTATTTTGGGAATGGTAGGAAGAAAAGCAGGGCTCCATAAGGAGAGAAGAGGAGGAACATGTTTAACAGTTCTGTCATGTTAGCAGCAAACCCCAGAATAAACAGAAATGCGAAGGGGAGAGGTATTTATCTTTTTAAACAAATCATGTGATAAGCTTCTCCCATAGACTGGGGACTAAGTGAAATATGTAAAATAGCTTGTTGAAGAAAAAAAAATTGCTTCAAGTGGGACTGAATGGCTCAAGAGATTAGTGATGGGATAATAGCTTTTCTCCATTTAAGTGGTAGACCAGTTCAAATCAATTCCAGGTCTCTAGAGACTGGAAGGTGTTGCTATCCTGTGACTCCTCAGCAGTTATTTGAAATGATCTTGTGGTTTCAATCCCATCCTTAGTTGCCAGAAAATTATCCCCAACCCAATCAGCACTGAATTGCTTTGAGCTGACTGTTGTATCCTCCCCATAAAGATGCACAGCCCTCAAAGCTGTGTGTGGGAATGGCAGCTGTTTTATTTAGTACCACGTTGCTGGTCAGAAATATTTTGTCTCCTGTGGAACGGACAGATTGCACAAAAGAAGAGACAACTTGGAAAAAAAGATGCAGTGTAAAATCATGCTTTAAATAAACATCATGGTTTGTTGGTTTAATGTGGATTTCTTGGGAGGACAGGGCTACTTCCAGGGCTACACTTCAGTCACTTCCTCACTTGCACCCAGAGCCTGCTGGTTTGCCTGCAAAGGCTGTGTGATGACTTTCCCCTACATCAATGTAAATCACAGTGCAGGGCCACAACTTGCAAAACAGCCATTGGTCATAAGGAACAACTGGAAGATTCAAACTGGCAGCACGTCCTCCAGGTTTTTTTGAAGCATCTATTTAGTGTGTGAAGCTGGACCACTGAAGTGATGTTAGGGATATGCCAATGTATGGCAGCTCAGAATCTTGCCTATCAGTTTTATTCTGAAATACTATAACAAGTGAAATAGCAGTCATTGATTATTCTGCCTAATGCAAGGATTAAGCAAACAAGTAAGAAGCAATTCTCACCCAGATGAGGATGATTTGGATCTTTTCGTGGCTATAACAGTAGGTCTAGAGCTAGTGAACTACAGTAGAATTCTTATTATCCAATGTACTAGGGAAAAAAAGAAACCCGGGGTTATTAGAGAAGAATCTCAGCGGTTTTGTAAGTATAACTGCTTGGAAAAAAACAAGTAGGATATTATGACAACATAAAGGAGTTGGAGAGTTGAAATCACATGGTTATAGTCACATTTTCTATAAAACTGGTATAGTACAGAATCACTTGTGGGAGAAATTTTATTTTTGCCCTAATGCAGACAGCTCTAGGTTTAAGAATGCTTATCAGGGAGGAAGGCTAAAGGGGTTAAGGAAATAAGGCATGACAGAGGTGACCTATGGGAACTTTCATTATTATGTGGAGCCTTGATGAGTGAAATGAGAGGAATTGCTCTCCACCATGAAAGGCTGAAATGTCGAGGGAGCAACTGCAAATTAATCTATTAAGAATAAGTAGGAGGCTGAACAGTGCGACTCAAAAGGATGGAAATATATGGAATAAACTGCAGTGTAGAATCACAATGATTTCTAGACCCAATCTTAAAGACATCCACCTATGATTTTTACAATGAAACAGGGATTTCTATATGTGTGTATATGAGAGGCAAAGTTTAAGCAGATTAAATTGGTCTCTTTCTTTTCAGGTTCTCCCAATATTTGTAATGACCAGGCCTGAATGAGAAGTTATGTTCTGATCTGTGTGGCTTTAACCAGAAGAATGTGTCAGGATTCTGTGGTTTTTTTTTGTTTGTTTGTTTTGTTTTTTTTTTTCTAAAGACATACAAATAAAATGCCTCACAGGCAGTTTTCTGTGTGAAGGTTTTCCTGTTTTGCTGTGACATTTTTAACCCAAATTTAGTGTTTGTAAAACGAACTATGTGATGACATTGTGTAACTGAAAGCCTCTTTTTATTGACGGGTCATGAACACTCAAGGCTGGAGAAATTTCTCTGTGTCGGACTGCAGAGGTACACCCCTCCCAGCCTGAAGGAATGAACTTCCAGGAGGAAAAATGGTCAGTCAGTCAGTCCAATATCAGTCAGTCCAATTTGATGTTAAATGTCGCTCCATGGCTGTTTTTAAAGAGCTCATATCTGAAGGATGTCGAGAGAGGTATGAAAAGTCACCCAACTGCCAGGACCACACATGTTATTTTCTCTGTTCCCCAGCTGTGGTTACAACTTTCTGGAGTGTCAATGCTTTGTCCACCAGTGGCTGGAGTAAGACTTGACCCAGGTTACCAAGTGAACTTTGGTGGAGCTGATCCAGCAGGATATCCCCAGCTCCCCTTGTAGTCCTTGGGAGGTGAGGTTCTGTTTGCTCAGTGCCAATCTTTAGACCTCAATGTTAATCCTTTCACAAAGCTCATGTAGTTTCAGACTTCTACCTTTCCCGGCTTATTATAGCCCAGGAAGATGAGATGTGACTATGCTGAGATACAACCCCCAGTGATGGCACTTTATTATACTGTATAACTGGAGGATTGCTATTGTAGGCAGAGAAAAAGGCAATAAAGCAGCATTGATATCCTGCCTGCCCTCTTACAGGAGTTATTGAATCAAACCTACCAGAACTGCCAGACAAACAATTTGCAGCTGCAGTCTGAAGCCTGACAATGACACAGAATCAAAAAGAAATAGTTGGAGTGCATGGGCTTGTGAACTCCTCTGCGACCCACCACAGCAGGCTCCCTAGGATTGTTCTCCTCTTTCTGGTCCTTTGCCTGTACAATTCCTTCTCTTTCCCTCCCTTTTCCTCTCTCCCATTTTCTCTCCTACATCTTGCCATTTTCAGCTTTTCACACTTTTCCCCCTTCCTTTTCTTTCTCTCTCTCATTGCCTCACTATTTCCTTCTGTTGCCTCCAATATACCTCTTGCTTGTTTTTACTTTGTGAGTTCAAGTGCTCTCCTGTGTTTCTCATGTCTCCATTTCCCCAGTTCTTTCTTGGTTTTGATTAATTTAGTTCCCACCCTCCCCAGTTTCCCATAGTCTTTCCTATTCTCTCTTCCTTGCTGTACCTTTTTTCTGTTTCGTTTCACTTTTCATTTTATTGTTGAAACCCATTGTTTCTTCTTTTCCTGCCAGTTCTACTACCTTCATTTTTCTTGAGCCATATTTAGCCAGTAGCTGAGCTCTATGCTGCTCTTACCCCTCAAATGATGATTTAAACATTTCCTGTGCACTAGGATTTCCAAAGTGCCAATCCAGCTCAGCTAAGGGGAACTGATGTGGTTTGGCTCTAATGTCTATGAAGAGAGATACTGCAAAAGCCAGTGTAACAGTAGCACTGACCACTGCTCTTGGGCTCCTCACCCTACTCTTGTAGCTGGATTCAAAGCTTATCAAATTGATGGGTTCTGGATCAGACCTGCAAGTAACAACACCCTATCAGATTTCTGTCCTTTATTTCAGTAGAAATCCCAGTGCTCTCGGTTTCTTCCAGTGTTTGCTTTGGCTCAGGACATTATATTTGGTTTGGGTTTTTTTTTCCCAAAATAATTATTCAAAAGTACATATGATATATGTAGGTGTCAATAAAAAGGGACCATACTATGAAATATATTCAAACTCATATATATATCCTAGTTTTTGGATGCCCATAACAGTTATCTAGTATTTTGGGAAATATTTTGTCATTCCCTTTCTTCTCTCCTAACTAGTATCTAACCATTAGCCTTCTAAACTTTTGATGTTCAGTCTTCTAAATGGGTAGCAGGAGTGTTGATAGTACACAAATCCTATTCTTTTTTTCACTCATCCTAAGTTACAAACTCAGCTTTTGGGGGTATTTTCAGTTACTTCAGGTTTATATTCCTTTGTTTTCTTATTTTTTCTATTGCCTTTGCCCAACAACTTCAGTGTAGAAACATTTTGATTTGTTGTTCTTCGTGACAATATTTGGGGAGACCTTATACCATCCTTCCAATATCTAAATAAGCTCTTACAAGAAGGGTGAAAAGGGATTTTTCCCAGTGGCAGGGAGTGATAGGACAAGGGGGAATGGCTTCAAATTGGAAGGGAGTAGGTCTAGGTTAGATATTAGGAAGAAATTCTTTACTATCAAAGCAGCGAAGCACTGGAACAATTTGCCCAGAGAAGCTGTGGATGTCCCAACCCTGGAGGTGACCAAGGTTGCACGGGACTCTGAGTAACCTGGTCTAGTGACCTTTAAGGTCCCTTCCACCTCAAGCTGTGATGCACTGAGTATTACCCCACTTCCTTTCAAAAGGTGGTGGATCTTGCTGGTTATTTATATGTTCTATGAGAGCTTCACCATAAGGTGACCTCTTGAGAGGGGGCTGCTGCCAATGCCAATTTCCATCCTCTTCCCTGGAAGGCTCTGGAGCTGTAGAAGCTGTCTGAGAAAGGAGTCGGAGTGCTCACCATCCCATAGGTGACCATGAGCAGGCCCAGGAACCAAGTCAAGCCCTGATGTTGTTGACATGACACCACCTTTCCTTCTGTAAAATTATGTCTAATAGGAGCATGAGAGAAACCCCTCCTTCCTCTTCTCTTTTGTCTGCCTCCTTCTGTCTTTCCAGCTTCTGCTCCTGTGAAATTCAGTGCTGGTGACAATTGGAGAAAAACAGTTCCTGGCTAATCCAACCCTTTCTGCTCTGATTGGATTTTTCTCCTTGTGTCTGCTTCTTTATTTGATTTAAAACCTTCAGCTCCTTGAAGGTTTTCCATTAAGATTTGGAGCACAGTTTGGAGTGGGGGGAGCAGTCAGGGCATTACCTAAAAAGTGCCAGTTTATTTTTAGCTCATGGAAGAGGGGTCTGATTGGATTAGGTCAGTGATGTGAGTACCCGGTGCAGGCTGCTATCAACACATCAACAGTGGAAGGGTTAAGTACACTTTCTTTCACTCACCCATTTTAGCCTCTCCTGCTTTGCCTTTCCTCACCCAGTAAGTGACACTTGCAGCAGCAGCAGTGCAAATTCTTGGCCATGTTCTAGTATTGGTCAATGCAGGAGTAAATCCTGCAGTCCGTCCTGCTGCTCTGTATTTGCCGCCTGACAGCAGTGGATGCTCAGGAAGACCAAGGGGTAAACTTTTAAAGCTTCAGCCTGGGTTTTAGCCATGTGATGGCTATTAAAGCAATTGGGAGCCAGGTGGCTAAAATCCAGTGCAATTCTTTGTAATGGTACCCCTGAGAGTGCCCATCTCCTTTTAGCACTACTATTGATTAGGCAATTCTTGACTTTGAGAAACAAAATTGGTGTGTGCATCAAGGTTCTTTTCCTCAATTTGTCCTGGTTTGAAATGAATCGTTCACCCTTAGCCATTACTGTAAGCAGCTTTAAGCTTTGGTAAATTTCAGTGTGATTTGAGTTTTCTATCCCCCTTCTCTATGGAGGCCTGTTGTTTACTCATCTTCACCAGGACATCTCCAGAGTGTTTGGTCTTTACCCTCATCTCCCACATTGATCCTGTTATCTTGTCCACTGTGATTGTCCAAGCTCAGTAAAATGCTGGGGGCTTTATTTAATGGCTGCACACAGTGCACAGCAGGCAGGATTGAGGCCAAAGGCTGCCTGGCTTTCAGGAGGTGCAGTGCATTTTGTGAGGTACACCATGTTATGTTCTAGCATGTGGTCCAGCCCTTGCCTCTGCCTTGACTGAACGGGTGTGGAGCTCTTAGAGGGAGCACATAAACCTTGAGCAAGTTGCTTCTAAATTCAGAAACACTTAATGAATATTTGATGATTACTAGGGGCTGAAGTGCCACATAAAAGTACGTGAATGTATACTTATGTTTGTGAGAAGGTGAAAATAATTGTGTAAAAATAAGGGAGGCAGCTCCCCAACCCTCTTATGTTTTGCATTTCCCTTCCATTATATTATTATTTCCATTTCCCCATTCCTCCTTATTTTTCTAAGGTGTAGGAAGATTTTTCAGCCTGTTGTGTCATTATTTGTGGAGAGACGGGACAGGTTCTGTATGAGGATGTGCCCTTTGCTTTGGGAGTTTAATGCATTAAGGTAATTTATGTGGGTTTTGCCATCCAACTTTTGGATGTTCTTTAGCATTCTTGTGAGCTGGTGGGTAATGCTAAGTACTGCCCCAAGTGACTGGCATTGGATAGCTTTTTCCTGCAATAAAACCCAAAGTGAAAGCTGGGCTGGGCCTAGATGGAAAAAGCTCTCAAGACAGTGTAGTGTCTACAGCTTCAGCAGCTAGGTAAATCTGTGTGAAGGCTTTAGAGCCTGCTACAGCAACACGTTTCTCAGTGCTTCCCATCACCTCCTTGTAGCCCCCTTACTACTCTCAGTAACCAGGCCAGAGAAGGTGGTATTTAACATTTCTGTGTTGCCAGAAGACCTTTGTTGGGATGTTTGGGTGTGGGGTGAGATGTAAAAAATGGAATTGGAGATGGAAAGGAAATTCACAAACACTGGCTTCAGAAAAACAACTGTTTTTTATTCCTGTTTCTGTTCAAACTGGGAGAAAGCAGCTCCTCAGGTGTCACAGTAAACTTAGGACGTCCATCACTCCCTCGCCAAAGAATGTTGATTTAGGAGCCCCACGAGCAGTTTTATAAGACTTCCCTGTCTGTGTTGAGCTGGGAGGTTGTCAAAGCCCAAAACATTCTGTTTGAACAAGCTGTTGTATTCCAATGAGAAGGTGTTTCATCTGAAAATTCACAGTCAGTTCTACTGAAAATTCAGTTAATCACGAGCTTGGTGTGAAATGTGATGCCAAGATTACATGGACAGCATTGCTGTTGGACTGAGATGGAGCTCCAAGAAAAGGAAAAGTGTGCACCACCTCTTCTATTCCAGTCAAGTTCAATGGAAGTTTTTCTGGAAGGATATTTTTAGAAATCCTAGCAGAATGACAAATTCCAAGATCCGTTAAAAAAAAAAAAAACAACCTATATATACATATATAGATATAATGAAATGATGCAGAGCACAAATAGTGCAGAAACATGAATATTGAAAGCTTCAAGGCAGATTGCTGAAGCCTATGTAAAAATACATGCACCTTTGGTAGTGGAGGCCTTGCCAAACTAATTAATGAAGCATATGCAAATGTTCTACTTTGCAAACATACTTTGTGTTTCATTAGCTTCTCAGAAATTAGTATAGGGAATCTGAAGGAAAAGGTATTTGATCTTTAAATTTTTATTGTTGCAGGAAAACACATCCCTATGTTGTTTTACATTCACAGCTGATGTTATGTCACAAAGTCTGATGTTTGTAAAGAGCTCCTCTGTTTTATTTGAGGTTTCTCAGCCACACACCTGGAACTGGTGGTTTTCCACAAATATTTTGCATGGAAGTAGCTTCTGTGCATAGAACTAAACCAGATATCCCCCATGTAGGTAGCTCTTACCACAAGGGAGGTACTGCAGACATAAAAATGCTGAAGGGCAGAAGGGGAGCTCCTTCTCCCAGAGTTCACTGAGTGGGCTCACGATCTGTGACTCTCACTCTCTTCTGCCAAGTTATTTCTGTTTTGCAGACCAAAACAGAGGGCCAAAGAGGCTGGGAGAACAGAGCTGTGCTTTGATGGGGAGAGAGGAGAATTTACATGTAGCTGTCTTCAAATGGCTTCTGATTCTTTTGTGTTGTTTTTGCTGTCCTTTTGAGCCAAATTGCCAGTGGGGTTTCCAGACTGGGGAAAGCAGCAGGGATCAATAGTGAAAGGAAGGAGTTAATACCAAATTTGGTTCTGCCCATGGTGTAATCCTGTTTTTTTGCAAAGAACAAACATGGTTCCATTGCCTTTCCTGAGCATAGGAAAGATTCTATGGTTAATGCATTTGCTATCGGCTCTTAAGCATCCCTGAGCCAACATTCTTGTCTGCACCTGTCTGTTATTTTTGGGTTTCTTTTTTTCCCCCAGCCTAAGTGTGTCTGAAATCCTTTGTCCTGCCTGTTTCAGCCTTGCAATGCCAGTTTGGAAGGTAGCCTTTGATTCAATTGTTGCTTAACATGTCTTGTGATCTCTTTGTTTTGGTTAATGGCTCCGGTTGCTTAATTTCTTAAAGGACCTTACTTTTTCCTGTATCTTAAATAATGCGCTGTAAATGTGTCCAAAGATCTAAGCATGGCTTCATTAACTCCTTCACAGGAAAACGTTTAAGTATGTTAAAGTATTAATTACAATATAAAAGTGAGAAACAGTTGTGTCCTGATAT
Source organism: Vidua chalybeata (assembly GCF_026979565.1). Taxonomy (NCBI): domain Eukaryota; kingdom Metazoa; phylum Chordata; class Aves; order Passeriformes; family Viduidae; genus Vidua; species Vidua chalybeata. Next base: position 51,599,509 of record NC_071535.1, on the reverse strand, counting down.
TCTTTAGCTAAGATAAAACATTGCTGCTTCCCCTGACCTTGGTAGAGCAGCACCATTTTATGTCAAAAGAAGTTGTTGTCTATTAGCAGTCAGCAGTGTTGGCTCTTGATCATTGTTTTTCCTTCCCTTGCTCCCTATTGAAGCAGTTTTGGTCCACACATTCAAACACAGGCTGAGGAGAAATTATTTTTTTTTTTTTTTTTTTAGTTCTCCCTATGGAAAATTTTACAAGTAGGCATCACCTGCCTAAAGAACTGAAGTGATTTTATGTGACCAAAGGCTGCTCTTCTCTCTGCCATTTTTTTCTCCCTAGGCAGCAAAGTTCCTCAGTGACCTCTTTGGCACCATTTCATGGCATCAAAGAAACGAGTGCGTCACAACCACTCTGTTCAAACTGGTGTCCTGTCCTCCAATCTCAATGTATCTCCTAGTGACACAGGCTGGGGATGTTTCTTGATATTTCTGTCAGTAGTTCTCCCCAGAAACCACAAAGGTTTATAGGTCACAGACTGGTCCATAAAACTGAAGAGTTCTTCCAGAAGTGCTGAGGGAAAACACCTGGGACTTCTCACCCCCTAAGATAAGGAGCAAATGTACCAAGCTCTGTCAAACACTCGTGGCTTCGTTTTCCCAAGGGATAGTACAGGTGGTTTTGCACCTTCCAGCATTCCAGGGCTCCTCAAACCCTGGGAAGAGGAATGACAAAGCAAGGTGACAAGGCTGCGACACCAGACTAGTCCTGTGGCATCCAGCCCAAATGATGGGAAGCAGTGCCCGTGGAAGGAGTGTGTTTAAGAGAGGTGTGGTATCTCACAGCTTTTGTGCCATCCTGTGTGTACATTTCCTTTCAGAGGGCTCAGGAGCTTCAGCTCAGTGTAGCAGGGTGCTCTGGGAGGCATCCATGAAAATGTCAGCCCTGAAACATGAGGGATGTGTTTGAATGACACATTGCAGCTCTCAGTGGGGGAGTTTTAGTTTGTTTTCCTGTGGAATAGAATACCCAAGTACAGAATTAAATCAGCATTTGGAAAACATTCTGTCCCTCTCTACACTGATTTTCCGGAGCTGCTTTTCACTGCATGCCTAGAAGGTCCCATTCAATTAGGAAATGTAGAAGTGCGTGTACACGGTTTAAAGCAGTGCATGGGAGGCTGTTCTATTTTTCAGGCTCTTAAAAAATGTGACCACAGAGGATATCAACACAGATTTGTGGGATCATCTTAGAAAAGGTTGAATATAAAGTTTTGTTTGCAAACACATATGCCATCAAAACTTGATTTAGCAATGCTGTTTACCATTTGATCAGATAAAAGAATATTAGCTCTTAAAAATGAGACACAAACTGAATTCCCTCTTCAATGCAGTATATAACAATTCCATATTTCTCTGGGCTCATACAGCTCTTTTGTTATCCAAACAGACACATGCAGAAGTAGCTTTTGAGGCCCTTCCCATGACAGTAGTTTAAAACAGCAGAGGTCCATGTGTAAAGAAAGTTTGAAATGCCTTGTGGTGATTTTTGCTTCTGTGGTTTAAATGCCCCTGCCTGCAGCTCTTCCCCTGCTCTGCTGCTGGAATTACTGACCAGCAGCCAGGCAGGGACCTCTGATGCTGTGCCCTGATGTGGGAAGGCAAAGCCACAGGTTGCTCTGCAGGGGCTGGTAGTGAGTAGCTGGGACAGCAGTACCTTGAACCTGCACAGCCACATGCCCAGGGGACTGTCATCATCAGGACTGCAGCTGTGTTTCCAAACAGAGGCTCAGTTCAAATCAGAATAAACCTCTCATTTCTTATTGTCTGATGTATTGCATGGAATAACATCAAGCTTGATACAATGTTCACTCCACTGGTATTTTTCTTTTGGCTGCCCTGGGCTCTGAAAGAAGCCAAATAAACAGCCTGTGAGCAAAATTGTATAGAATGATCAACACGCAACTATCCTGCTGTGTTTGCCTCATGCCGTTAGTCATTATGAAAGCCTGCATAATTCTGGAGCAGGACAGCAATTTCCACACAGCAAATTGCAGACCATGTTTGCCAACCCACAAAAACCATCACAATATTTGCTTTGAAACTTTACAGTGCTATCAAGGGCAAATTCACTTTATCTGTACAAATGGACCCCTCGAGAAAACTTAGATTACACATGCGAGGAAGAACGGGCAGAACTTGGCTCTGGGCACAAGAAAAGTAAATCTGGCTTCCTTCTGTGGTGGAAATAGGGAGCAAGTAAGCACAGAGCTGGGGAGATACGTAACTGGCAAGTGTTCCAGGGAGAAAATGTCAATGCAATCGAGATAATGGCTCTCTAGCTCCCCAAATTTGTACCTTCTTCTCCTTCCTACCTAGGTCCTTTGGAAAATCTGCTTTTCTGCAGGTTTCTCATGAAGCACAGAATCCTCCAGTGCATCTCTGTACTTTTGGAGATCAAATTTATCAATTTATCCATGGTGCGAGTGAACTTACCACTGCCAGAAACAGCCCCATTTTTTGCAGTTAGAACCATTGAAAAACTAGTTTGTGTTTATTTTTTTATTTGGGTCATCAAAGGAATTTAAGAGTTTATGTTATCATTCAGCATTGCAGGCATCACTGAGTTTAGTCTCACTTTTAGGTGGAAAGTTTTTTTTTTACATTCCACCACCTATCTTGATGGATTCTCTGTATGCCAGAGGCAGTGGTCTTAACTCTGGATCAAAACTTAATCTCTCCTGCTTTTGTAAAACCTTTCCCTCTAATTCTCTCTCCAGCAAATTATATTCTGTTCTTTGCCCTTGAATAATTTTAAAATGTATAAAATAAAGTGTGAGTGTGGGGGTTCTGTTCCATTGAGTGATACCTGGTAATCAAAATACTGCATTCCTATCTTGCTGCAATGATCTCATTCCTACTGGGACGGCACTCCTGTGAGCGCAGGCCCGTGTTGTGTTCATCCTGTTACAACCAGATAAACTCATAATGTAGGCAGATAAGAGCTATACTCATTAATCTATTAATTGCCTATTGTCAGTTGTCAGTATGTTTCGCTTGATGGGAAGCAGGAAGATTAGCTTGTATTGTGAGGATGTTTTTTTGTCCTGTATTACTATTATTTTATTTTGATGTGTGGCATGCTAGGAAATTACATTCAAGCTTGTGGTGTCTCACCCAAACAGAGTAGAGCTTGCTGCTCTTTGGGTTCCTGGAACCAGGAAAGTGCCATGCCCCAAAGAAAAAGCTTTTTTTTCAATCAGGGACCCTGAAAGAGCTGTGACTGTGTTGAGTAACACATTTTTTTTATGATGGGCATTCAGGACACTCTTAAAATCAACACAGCCTGAGATACCCTGATTTCCTGGGGAAGCTGAAACTCTGTGGGGACTTCATTGTTCACTGGAAATTTGAGACTGATTTTGTCTGTGACTGAAGCTACTGGAGCAAGATTTTATAATTGTGTGACCATGAAGAGGTTTCAACTTCTCTATTTTTCTAGCCTATAACAAATCAAATGTTTTACTATAATGTGCAGTCACCAAGTTTACACCTTAAGAAGGGTGATTTTCAAGGGCTTGTCTCTACAAAGAACAGTGGAGCAGAGACAGTTTCAAAAAAAAAAAATAGAAAGAAAAAAGAAGGGAGAGGAACATCATAGAAGCACTTTATAGACCCATTTGAATCACAGCTTTAAGTCATTTATATCATAGCCAAAAAGCCCATCCATGTGTGCATTTAATAATGATGGCCAATTCTGAACGAAGACTGGAAATTTTCCTCTCTGTGGCAAGAAGCAAAAAAAACCCTCACTGTTTCTGAGTTGGTAACTTGACCTGTTTGAATTATTTTATTACTTGTGAGACTGTCAGCCAGGTGGCCAGTGTTTAAACTCCGAGGATAGATCTGGGAATTGGTTTCTGTGGAACTGCCATGGTTAGGAACAGCTGATGATTGGGCGGTTTGGACATTTCTAGGCACGCTTGGGCAGCTCTGTCTGACAAATACCAGCTCATCCATGGGGCAGTGAATTTTTTGTGCCATCCAGGGACAGGTGTTAAGGACACAGGCAGATTCTTCATATTATCCAGGACATCTATTAGGTAGTACATGCTTTAAGATTAATTAAGTACATGCCTTCCTTAATTTTTGCCATGTTAGAGGAAAGCATTTTACTACCTCAAGGCAGCCAAGATGTGTTCCCTCTGGCTGTAGTCACCCCAACAATGGATATAGGAATCCACTGGAATAGGAATTCCATGGGAATTTGCAGGATCCAGAACTCTCTGTTATGATTCTCAAGGTTGGTCACATAGACCAGCATTTAAACAGATGCATTTTCTGCAGCAGGGTTTTATTTCAGATTTCCAAGGGGAGAAAAAGCATAGCTGAAATGCATGTGGGTCTTTTAATACCCAAAGAAATTCTGTTTTCTCTGGCTATTTTACTCTTCTGAGCTTTTTTCATTCTGTGAAACATTAAGGAGGAAAATATATTTAAATTAAATGAAATTACATGAAGGAAGAAAGGAAAAAAAAATATCTTCCTTTTCAACTGAAAATGTGCCAAACCCCTTTAAACTGAGGAAATTACTTTTCTCAAATATCATTAATGTTTTAACTTATTTTTTGGAAAGCCACAGGCATTACACTTTTACTCTTTCTCATCTCCTCTATCCTTCTCCAGAAGAGAACCTGGAACCTGGCAAAAGAGCAGAAGGTAAAGTAGGAAAAACAGAAAAAGAATGAAGAAGAAAATGTCTGGCTAGCATTCAGATATCTGTATTCACTGGACACCAGTCAGATATTTGTATTCAGAACCTCAAAGGCAGCAAATGATAGAAAGGTGTGAATGGAAGTTTAATGCTTTGAAAACTTATTTAAGAGTAAATGTGATCCATTTAAATGCCTCCAAAATAGAAAAATTAAAAAATACGGAATTTTTTTCCATCTTTCAATTTCAACAAACTATTTTGCTTTTACATGAATATGGCTGAACTCAGGGTACCCTACAGATAAAATACATGTCACATCCTTTCCCTAAGTATTTTTTCATTGATGGGGACTGAATTGCAGAGATTAAATGTCTCACTTCTGGTCCCACAGGAAACACATGGCAGAGTCTTGAAATGGAGCCAGCTGTCCCAAGTCTGAGAAGAACCCCCAAGCCAAAATCTTACTCTTCCTTATCATCCTTTGTTTCTCTTTCTTTCCACTACCTCCTCTAAGCATTTATTCTCTTTTGTTCATGGAGATCAGTGGTCTCCGCTTGTTTCAAGAACCCTAGAATTTGACCCTTGATGTTTTTTTTCCTTTGTACATTTCCTATATATTGAGTTGCTAGCTTTGCATTTCTCCTTGCTCCCAGATCCTTCCCTACTGTGCAGAAGGTGACAGCTTTGGGACCACAATGTTTTGTCATTTTTGACCTGCAGCATAGTGCAAACCCCTTTTTAGCCCATGTCCCATTGTAAGTCATCCCCTTTTGATCCAGTCTCCATCCCCTTTTATTGACCAGCTCCCCTATTTCCACTAAATGTTTCAACCCTGCTACCCGCTCCCTTTGTGCTTTGTTTAATTCACAATATTTTCGCAGCAGAACTGAGTCTGCCATCAGTTTGTTTAGGGAGCAGAAGACAAAGCCAGGCTGGTGCTGGTGCTGATGAATAGGTCACTGGTGACAGCAACCTGTGCTGCAGAAGTCAGCCCCCACTGACACTGTTTTCAGTCCACTTGAATGGAAGCTCCTGGGAGTCTTTCTTTAAAGAGCCCAGGGGTGAGGGAGGCAGGAAAAGGCAAAGAAAATGAACAGAATAATTAGAGCAATAACACTCCAGCTTTCTCAGCTGTGTGTGGACTTGGCTAATCAAAATGAGCAGCACCTTGGGCACCTGTAGAGGTGGCAGGTGAGGAGGTTGCTCTCCTTTCCCACCGTGGCCTCTGCAGTGGGGCACAGTGACTTGCTCTGTCTCTGGGTTTTCTCTCCGTTATTAGGTTAGGTGCTGTCACCTTCAGAAACGAGACCTCCATAAGGTCTTACCCTTATTGAGTGAGGTGTAGCAATGATCAAAAAGGGAATTGATGCTGGTCTGGGCCATCCAAGGAAGATAACATCCAGTGCTGCAGCTCTGGCTTCTCCCAGATGAGTTGAAGCTACCTCTGGGGTGACTCACTGCAAAGCCAGGATAAGAGAGATGCTGGGAATGCACATAGCAAGCCCCATCTTCCAGTGCTTCTAGAACACACATCACTCATATTGAGATATATTCTAATTATAAAATTAGGATTTTTTTCTATCAAAAAAAACCCAAAAACATTCTATCCAAAACAATTTTTTTTCTATCCAAAAAACTATTTTATTTAAACACAATTGGAAACAGCAGCCATCTTTGTCAGAGGATTCTGAGGCTCAAACTGTAAGGCAAAACCATTTGAGTTATAGGTACAGGAAATGATAGGTATAAGTAAGGAAAACATTGGTTGAATGGGCAAGACTGGTGAAACAGCTCTTTATTAATCAGAAAGACAGTTTCTCAAAATGCAAGCAGTTTGAACAGACTTACAACAGACATCCAGAAATTCCAACAGAAATGCAAAAGAAGAGGTAGATGCTGAAAAATTTCAAATCTAACCTTTAAATGTAAAGTAATAAATTTTCTTGAAGATTTTCAGACATTTAAATCTTTGTTCACAGATTACATAACATAAATACTTGGGGGAGATGGACTTTTCCAATACAGATAGGAAATGCATTTTATGAAAAAAAAAAAAATGGATGTAATTTTAATATAGACAAAGAGGGAGAGAAACACCAATGCAAGAGTTCAGGGGCCAACATAAATTTGTTTCTGTTTCCGAATTACATGTAACTAAAAGTGGTCAAAAGTGGTAGAAAATACCACTGCATAATTTTTGTGATTTTTTTTTTTTCTGAATATCTCTGATTGGTCAGAAGAAAATCTAATCACACAGAACATACAAGTGTATGAGCATATTTATTTTATACTCTGCTCCAAGTTTTACATAGGCTGTTTACTTTAGGGAGTTAATTTTCATATAAATTTTTTCACATTCTGCAGAACTTCTGAGGTCTCATAGTAAATTTCACATAGCTGACCTGTATGGCAAGATGCTTGTTTTTTAGTTTGTATTTATGAAGAATACTGTCTGCTTGTTTTTTATTCAGTAGAAGTCTATTTCTGTTAGCAAAATGTTTAAAGACTGTGATGACAGGGATGTCAATAATCAGAAGTGGGAAGGCACTAGGTTTTGGAATATAGCATAGCTTCCAAATCGTGTGGTTTTGAGAAATTATTATTGTTTTGATGCTATGGCAGCTGTAAACAGAGTTTAAACGTGATCATTGCTAGGATAGGTTGGTTTCTCTTTGAGCCTCCTTTTTTTCAGGCTAAACACTCCCAGCTTGCTCAGCTGCTCCTCACAGGACTTGTGCTCCAGACCCTTCCCCAACTTCATTGCTCTTTTTTTTTTCACTCTCTCCAGCCCCTCAATGTCTTTCTTGTAGTGAGGGACCCAGACTGAACACATGGATGTTTATTTAGAAATTGCTTCAGGGAATCTAACCTGGGTCTTAATTGCTCTCTGTGATCTGTTATAGCTGACTTGGTATGCTTTCCCAGCTTCTGTGGTTTGTCCAAACTAATGGGATTTTTGGGGAGTAGATTAATTTTTGCAAAATTATTCTACTTAAATGGTTTAAAGCTCTTGAAAGTATCAGACATATGTTTGTATACTTTAGTACAAAATCTTCTGGTTTTAGGTTCAAAAACAGATTAGAAACTGTGCAAAATTGTGGTCAAGTGGGAATGAAATGTTCCAAAGTTGTTGAAACAATATATTTGGTCAAAATGATCAAATTTACTAACCTTCTAGTTTTTACTTATGAACACTTCTAAGATTTTTAAAGTGGTTTTAATGCAGATTTGGGGCTGGAAAAATACAGAACCTCAAAAAAAATTCTGAAGTAGAAAAAACTGTTCTGTTTGATTTCTCATTATTTACACCACTATTTTTATTATAGAATATTACCATTCTAATTTGTGGTATTTTACACTTCTTTGCATAGCAGTAAGGCAAACACAACCTTAGAAATAAGGGTAAGAATGCAGAACCTCTTGTAGAATTGGGACCTAATGATTTCATAGGGTTATTCATAGGGTTTTCATAACAGAAAAGAAAACAAATGCTTTTATGTATTTTCCAACATTTGATAGTCTTCTGGTTTTATCAGACTGAGTGGGAGTTATATGACCTTTTAGTTTCACATAGGAAATATTTTTTCTTATGTTAGAATCCTTAAAATTCTTGTTTAAAAAGGAGGAAATCTGGACTGCTCTCATGAACTGGCAACTAACCCAGAATTTTCACAAAATTATCGCTATTGAACATTTGAAGAAAAAGTTTATTTACATGTGAAATATGAAGGCAACTTGAAAGTCTGTCTCTAAGAGCCCTTTTTGCTGCTGGCATATCACCTACACAGTGAAAATGACTATTCTGCTATCGGCAGGGATTAACACTCACTCCTTCCACTTTGAAATATGCTTTTTGAAGTATCCTACCAAATTAGGATACCTTGCAAGAAAACTTGGGAAAATATTCTATTGCAGATGATGATTTTGAATTCCAGGCACTTTCTCTTAAAATCCTTGATTCTGATTTCATAGTGTAATGATTATTATGTTTTCCACCCCCCGTGGCAGCTCATTGTGCTGGTAATCACATTGCAGCAGTGTGAGTTTGTAGGAGTATGTGCATAGCAAAGTTTGGAGCTCCAAGACCTTGATGAGGCTCCACTGTTCACAAATATCACAAATAAACAATTTCCTCAGAGTTCTGATCTTTTTAGCTGGTGCCCTTTTGACACATAGTGCTTTCAAATCAGATTGATTGCCTCTCCAGAAAGGGTTCCCATGGCAGTGTAGGGAGGATGGGTGCTTCACCCTTTACGAGAGCATTCCTTTCCCTTTCAGGCTCTGATTGGGGTGGTTCATAACATTTTGCAGAGGCCTAGACTCAGTTGGTTTATCAGTGGGCTCAACACAGCACTGAGAGAGAACAGGCACCAGCTTTGTCTGCACATTGCTGATGTCCAGAGACGGCTTAGCAGAGAAGCTTGATTGGATCTTTTTTGAAGGACATTCAATGGGGTATTACCCCATTGCTTTCATGCAACTTACCCATCCTGCCTTCTTAATTTATATTCACAGAAGCCCCTTTTTTCATATTACAGTGGTGAAAGAACCCTAAGACAGCACTTACCTACCCAGTAAAACAGCTGAAGCATTGCATCTGCTTTTAGAAGTAACTTAGGGAGAAGTGAGGAGAAACCAGTACCCCATGTCCTGCACCACTAGGCACAGATTTAAATGTTCTGTACATCAGCAGGGGTGGCTAAAAGTAAGAAAATTCTGTAAGGGAGCTGTTAACAGCATGATGGGCAAAGCAGTCTGTTCTAGAGGAACCTGCTGACCTAAAGGAGCAAAGATGAGGTTCTGCTGAAATTTAAAAGCAATGAACTAAGGTGAGAATTCCTCTGGAAAACTACATCTGTGTTTAACTGAGGGTCTGTGGATGCACAGCTCCACAGCTGTAAAATTACCCAGGTACTGTGAGCATTCAGCAAACACATTTTATTACCCCAAATCTTCATTTACAGGTATGTAATAAAACTTGAGCATTAAACCAACACTATCAAGTTGTTTTACAGAGCTCCAGAAGTGAGATAACCTTACGAGTTCCTCCACCCATCTGCACAGCACTGAGCTTCTTCCACTGGAGCTAATTTAGAAATGTTGGCAATCCTGGTCCTATTGAAACAGAGTTTCATGGGCTTTCAGATGACTGTAGCATTCTTTGTGGCTGAAAAGAAAATTTTCAGAAGTTAATTTTCCTAAATGCACGCCCACTGTGAGTTCGTGTCTCATAGCAGAAAGTTGCAATGCAGTAAGAGAAATGCTTCTGCTGCCCCCTTGATTTTTCACTAAGAGAAGCACAACTGTGCTGAATATGAGAGCAATATGAATATTGCTACCAAGAACTGGACAAGCAGGGAGCTGCCAGTTTTGCATAATTTTTGCTGATGTATAATAAAAGTACTCTGCCAGCTTATGGTATATATCACAGGACAAGTGCTATTTTGTTAAAACAAGAAGTTGTTATTTTCATTTATCACAGTAGTTCAGGTGTGTTTTGGTCTTCCTCTGTCCTTGTCATCCTCTCAATTTGCTGACTCCATTTAATTTCATCATAAAATTTGAAGAGGTTAGTACTTTTGTGTCACTCTCGAGTACTTCTGAAGGCTGCAGGAGTTTACTTTCTGCATTTTCAGTTCATTGAGCTGTAGATAGATGTTCTTTCTCATCTAAAACTCATAATTTCCTTACCATTGGAGAAAAAAAAAAGGTACATTTAGGAAATTAGTGTGTGGCTTTTTCAATTTGTTCCACATACAACTGCTCATCAACAGTACAGAAGCAAGGAATTGGCACACAGCTATGAGTGTATGTTCTTGAAATTAAAAGTGTACTCTGCACTTTTAGTCTGGTGCTGTGCCGAGATTACAGGAGGAAAACACTTTTATCAGGCAGCTAAAAGCACATTAATGACAGGGAAAGCTGTTGCCACCTCCTACCTTCTTTATAAGGCAGTAAAAAAGGAGAGAAGCCACAGCAGAGGCACTGTGTGCAAGTTGTGCTTGGAGTGACTCCCCTCAGTCTTGAACACTTGGCTGGCATTAATGGCCTCAACTCTGGTGTCTCCACTCACTCCCCTCCTGCTTTAAGGGCAGTGAAGTGTAAGCAGCAGCCTCACAAAACACATATTGGATTGTGTTTGAAGAAAAACTCCTTATTTGTTAATTGTAATAAAACTTTAAAATTGGAAAAGACCTTTAAGGTCATCAAGTCCAACTGTTGAAACACAGGAAGCTGAAGAATGAGGATGCAAAGTAAAAGCCTGACATTTCCCACTCAGACCCTTCAGTGATGATGGCTGGCTTTGGAGAAGGTCTTGGTTCTGAGTCAGGGAGGATTGATTTGTAATTGCCATATGATACCTAGAAATTCAAGGTGATTTCTGTGCTTTTGTAACAGGTGGCAAATAAAATGTTTTAACTTCTTTCAAAATTTTTAGGGGGGTGAGGAGATTACTTCCTCATTACATTTTTAGCCTGGGAAAGAGAGAAAAAAAAATTGAAGTTAAGGAAATTATTTCACTTAATGTATTTTGAGAGTAAGTTTTCCATTCTAACTCTGTGTTTCACCTCATTCTCTAAAATTCAAAAGGCAATTTTCACTTTTTTCTCTTTTAAAAATACTATGTGCTCTGCTTTCAAATATGGCCATGGTTAGCTTTTGTGCCACACTGTGCCAGAATCTCTCAGAGAAATGTGCTCTTTATAGAATAAGATGTGCTTTCTTTTATTTTAGACTACCATATAAACCATGAACTAAATCTCTTCCTGCCTTTCTTTCAAAAATGGTGATCTGGGAGTTACAGTATGGAGCAGATTATTGTGGCTCCTTCACTTATGCAAAGAGGTCATGGGTGATGGAGTCTGCAATACAAAAGGTGTAGGGCACTCTGCATCTGTGAGGAGAGAATCTAAGCAATCTCCTTTGTCTAATGCAGAACCTCTTACTAAATCAAACATGGGGATGTGAAGGGTCCAAGTGTGTTTCAATAATCTGTGCTACAAACAGACTATAATTTGCACAATTAAGCTCCTTGGAGTTGGCAGGGTTTTGTGCAGTTGGCAGTTTTCCCCTTGAATAAAGGTCAGAAAGAGGGGGGTTAATTAAGCAATGAGTAACTTTTTAAAGGTATTCTCTAATTCCATTGAAAGTTAGAAATATTTTCTTCATTTTGCTGGTGTCTTTTGGGAAGACTGAGTTGTGTGTCCTAATTTAAAGCCTGCCTGTTCCAGGAGTAGGGGCAGGCTGCACAATAAACCAAGGGGGCAAAGGGAACAGGAAACCTCCCTCTGTCTCCCTGTGGGTGGGACCTGAGCTGCCAGCCTGTGTGGCACGCCCTGGGGAGCTCTGCTCATGTGAATGTCACCTTAGAGTTGCCCTTGACAGCTATCCCTGACTGTTTCCTACGTTCAGGGAGAAATGCCTGAGACTTTACTTACTCCATCCTGGGTGGATGTCTTGCTATCCAGACTGTGATTTCTCCTTACAAATGCAATTCTCTTTCCTGCAGGGAGATAGTGTGCAGTTCCACCCAAATGGGTGGTGTAGGGTTTCTTTCACAGTAGGACAGCCTCTTTTCTTGATTACGATGATGAGAAAGTGTTTTCATTTAAATAGGAAAATGCTTGAATGGCTTTCTCGTCCCTTGCCCCTCCTCTTGGCAAGCAAACACACGGTTGGGGCACTGAGTTTATTACAGGCCAAAGGGGGAATTCTCTTAGGAGCCCCTTGTTGAAATGTTGGCAAGACATCACTGAACAGTTCTAAAGACCTCGGGAAGCCCAAAATGTCCCTGAATTTTCCCACCACCACTCTTGAATGTAGTTGCCTCTTTGGCTCTGCAACCTTTGGGAGAACATGGTAAAAGGTATGTCCTCACAGCCTCCGTAGTGTGCTCATCAGCACAGGGGAAGCCCTGCAGGAAAGGGAGGAAAGCTGATTGGAAAGGGAAAACACCCACGTACTAATATTTTTGTTTCCCATAGGTTTTCGGTCTTTTTCTTCACCTTTTCTCCTCCACAAAAATAAACTCAAGGGAAAGGCATTATTTGCCAGAATCTTTTCTGGGAGAGCGAGCTGGAGAAGCTGCACTGCCTTTGCTGCACACAGATTCTCAGATCCTTCAAAAGCCTCTGTCCAGCTGCCTCACTCTCGCTGCCGCTGTGTGGTGCGGTCTGACTTCCTTCATCTTTTGTGTGTTACCACTACAGTGTAAAATCAGGGGGAAACAATTTTCCTCCACTTACACTTCACCATTTTGGGGCAAATTAATTCTGCTCCCACTTAGTCAAAGAGATGCTTGCAGAATCATGGAGAGAGGCAGCAGAGGAAAGGTGGAATTTTTTTCTCTGTGTATGGAAATCAAATATGGCCTGACCAAAGCCTCCTTTTCTTTCTGACCTCCTCATCCCCTGCCTTTTTTATCTTTTCTGTTTTTATTTAGGTGTTAAGTGTTTACTAAATATCATTTCAAACAACAGCTTAACTTACTATTTTACCAAAACCATAATAGAAAAATATTTTCCCTGTGTTATTAATATGTAACTCTATTCCTGCTCAGTTACCCACACTGTAAACAAGAATGTGCATTTGCTGTTGATATATGGAATATATTTTTTGTTAAATCAGAGAATGGTTTGAGAATTAAACTAGCAACAAGATGAGGAAAAAGCCCTCAGAGCTGTAATCAAACATCCATTCCAACAGCTGAAACATGTTATTACATCTTTCAGCTGATTTATCGTACCCAAAGAGATTTCATAATCATTTTCAGTATTAAAACAAGGGGAATAGAGGCACATTTCAATAACAATGATTGTTGTTTGGAGAATGCCAATCATGTCTAGGAGTGTTATTTACATCAGACAATATGTAGATATTGTGCCTCCAAGCCTGTTCCTGTTTGGTTTTGTTCTTTGACTTACACAAATGAATGCTAAGAAATGTTGACAAGGAGGTTCAATAGCTAAATACAATAACCAGGGTCCTGCTGACTTCCTTTGGGGAGGAGAGGAATCTTTACCATGTGTGTAATGCTAGCTGATGTAGAGATAAATGCAGCTATAAATGTCTGAGCTGTCTTTGGTGTGAAAGGTGGGGAGAAATTCAATCTGTGTACCAATTTAAATTTGTACTCACACATTAGCTATAGCTAATTCGAGAACAATTAAAAGGCAGGAATGAGGCAAGCAGATGTGGAGCAGTGGAATGTATTGCAGAGAAGCAGGCTTCACTATGTGTTATTTTCTAACACACAGTTTTATTTTTGCTGGAGTCTGTCACAAATCCTAAAATACCATTACAGAGTTAGCAGATGGTTCCCAAGTATTCATACCTGATAAAGCCTCCTGGGTGATCAAGCACTGAAAAATCAATATATTTTTCAACTTTCAATGGCTAGCTATTCAGTTTCATTACATCTTGCTATTCCTCCATGGCTACTGTGATATGGACACTTACTTCTCCATTGCATTAAGCTCTAATCTCTGGGCCAGCTGATAGAGGCAGTTAATGAATAGCTGGAGTACCACCTCGGTATGCTTCACAATTCTTCTGATCTCAGTAGGACATTTCGAGTACTGTGATCTTGTGCTTAGTAACACCCCAGTTCTTCCCCCTCTTTTTTTCCCCACACATGCACAGACACCCCTCTCCAGCTGTCACCTTGCTGAGCTTTGAAAGGAAAATGCAGTAAATACACATTTTAGCAGAAATATTTTGCTGTGACATCTGACTCTTCTAAGTAAAGAATATCAGCGAGTCACAGTAAGTCGGATCCATGCCCCTCTGGGTGGCCATAGGAGCCATATTTTTAAATCTATCATTTCCAATAAAGCAACAACTACAGACAGGTCTTTAAAAAGTCCTACTTTGGTCACCAGATTATCTACATCCTCCACAAAATAGCTATGCTCTCTGACTGACTGATAATGCTTTCTTTATTTTTTTCTTTTTCCTTCTCCTAACTTAAACTTGTAACATGGGAAAGTTAACTGGCAGTAAACAACAAAGTGTGAGTCAGCTTTGTAATTATTACAGATACCTGAGTATCGGTCTTTGTCATGCATTTTGGATTTCCTTGGGGTAGATTTCTAATGTGGGGCATCTCTTTATGCTTCAATTTGCATGGAAGAGTAAATGCAAGTTAAATGCTAGTGAATGCATAAAGTATGTGCCTGCACATGGCCACCCGGATTAACTGGTATCCTATTTTTTAAAATTTTCTACTAGTATTAAATATTTCACTGAATTTTACCATTGCAGTTTAAATGAGGTTGTTGTGAGGGTTTATTGTCATTGTTTTTACCCATCAGTCCAAGTCCAGTGACACAGACCAGGCTTATTTTACATGCACCCAGGCACTATGACATCGGCAAGCCTGGGGCATGCAGAAAACCTATTAAGCCTGATTAAGGCATGTCTTAAATTTCAGATGTAGGTCTTAATTCAGTCAAAAGTGCAGGAGATGAGAACCTCTTTCTTGAAAATGGAAGCATAAATACAAACCACATGAATATTTCCTCTTTCTTAACTGCATGAACGGCAAGAGCGAGCCCATGTGTGCCATGGCTGCATGGAGAAGGTGGCTGCTAATTAGGAAGGGCCCTTTCCATGCTCAGTGTTTGTGCCAGGCAGCTCTCGGGCACTGCTGGCCCCCCAGGGACCCCTCTCTCCCGGAGCAGTTAACCCAGCAGTGGGAGGAGGCCGGGGCTCCACGCTGGCACACGATCCACGTGCCTGAGCAGCTGGGGCTCGGCGCTGCCAACAGCAGCATGCTCTCCTTTGATGGCATCCTCTGTGATGTCTGAAAACAGGAGCTGGTTGCTGGTTTGTTTCATGTGTCGAATCCTGTCCAGTGAAATGCCATGGGGCCAAACTCAGCAGGATGTCCTACGGCTCGATTCCTTGCTTTTACCATGGAAAAAGGGGCTTTAGAATTTTTTTTTTAGGTTGGTGGGAATTGGTCGTTGAAGTCATTATTAATTTTTATCTGTTCTTGATTTGGGCTGCAGGCATTCAACCTGTGCTGCTTGACTGCAGGAGCCAAATAACTTTGGAGAAAAAGACCTGTGTCATCTGCAGGCATTTTTATTAACATCTGAAGCACACAATTGTGCCGTGTAGGACCTGAGTCCACGCTAGAGCCCTTTCATTACCCTGCTACATGGCTGGATTTATGCTGGTGGAAGTCCTGGCTAAAAAAGCTTTCGTACAATGATTAATTGACCTTAACAAGTTTAAGGATGCTTATTTGCACACAGTTACGAAGTGTTGCAATATGTCACAAATGAGAGCGGCTTCTATTATAAACATAATGGCATGAACAGTGAAAGCTGGTTATATTTCCTTAAAAGTTCATTGCAGGGAAATGGGGAAGCTTGAGAAGCTAAACAAATCCAGGCAATAATGGAAATGTAGCATGAAATTACTTCTGTAAACAACAGCCATTCATTATTTGAACATTTTTCATAAGAGAGTCAGCAGACGAGCGTTGATGTTAAAGGGTGTGTATGGAGGGGGAGGAGGAAGCAGGGAGATTATGAATTTCAAAAGAAATCTTCTAGGGTTATATAGACAGACGTACATCTGTTTAGAAAAAAAAAAAAAAGAGGTATGTAAAGCACTGATTGATCCCTGAATATTAACAATCGATGCCATTTTCTTCATTAACTTCTGAGTGGAGCACAAAGAAAGGTATATTTGATTTAAGGGAAAGAGAAGGGAGCACTATTTAATGTTGATTTGGTGTAGTGAATAACCCCAGAGAGAAATGTAAATACCAGGCTGCAATAACATGACAGCACACTAATCATATTTACAAACGATATTAAATCTGTCCATTGTGCTTGCCTGGCTGCGGATTGGCCCGGCTGTAATTGTCACTGTAACCAGCGCTGGCTTGTGGGAGAATTTAACTGCAGTGATATAAGGTGAGTGCTAGGCTTATTATTACTTTATTATTACCCGGTTTATGTTTATTAAAACAATTTGTCATGCAGAACAGGAATGGGAGAACAGGAACATTAAATCGTGCTGTACTCAACCTGAAGAAATGAGTTACAATAAAATTAATGGCAGGCAGGCCACAGCTGACACTTGTAGCCGTGTGGAGCAGCTACACACTGGTTCGTTTCATTTGCTGATCGTTTCTTGTTAGGGTCACGCCATTAAACTTACATATTGAGAACTACTGAAAATCTGAGGCAATGAAGGTAAAGTTTATGAAGCAAAAGTGGGGTTTTTTTTCTGCTGCTAATGCATTCCTTTCAATTACTACAGAAATCAGGAATGCAGATTGAAAGTTTAAATCATACTGAGTTATTAAAGGAGTGTGTTGGAGTGAATGTCCTTCAATTTTACAGAGGCTTAGAGAGCTGAGAAAGAGCTGAGTTTAGGCTAAAGTGAGACCATTCTCTAAAGGCTTTGAGCAAAGAGAACAGCGAGAATAGTGGTCATGAAAGGTCTCATAACAAGTTTAATAAAAGCTGCTTTATTTTCTTTCCCTGGAACTCAAGGGGTCCTTATTTGATATCTTCAAATTTATTTCAGCCCAAATCTTCATTATTTTAAAGTAGAGGCAGGAGGCAATGACCATGGGAATAGCATTGAGCCTCTTGGAATTCAGCAAAGAGGCACAGTGACATAAACCCCTCTTGTGACACAATTACGGAAGAAATTAAAAGTGTCAGGCTCTATGTACTTTAGCTGCATAGAAGAAATCTGGCCTCCTGATGAAACATCTTTGTACATGAAAAAGTAATACCCTGCCCTTGTTTCCCATTATACAACAATGTTAAGGAGTCTTCTGGGGTGATTATTAGGGATTTGGTGAAGCACAATAAATGCTGAAGATTAAATCTGAGCACTAGCAATTAGTATTAGGGGAGGAAGAGCCCTTTTTTTTTTCCCTTTTTTTCAAAGTATTTATTAATGAAGCTATTTAAAGAAAACCCAGCCAACTGCTGCAGTTAGGAAATGTGAACCTTTCATTTCTAGCAGTTTTATACTTGTGCAAGTCCTACAAAGTCCATGGGGTTATTCTTGATTTATACCAGTGTGAGAAAGTAGAAGATCAGGCTGTCTCTGTGGGATTTTTTTCCCTCATTTTCCTTTTTTTAAACTAAGATAGTTTTTTAAGTCTTGGAGAAAGCCTTCAAAGGGTGTATTGAGCCACAGGTTCTCTGCCTGTGTCCCCAGTCACAAAGTCTGGGCCAAGCATCCAAGAGTTCAGCATCCAACCACTGTAACAGAACACTAGAATGGGAGCTGAACTCAGGAAAATCCAGTTTGTTGAAGTGAATGAAGATATTTTAAAGACCTTCTTTTAGAAATCTGTCTTGTCCTTTTGGTTTTTCAATAAGGGGAATGGTAGATGATTCACTCAGAAAAGTAACTTCATGTTTAGCCTCAGTGGTGAAGCCGTTGCAATCACAAAGGCTGTTCCAAACCTGGGAAAAAGATATGGAACAAGAAATTCCCTTATCACTTCCTCACAAACAGATCACCTCCTTGAAATAACAGCCACTTCTCTGAGAGCACCAGTAGGTTCATTTCTGAGGATAAAAGGAGAGACCAAAGGCCTTGGCTCACAGATTATTTTCCCTGCTGAGGTCTAGTACAATAAGAGCACTCCACTGTGGAGGCAAGCACTCATGGTGGACCTGTGTCTTGGAAACTCCATGGCTTTTGGAGTGGCTCCTGTCTGACCTTTTGTCATGGTGCTGCAGTTGAAAATAAGAGAGAAGTGGTTTAGGGAAAGGGGAAAGACACTGAGGGGATAATTGTTTCTGTGACATCGGGCTCTGTGGCTGGTGGCCTCCTCTGAGGGCCAAAGTGAAGATGTAAGGAGGCACAGACCAGGGGCTTTGGATGCTCTAAATGTGGACAGCCAGCAATGGTCCACACTGCTGTGCTGGGAGGTGCAGTGGGACCATGGCAGACAGCAGATACCCACATATTGCTGCCTTTAAGTCCTTTCCTGTGCCCTCTTTTACATTCATTGGAAGAAAAATGCATTTTATTAAAACATATTGACCTCTCTCCAAATAGGCTGTTAAATGTTACAGCAAAGCTCTGACCCAGTATTTTTAAAAGCAGGATTTTAACATAATCTTCTATCTTAATTGGGGACGGGGGGGTTTTAACACTCAGTAAACTTGGGGAGAAACCAGTTGGTCCTTTATTCCCTTCTGTGTAAAACTCATGAACTCTGAGTAACACAAACACTGTGAGTGTCTTGCTGAATTGCTGTGCTTATTATACGTGTAAACACCCCTCTGACATGAAGGACAAGGATAAAGTAGAGAATTTAGAGTCATATTTATCACTTGGATTATTAATAATAATAACATTTGGCATCTTTACAGCACTTTACATTTTCAAAATGCTGCATAAACATTAACTAAATGGTAGTTAAGTGCACATAAATGATATCCAGAGCCATTACACTCTACTCACTGTGGGTCTGCACTGAAACGTGTGTGCTGCTGCTTGGTGGAAAATCTTTACTGCTCATGTGAAGTATCAGTTTTTCCTGGAAGAACCACACTGACCATTTTTCATTTTGTTTCACATTCACCCGAAGCCTTTTGTCCATATTATGGATTAATGGTCTGCAAAATTTCAGTTTACTGGGGAAAAAGAAGTTGTTGATTTTACTTACAGGAGCATAAAAACAAATAAAAATAAAGCTGAGAGCTCAGAAAGCAAAGTACTACTGCTAATTTATTTTTTTTAAATCACATCTTAGTTTGATTCTTACCATGGCCATGCATTTTATGCTCTGTTTCCTGACTGTGGAGTCTGCTTCTGCTCCACCACATACCTTTGAATGCTGGATGCTCCTAGGGCTGCATGCTGTGGACCAATCCAACCATTCAGAGCCACCTGATATACTTGTGCCTGTATCAGTATTGCCAAAAAATGTTCTACTTGTTGTCCATTGAATAGGGATTGTTCAGGATCCTTCAGGATCCATTGTTTTCAAAGAAGATATCAGTACTTGTCTTATCCCTCCCCCCAGTTTGCAACTTTTTTTTTTTTCTGTAGCCACCTTAGTTTGTATTGCATTCTTTTTTTATGGCTATGTGCTATTTCAGTTAAACAGAAAGTGGGGAACATTTTAGGAGCATCATGCCTCTCAGTAGCTATGGCAAGTCTGTACCTGAAAACAATTTACTGTGTAACCCCATCAAAGAGGACTGGAAATCAAGGGAAATGTCACACAGCAGCTTTCAGGCTGTATTGCATCAACGTAATCCAGAAGCAAGCAAATAATTCCACTGTCACTTAATAAAAAGTTTTAATACTTTATGTCTTTGACCTTGTTCTTTAGCTGAACACATAAAAGCAAAATGGGTTTCTGCCTTAATCTCACTTCGTACCATTGCCCTCTGATGAGAGAATCCTCCTGGCACCTCTGATGTGTCACTGAAGCGAAGGGAAGGGCTATGTATACTGCTTGTGCCTATCTTCTGCATGGAGCCTACCTTGACAAAGTTCCTCTTGTTATCTTTAGTCTTCTCCCTGGAGCATCTGGCACATCAGGGCAAGAGGGATCTCAGCCCCACAGCTTCATTTGGGCCTGTTAACTGTAACTACTGATGTCGTTTACAAGGATAAACCCTTAAAGCCAGGCCAAGATAGACAAAGAAAGAACACTGGAGTAATTCCCTTTGGACAGCAGAGATTGGTGTTCAAGTTATTGAAAATCTGTGTAACTCATTTTCTCTTTTGTCATACTTAAAAAATCTATGAAGTTTGGCTGAGTGCAAACAATAAGCTTTTATAGTTGCTGCCCTTGTTCATAAATGTGTAATCTTCTGGGACCATCAGAAAAGCTTTGGTACAGCAAATTAAAACTCTCCAAACTTTCCTGTGTCTCCTTGGACATTTTGTAGACCTGCAAATACCATGCAGTAATCAATAGAATTCCTCTCTAATACTTGAAGGCAAACTGGCAGCTCTGGAGTCAGGGAGCACAGTGCAGCTTCCTTACAGCTAGACATGGCTCCTGCCAGGGGCACAGAGGAAACAGTGTCTGTCCCTTGGCTGGCACAGGGAAGTCAGGAGGGGCCAGCTGTGTACGTGCTCTCATTTCCAAGGCTCTCAGGTACTTTCTGTCCCATCATCAACCCCCTAATTTCAGCAGCACTGTCAGTGAGCTGTGCCCAAAGTCCACGCTGCTCTGTGGGTCACAGTGTTTTGTGATCTCCTGTTCCCTGCATGTGTCCATGGGTGCACTTTTCCCTAACGAGCCAATTATACTGCAGCCAGCAGGGTGAGCTGCATATTCCCTCTCTCCTCATTGTTTTAGCACAGTTTAACAATACTCTTTTACCACATCCTTTATTTTATCTCTGAGAGAACTATGTTATTTTTATTTGTGGCAAGGCATATGGTATTCAATTACAGAGCATTTGCTCTTTCAGATCTTGTCAGTGAATAACCTTATCAGTTTTACAGCTTCGGTGAGGAATATTCAGCACGGGCCAGAGAGGGTGAGAATTATGGGTGTGTTTTTTGCCTATTGCCAAACATTTGCATTCTCTCCCCACTTAGTAAGGATTATACCTGAGTCAAAAATGACTTTGTAACCACTGGCAAGCAGCAGCTGTAGGGTGGGGTGGCTGAAAGTTTAGTGTTTTCTACCACTGCTTAGCTCCTGTCTTGTTATTCGAGCCATCACTGCTCCCTGTGAGTGCGAGGGATCCCACTCATCCCTGCAGTCGCTCATGCAAATTGGATGTGTGCAGCAATTTGGGTGGGCAGTGATGCTGCCTGGGTGCCCAGCTGTGCTGATAAAGCACCTAAAGATGCAGGAAGCACAGCTGGACTAGTGTCCAACCACGTTCTAGCTGCAGAAACAGCTTGGGCAAACGGTACGCATGTGTTTCTGAGCCCTGGATAAGGTGGCAACCTGGTGCCCCCTCATTTATGAAGCCAAATGGTCTAATGCTTTGCTGAGACGATGAGAAAAATGGAGGGAAATTTTGTCTGCAAAGAATTTCCTGTAACTTCAGTTCATATCTAATGGCTGCTTATTTTTATAATAAGGAGTGCTCTTTTCTCAAGCGTGGCCTGTTCCAAAGCCCATTTACATCAACATTAAAGCTTGCCACTGACCTAGTGGCCTTTGGATCAGGCCCATAGCCTCCTTATCTTCTTCCATATTACTGGCACACCTTTACCTTAGGTCTTGATTTCTGTGGAGCTCTTTAGGTCAAGCTCTATCTCATTGATGTGCCCGGGCTTAAATTGGTTCAGAGAGAAGCTGACTGTTCTTCTAAAGAGGTGGTCATTTTTCTTAAGCGGCTTCTATTTTTAGATAAGACTCCTTGGGGCAGCAGGCAGCCTTGGTACCTGGCTGGCAGGAGTTGCAATGTGCTTTGTGACAAACCCCTTTGGGGCATACCACGTGGCAGCTGGAATTGTACCCAAGGATACTCCACCACCTCCATCAGCAGGCTGGTATCAGGAAAAACATCAGATTTTTTCATTCTCGAATTGAAGAAAGAAATAACAGGGTTCAAACTTGATTTAAGTTTTCAGTTGGGTAGGTCCTAATAATGTCGCTTGTCTTCCTGAAAATCTTAGAAGTGCACATCTTATGTTTCCGATGGAGATTTTGTTGCTTGAATGAAAACTTTAGTCTGGTTGTCTTAAACACTCTGTGTGTAATTACAAGATTGCTTTAACTGTTTGGACAGATTTCTTTAGCATCTTTTGGGGAACTTGTGTGCACAGCTTCTGGAATCCCAAGCTGGCCCTCTGCCAGGGGTGAGCTCAACAGAAAAAGCACTGCAATTAATTTCTTCCCTTCTTCTCTCTTCTGGCTTCTCCCTTTTTTCTCCTATAAGCACTGTTGGGTGTGGAAGCACTCAGCTGAATGTAATACAGATACAGGTGATGAGAACAGGCGTCATCCTAGTCACAAACAATATTTTATAGCGCCAAACCAAGACCTAATTCTCCTTGCACAACCCCTGTGCTGTGAGGCAATTCTAGGGTCAGGGACAGGTGTGGGGCCTTGATATGGTCCCATGGTAGGAAATGTTTGGTTTTCAAAGGCCAATTAATTTAAAATTGAGAAACTGTTGGACTCATTGTTTATGGCTCATTGCTTATGGCTCATTGCTTTGCTTTTTCTGAAAGCCAATCATTTCTCTGACGTCAGGGAGGATTAAGCACCTGTATTCACAATTATGCTTAAGAAATGCAATATTTTTTCCTTTGGTCAAAACCCAGAGGACTCTAATGGGGGCTAAGGAATAACATCCGCTCAAGGCCAACTTTTCAGTAGATGTTCACAGCAACATTTTGTGTCCAAAACATTTGCTATTGGCCATTGGAAGAGAAAAGACACTTACCTGTACTTTTTTTTTTTAATTGCTTATTAAATTAGTCTAAATAAAGAAGGATCAAAGAAAAATTAGTAGAGTGAACACTAATGCTGGTGACAGATTTCTGTCAGTACTGACCTTGTGAGATAAAGTCATAAAGTGCCTGTATGAACCTAAGAGTTGGGGCTGTTTAGTTGGGCAGTGCCATCACTTGATTATTCTGTGAGAAATTTCAGAAATACAGTTGCTTTATGAGCCCGACTTCTATGATGATAAATTTCCAAAAGCAAAAATGTGAATTTAAATTATTCGTATTCATGTGAGCGTGGTAGAGATTTTTGGAATTGCTGCGGCAAGTTATGGATGATGCATGAAATGAAAAAATCCCTGCCCAGTGCACAAGGAATACAAAAAGGGTTCTGCAGCCAGCACTGTGCTTCACTGTGCTATGGGTTGTGTGCTCTCTGGGGAGAGGAGTTTGTATTTTTTGAAAAGCACCCAGCCTTCAGCACATGCACAAAAGTAAACAAAAGACAGAATGAAAGAAAAAAAAAAAAAAGATAAATATCCCCTGACACCCAGTAGTACCTATGGTGTAAGACTGGAGCTTTTTTCCCTACATCTGCCT
Source organism: Vidua chalybeata (assembly GCF_026979565.1). Classification (NCBI taxonomy): domain Eukaryota; kingdom Metazoa; phylum Chordata; class Aves; order Passeriformes; family Viduidae; genus Vidua; species Vidua chalybeata. The sequence goes on along the minus strand of NC_071535.1, from coordinate 51,575,856 downwards.
TTCCAGCACCCCAGAGCTGACAAGTTCTGCATGTGTGAGGCAGATTCTCCTCACCTTAGGCCAGCTGTTCATAAATATGTATCTTTGTGTTGCATAAAGAATGGGGCAAAACCTCTCCCAAGTCTGTCTTGCATATCTCTCCCTGGCCCAAGGATGGCATGAGATGAATAGGAAAAAAAAAGTCTTACCTGGGATAACATGACCACATCCACCATCCCTCACATAAAATAGTGTCTCATGTACTTCTAGTCTGAAGCTGATCATGTAAAACAGTGGGTATCAAAAAAAAAAAGCCCTGAAAAATACCTGCAGATAATTTTTACTAAATTTAATTCTAGCATTAGGATTTGCCCAGTCTTCTAGTCTGCAGGAAACTAGAATGCTTGTTCTTTCTGGGACTGCAGTCAGCATTACTGTCTTCCAGATCTGAATCTACAGTCACTTATTTAAGTGATTGAACTCTTAAGTTAAATAGATTATATCTGCAAACACTGACTGTGATCTGACTTTATCCTCCAAATTTAACATATCTTCTAATTGTCTAATGTGTGCATGTATTCTTACCTGACTACTAGTATGTGCCTTATATCCTTAACTCATTCCAATCTGTTAAAGCATCTTCTGACGTTCTTTAATATCTGCTGCATTGTGCTTATTCCGTAATTTTTACACAATCTTAAGACATCTGTGTTTTCTGTTTCAGACAGACCCTGTATGGGCCTTCCCATCCCACAACTTCATATCTTACTGTCCTATAAAGGGATAGTGGGACCAGATGATCAATTCAGGCCCCTTCTGACTGAACTGTTCTATTCTGTCCTATTCTAGCATGTGGCCACCATGACATCAAATAACATTTAGATTTTGCTTTCAGTGTTGGTACAAATATGTGTGTGGTGTTTGCTCTCTGTTCCTAAACGTCAGTGTGTGTTTTCAGAACGTGCTCATTTTTTTTCTAATCTTGAAATGCAGTTCATTGAAAGACTCCTGCTGTGTAAATAGATTAAGATATTTGACCAAAACCTCTGTTTTATCTTAACCTTTGCCTTCACTATACCTTTGCTTTCCAGTATTTTGTTTATTAAAATACTTTTGGGTTTTTTTTCCCTCCCTCTTGTATGTTGAGCCCAGGATGATTCATTTAGGAAGGGTCGCTGCCTTCCCAACACTCACACCTCTTTGCTGAACACAAGTGTGTTTCCACGCTTAGTGCAAACAGACCTGGTCATTTCTCACCTAAGAACAAAAAAGAATTAACAGACCTCATCTGTGTTTTGATGGGCATTAATGGAAGTATCATCCTAGTCTTCTTAAAACCCCAGGTTTCTCCATATCTTGAGCTAGAGGGGTACTGTTGAGATTTTAATGAATAGAAAAAACCACAGTGTTGCAAACACAAGAGTGTAGTCAGGCTGAAGTCCATGAGCAGTGAGCAGTAGCAAGCAGCTACCCATGTATTACATTTATAATTGATTGCACATTGTTCTTTTACTGCTTGCTAATGTTTTCTTTTAGAAAAAAAACCCAGATTCTAGTAATTCTGCAAATGTTCAGGCCCTTTCCCACAACTTTGCTTTGACCTGTCTTTTCTATCACAATGTTCTGTCATAGTCCATCTGCTCAAGCTTCCTATCTCTGTGGATCAAGTGCACTTCTCTGATTAATGAGGCTGTCTGGAACTGGTTTTATAGCCTGTTCTGGCACAGCATGCAGTAATGTGGTTCTATTAGCCCATGTAAAAGGTTTCTGAAGCTGCTACAGCAAGGGAGCCAGACCAGTAGGTCAAAAGCAGCACCTCATCCGTATTGCACCAAGCCTGCCAGCTTTAGACACCTTCTTTCCTTTCGCTGAAGACTCATAGTTTATGCTTTTCTGATGGTGTTTCAGGGTGAGCTTTCCCATCACTGTGATGTTGACTCCTTTTTCCTTGGAAATCAGCCTGCTGGTAGGGGTGTATCATGGACAGGGAGATCTTCGGGGCTGGAAGTGCTGGGGAAGGTGCTGCCCTCCCCTTGGCGGGTGGTGGCACTGAGCACCCGTCTGGTGTCTGCAGGGTGGGCCAGTGCAGTGCTGTGCAGTGCTGTGCCACACCTACGGCTTGGTCTGCTCAGCCTGGCTCTGGTGCAGAGACTTTGCTGTGTGTTTGGAGAGGTGGGCACCAACTCTGACGGCACCCTCCATACCTTCTCTGCTCTGGCCAGGTCCTACCAGCTGTGTCCAGATGTGAAGTGTTCAACAGGCTAATTTGCTTCATGTTTGCTCGTGGTCTGTCATGTTACTATTGTCATGTGACACCAGGCAGGGCTCTGTGGTGTGGCACAGCCAGCCTGTGTTGGCTCCATGGCTGCTGCCTTCCTTTACATCCCTGTAAAAGCCCTCTGTCCTCTCTTAGCACCTCCCAGAGTGTGGGTCCAGCAAAGCAGCCACACTACAGCAGCATCCATGTTTACATGGGTCTCCCCATTAAATGTGTCCCTATATTCATTAGCCTCTGTGCCCTGTAACTGCTTCCTTAAAAAGAGGAAAATATCTCCTGGAGATGTCTTGGACCCATTTTCTGTAGGAGTAATTTGCCTGTAGCTCTGCCCACCATATGTGTCTCATCCTGGTTGGCACTGTGTTCTTAAAGCACTCAGAGCTCTTGAGGATTATTTAGGAGAGCAGCTATCTCATAGGCAATGCATTTCTATAGGCTGATGAAAACCCCAGCCATGAAATAGTTAACTAAAAAGTCTCCAATTAGAAACTGAATATATTTTGAAAAAGTTATATTTGTTCTTCTCAGTGAGAAGAATAAAAAAATAAGCAATTCAAATAATTTTTCAAGTTCCATTTCTTCATTCATTAGGAGACTTAGCTTGCAAAATCCTAATTAAAAAGAACATTTTGTGTTAATGAAAATGTTCTAATTTTTTACCTTATGCAGTTAGTTAATTTTTTTCCATAGCATTTGGAAAAAGAGGTCTCCTTAATGGCTTTGTTCAAGTTTATATTATACGATTGCAAAATTTCTGGGATAAAAGAAAGCTAAACTCATTCTGTGGTGCCCTCCAGTTAACTGTTCAGTTGAAAAATGACCTTCATAACTAAGTCCCTTGCCTTTTCATCGATATCAAGGAGCTACAACTCTAACCTACAGTTGAGGAGGTGGCTTCAGTCTGGTAAACCATCAGAAATTGCATGAGCACCCCATGGAGTGTAGATATTTATAGATATCTAAGAGGACTAGAGATAACTAAATAATTTGAATCTGAATTCTCAAACAGCCTAGGGCTTTTCTGCGGGCTTTCAAATCTAGCATCCTCTTGCATGACTTTAAGTCATTAAAAGCAGAGGTTTATTTTAGTATCTAATAATTCTGCGTCAGACACAGTAACATCGCAAGTCGGAGATCACAGGAGGTGCACATAGGTTCCTACCATGGTACAACACTGAGAAAGACAGCACTTTGTAGATGCCTTTAAATCAGTAGCACTATATATGAGGTTATGTTAACTGTGAAACACATTCATTTATGCAGCCTTAGGATTCAACGTGGAGCTCTCTGCTGGTGTAAATCAGGGTGACTGTAAGTCAGCCGTGCTGAGCTGAGATATGCTCACAGAGAGCCCGACCATTAAGGAATTTTTCACCTTTGGTTTTGTGGCCTTCATTTTGCCACTAATCTGTCTCTGTAGGGGTGGATTTTAATATTCCAAATCTCTTCATAGGCAGAAATCACTACAAAAAAATCTTTACATTCTCACAGAAATACATATCGGGAGTGCAAAAATACTTTGGACTTGCTCCAAGGACTGGAAAAATATTTATTGGAGTATCAGGGAATCACAGAAGCACACAGGTAGGAAGGGTCCTCCAGAGGCGGAACACTCTCCCCTTCCACATGGAGCAGATCTGGTAAGTACAGGTACTTCAGAGCCATGTCCAGTGGGGTTTTCACTGCCTCCAAGGACAGACACTCCACAGTGCTTCTGCACCACCTGCTCCTGTGGTTTCCACCTTGACAGTGACAAAGCTTTTCTGAGCATGCAATCGAGTTTCCCCAAGCTGTAGCTCATGTCCATAGCCCTTTGTGTCATTGCTGTGCAGTTCCAAGGAGAGTCTGACTCCATTGTTTTGTACCATCTTTTTAGATTGCTGCTGTAGCGAAATAACATCTCTGTTTCACTTTCTCTTCTTTGAAGTGAGCAAACACGATTGCTTCAGCTGCTCCTTACCTTACCTTACCTTCTCCCAGCTCTCCAGTCATCCTGGTGGCCTCTGCTTTACTTGCTCCAATAAGTCAGGGTCTTTATTTTTGGTGCAGGGGAGCCCAGGACTGGACACCAGACTCCAGGTACAGCCTTGACAGTGATGGCTGAGAGGGGAATCATCAACTCCGTGGTCCTGCTGGCTCCATCCCTGCAGACACAGGCCTGAGCAGAGCTGGCTGCTCTGTGCAGCCCTGTGGGCCACCAGCTGTGTTGGCTGCAAGGGACACTGCTCACTCCTCTCTGCAGGCTGTCCACCAGGCCTTCAGCTAATTTTTCTGAAAAGTATTAATTTCTATCCCTTTGGCCCCCAGCCTGCACTGCTGCATGGGCTTCTTCCACCCCAGCTGCAGGAATACTTGGGCTTTGGTATTGATTCCAGTAAACTGGATCTTCTACTTTGAACTAAGAGCTATTGTTAGAGGTGCTATTACTAAGGAGAGGCAAAAAGCCCTCTTCAGCCCCTTCTGTCAGTGCTGAGGACCTGCTAGTATTTAAAAGTGAGCACCTTTCTACCATACTTTGTGCTTATTATTTGCTTTTTCCTGGTACTTTAGTGGTCAGCTTTCACCCACACCACTGCCTGTGAAAATGAAGTGCTGCACTGGCTCAGATTTTCAAACAGGACACGCACACCAAACTGTGGGTCAGGGCAATACATCTGCAGATCAGGCTTCAGATGCAAAGTGTCAGGAAAGCACTGGAGACTCCTCTCCATCGACCTACACAGGGAAAGAATTACACTATAAAACTGAGCCTTTAAAGTAATGATCAAATCTGAGGAAATGGCAGTCTGTATGCACACACTTCACAAGCTGAAAAAGAAGCTGAATTCATGGGTGAATTATTTGCTGCCAATTATTCTCTCAGCTCTAATATTGAGTTTTAAATATTTAGTTAGATCCATTTCCAACCTAGAATTTTGGTTTTCATTTAACATCATGACTGACTATATATGTGTATGTATACATGACATATGTGATTTCATTGCATCTCCTTTGAGTGCACTTGAACAGTAATGTGAATGACCTACTTCCTTTTTTGGTAGGTTTTTGGACAAGGTGTAACACTTTTCCCAGTGGGTTTTGGTGGTTGTCTGAGTACCTCTTTGATCTGAAAGTGACCCTGCCGTGTTGAAATGTGGGCTTGGCTAACTTCATGGCAGGACTCTTGGAGAATTACAAGATGGCTGTAAAGATGCACTAACCCTTTTCAGGGCCTAAATTAAGCTTTAAATCAAAGCTAACTAGAATGCCACCAAAGCTTTTCCATTAAGACTGGCTTACACACCCTTGCACTGTGATGCACAGAAAACATCATAAATTTTGAACCCAGACTGAAACCCTAAAGTGCTTGTCTTTTCTTTCAAAGTTCATGAAATGCTTCTTCACTACCAGTGAGCAAGCCAGTGTTTGTGTGAATTGTTTTTTGAGTGTGAAGGCAAATGCTGACCTAGAAGGCAATTGGCACTGGACAATTATCACTGAATCTCAGTTCTAGTCCAGCATTTTAGTTATCAGAATGCAGGAAGTGCCATCATTTTAAGGCAAAGAAAACCCCTGCAAGAATTCAAGGGGTCAAGAATTCAAGCTCTTCATTGTGATTGATGCACACAGAGTGTTGCACCTTGAGGACAGGCCATCACTGCCTGTTTTCCTATATAGCAATTTAAATATTGTTGTACTTAAAAGCAAGGACTTCTGTGGTTTGTAAACCAAATATGTGGAAAAAATAGATTTTTCTTTTCTTCAGTCCATTTTATTCTTCACTGAAGTTAGTGAGTAGTGTGGAGCTTCACAAGCAATGAAGAAAGACCAATCTCTCTCCTGAACATAAAGGTTTTTCACCCAGAGGGTGGTTGGGCACTGGAAGAGCTCCCCAGGGCAGTGGCCACAGCACCAAGCTTGACAGAGCTCAGGAAGTGTTTGGACGATGTCCTCAGGCACATGGTGGGACTCTTGGGGATGGTGCTGTGCAGGGCCAGGAGCTGGACTCCATGATCCTTGTGAGTCCTTTCCAACTCAGCTTATTCTGTGATTCTGTGATAAGATCTGCCTATCTTATGTGAGGAGGGGTGTGAGGAGGGAGGAAGGTTTACAGCTATCAGCAGCCTGGGGCACTATCTGCATGTGAACTTTGGCACCAGATCACAGTGGCTTTTCAGAATGAAACTGGTCAAGGAGCTGAGAAAAGAGTCAGAGCTGGCATTTGCAAGGGAAGGGAGAGGGGATTCAGCCAGGCCCCCAGGCAAGATGCGGGAGGATAGGGCAGCACATCTGAGCTCCCTGCTCCCAGAGGATAAGGGGGCCTGACTCACTCCTGAAAATGCTTATCAATAACTGCTCAGGCTGAGTTTTGATGCAGAATTCCCTGGAACTCCATGCACTCCCATTCAGAACCATGGGTGTTATAGCATCATTGTGAAATACCATGGTGAACCAGTCCATCATACTGCCAATGGCTGGCTTTAAAGCTAGGGCAGGAGAGGAAAGAATTGCTAACACTCCAAGGAACAGCTTGTCAGCTTGAGGGCGTTGTGTGTGCCAGCTGGATTCATGCTCAAGTCTGGATTTGATCCATTAATGAAACATCATCCTCCAAAAAACTACTGGCTGAAGGTGGCAGACCTCTGGAGACCTGCAGGGTTGATTGGAAAGTTGCCTCTCTTTTAACCATATGCTCGTGTGTATGTCAGTTATGAAAATGAGTCAGATTTTCAAGTTTTCAATTAAAAATAAAAAAACATTAGGGAAAGCTTTGGCAAAATACCTGCAATTTTCCCTCCCCTTTGCCATCCCCTTAGTGTAATGGAAACAGTTTTGTTGATTTGAATGGGCTCTAGGGCTTTAATCCTGTCTTGCCTTTGCCAAGGCCAATGTATTGCCTCCTGTGGCTCCTGCATTTAGTGAAATGTTTAAGAGTGGAAGAATGTGATATTTTAAGACAAAAAGCTGATGGAATCTATGAGTTTTCTGAAAAGTCTGGGGTCAGTTCCTATGTGATGACAGTTCTGGACTGAAGGAGACATAATACTTTTTCCTTCCAGTTGGGGGGAAAGAAGGATTTCCATTGAAGAGACATAGTTCAAAATCCATTACTCTGTCCCTAATACAGAAGGGTGTCTCAGCAGCAAGCTGGTTTCTGAGCTGGGGAACAGAGGAAGAGTTTTCCCTTGGAACTCACAGGGCAGTGAGTGTGTACCTTGGGTAGCCTCCAGAAGATCCCTTCTACAGCAGACTTGCAAATTGATGTACCCTTCCCTCCCTCAGTTCTCCACTCTTTGCTCGTATAAATATTTAAATAATTATTTTTAGAGCTCTGGGAAACCTTTATCAATTGCCTCTATCAGAACCTGTTCTATTAGCTGAGAAACTTTCTACCATTATAGAGGCTTTTCACCACTTTCTATTTCATTAGCATTCATTTTCTTTAGACATATGACAGACTACCCACTGGAAATGTAGGCATCTGGGAACAGAAAGCTAAAAGCTGAGGTTTGCTTCAGTGCTTGCCAGCCCACAGAATTGTATTACCTAACCTACCTTTACCTAAATCACAGAAAAATGACAAACCTTTTGATGCATATAAAAAAGCCCCTGAAACAGAGTTAAACTGCAAGCTTGACTGATGCAAACTGACACAAAGCATCACAATGGTGTGCATCAGAGACAGATGCATTCTCCAGCTCCAGTTTAGTTGCAGTTTTACAGAGTGCATTTCTGATTGGTTAAACTTAGGTCTTGTAAAAAGATTTGGGTCTGGAGTTCAAGCTCAAATCTCCACGAGTAATGGGCGAGCTGACGGCATTATTCTCACAGGTGGAAATGGGGAATGCAAATTTTAGGAGCAGCACATCTGTTCTCTTGGCTAATCAGGTATGAGTTCTACAGGAATGACCACATTAGCAACCTTGGTGTCATAACTTGAGGGACACAAATCAACAGGGCTGTGTGTGCTAATGTTGAGGAATTCGGAAATCTGAGCTGGAGCTTCACACAGACCTGGCTTCTGCTCATGCAACATCTGCTACAAGGTCCTAGAACCAAAACGTTTCTCAGATGAAGGACTGTGGTGGGAGGCAGTCCTGGTCCTACTGTCAGGTAATGCAAAAAGAAAGAGTTTTGGTGTGGTGTTGGTAGAAAGTGGTCCAAGCAAGAGTGAGGTACATTTCTATAGCTGAGTGATTCAAGCGGCTCTTGCTTCCTGTGCAAGAAACTCCCATGAAAGGAAGTCATTAAGTCATTAGTGATTTTTGGGAGAGAATCACATAGATTGCTTTTGTTCATGCTGTTCATCAAACAAATAATCAGAATTTTTGTGTTAATGTCTTGTTACCTAAGTAGGCAAGGGATGAGAAGAAACACAGCAGAGTGACTGAGCCCAAATCGCTGTCAGTAAGCTTGCTGGCTAGATGGATGCAATAGCCTGTCTCCATGCTGCTCCATTGGTAGAGATATATGGACACCCCTTGTGGTCAGTTGTCAGCTCTTTTGGTTTTCTTTCTCTTGCAAAAACCCAGATGGGAAACAAAAGTAGAAGTTTCACAGTTTCATGTGCAACCTGAAGCCTTCTGCTCTGTGACATGTTATAGGCTGTCAAGAGAGTGTCATTTGTCAGCTGTGCACCCTGGACATTCCCTCTCACACACAGGTGGAAATTGCATGGCCTTAATGCAAACATTTCAGAAACCCTCTGAGATGTCAGTCTTGGATTTTTGTTTTTAACACCTTGCACTGATGAAGTACAGGGGCATTTAGAGTGTAGTGTCTGATATTGGCCCCTTAGGACAACAACCCAGTACCACACCCTGTATCTAAAACAAGCCTATGCAAAGTTATTAACCCAAAAGCTGGCAATTTGTCAATGGTTTAATACACCTGGAGTGATGTCCCAGACACTTCCTTAGCACATGCTGTTTTTGATAGTACAAACTTTTTATAATTAACACCCAGTTTTATTTACCCAGTAAATTTTGTATCTATTCGTCAAACTTCACACATTACATTTTCACAAAGAAACATGCACAGAACTTTATGATACTACATTGCATAGAGTGTTTTAATTTTCCAGGTGTTGGCATATTCTTTTGTCCATAGCTTTGTTGTTGTCCTACATGACCCATTCAGGTGATTTATTCCTGTTCACAAAGAGAACTGTAGCTCCTATGAGCAACTCTTCAGCATTCCATAGGAGGACACTGCCTACCTCTTTTATCCAGCCCCATCCATGGCTGTCCAGCCTCTCTTGCAGAGAGCTCTAAGCTTGTTAACACCCTGTGAATATGAATGGATGTGTTAGCTGGTGCTATACTCAGCTTTCTGGTGGAAATCTAAACACATTTCCTGTTTAGTTTTGCATGGCATACTGAAAGAAAAAGTATCCCCAAGTTCTTTTTGTCTTAATTGTATCCCTTCAGCTGGCTAGCATTTTATTCTGCAGATGCTCACGCTGTCCTTTGCTGTATGCAGATGCATCAGTATCTTGTTTCAGGTAGCCCTAGACCAAATAAATTTAACTTAATTAGTGTTATAACTTCTAAGTCAGGAGACTACATCAGACACTTAAATCTGTTGCTATTCAGGAAAACAGAGATGATTTACCAAATGATAAAAGGAAGCATGTGCTCCTGTAATAGGACATTCTTTCCTGAACTGGGCCTGATAAAGTATCTTTTCACGTATTGTTGCACCCATGTGACAAACCTGAATTTTGTATATAGTGTAACATCATTTTCAGGATAAGAAGGTCTCTTTTTAATCTCTTTTTAATTCTGTATCTGAAAAATGGTTTTATTAACCTCTAGTTACTACAGAATAATAACTCTGTGGTCTGATGCTCTTCTGCATAGGTGTGATATCCTCTGAAGAAATGCAATGTGCTAGACCGAACAACAGAAGTCTGGTTTTAACTATTCATCTAATAGTTTTTGGAGACCTGTATATAAACCACTGTTTATGTTGTGTTCCTCATAAAGTTGTTTAGATATTAAAAATTTTTGAGCACCTTTGTCAAACTTTACATGTTCACAGAATTCCCCCATCCAAAGACCTTCTGTATCCCATGCCCCAAGCAATGCAGTGAAATCTGAACATCACTGCCATTAAAATCTATAGAATGTCCTATAGAATGTGGCTATATAGCAAGAGGGTCAAATATAAAATAGCCACCAGAAGCTGTGGAAGAATATTCCAATATTCTGGGGCACTCCCATTACTGGAAAACTAAAATGGCAAAGAAATTCAATGGCAATATAGTCAAATACTCAAATGGGAAATGGGAGCCCTGACAATATCTACACAGCAAACTGCCTTAGATAAAGCAAGGGCAAATGAGTTTTTACTACTCAGAAGAAATATTGTGGAGTTGCAGTGATTAGCTCTCTAAAAATAGCTAGTTATTGCTCAGCAGCAGCTGGGAAAGCAAGGAGAATTTTCCAAATTATTAAGCAAAGAGAGAGAAAACAGAGGAGAAAATATTTATTCCGTGGTACAAATTAGTGGCATGGCCATGTTTCAGGGGCGCTCCGTAGTTTTCCTCACCCATCTCAAAGGGGTGAGTGGGAGCCGGCAGAGCACGCGTGGCCCTGTGTCCTGCACCCTCCCTTGTTCCACACACACCCATACAGACACATTATTGCCAACTGGCTGTAAATAACGTGTGAGATGCCTCCAGTCAGCAGCTCTGCAGCAGTGTGGGGGTGGCTTTGGACTTTTGTGCAGGACCAACCTCTGCAGGCTTCCTCAGGGTGTCCCATGAGCTGGACGTCTGCCCCTGGGGATGGCAGCAGCTCCATTGCCTGTGAGAATTCAGTGGGGAATGGAGAGGCACAGCCTTGCATAGGTGTGCCATACCTTCCATCAGTTGCTCCCAGAGACACAGTGACCAGCCCTGTAGGGTCAGGAGATGACCTCCTGTAAGTACTTCCTTCCATGTAGGGCCAAGACTCCGTCTCACCCAGGGACCCATTCCCTCATGTCATATCCTAACCTTCCATTTTGAGCAGAAATAGACATAGGCCTGATCAGGCTGCAGGTAGGTTTAAAAATACTTAACCTGGATTTAAGGTCTGGCTCAGAAAGGCATTTGACGACATAGCATAATTCTAGTATCATTTCCTAAGAGCTGGCCACCATGAGAGAGAGGATACTGTGTTAATTGGATTTGCTGTTTGATCTAACATGGCAGTTCTTCTGTCTTTAGCAACAAAAGAGGAATCAGCTTCTTAGATTCCCACTGCATGTTTATACAGCCTGTTGGCATTTTCTTCATCATCCGTTGTCCAGTGATTTTGTTTCAAAAGAAGGGCAGGGCTGTGGTTACAGACAGGCAGGAATCTGTATATCTGTGGTCTCTCAGAAGGTTTATGATGTCATGTGGCAGTGTGTGGTTTTGGTTCAGTCATCTCTGCCTTGACCCAGTCCCTGAAAAATTGATGGGAGTACTCTCTGTGATATGAAAAAGCCCAACTCTTTGGCCTGCTTCAAAGCAGTGGGAGTTATTCCATCCATTTCAAATGGATATGGCCTGCAACTTCAAACTGGGCAATGGTAGCTCTTAAACACTTTACAATAATGTTCTGAGGCTTAATTAATTGAAAGGAATTAATGGAAAGGAATTTAAATGGAAGGGGAGACATAAGTGAATAATTTGATTGAGGGGAAGTATCTTTTAGTGCAATTTTGAACTAAAAGGGTCTGAAATGCCTTCATGCTGCTGAAAAATACTGAAGGGTTAAAATGACCTAATTCAACATCAACTAATACACTCCAGTATACATTAAAGCAAGTAGATTATTTTTTTAAACAGTGCTATCCTGCTAAGTGATGCACTGTGCTCAATGATAGACTGGTTAAAGCTGTAAATGTCATTGTTAAAATGAGTATCTTTACCAGCTAATATCTATTAAAATGCACTTAGGCACCAGAAAAGACAGTTTTAAACTGTTAGGTTCCCTAAATTATTTTTGTACAATCAAAATGAGACTCTTAGGGATTAGGTGGCAGATTGGGTTAGCATATTACTTTTTTGGATGAGAGATGTGCCATCAAATCCTGCTTAAAAATACAAATGAGCCGGGACTGCTAAGGTTCAGGTGATCCAGCATGTGTGTTTCTAAAATATATTTTAATACAATTGATTGTGATTTGCAGTAGAAGTAGATAAGGACTTTGCCTGCTGCTACCATGATTTGAGTAAAGATAGATTAGGGCTTGGGTTCACAATTTGGATTGTTCCTTTGATGAGCTGACAAAGGGATTTTATCCTTTTTGTAGCTCCATTTTCTTACAACAGCATCTTGGTACACAGCTACCGCAGATGTTGTAAAGGGTTAAACTCAGCACGTAAGAAAAAGGCTTGTCAAAGCAAGCGTGTTCATGTAGTAGAAATGAGGAATAAGTAGGTGCCCAGCAGTACCTGCAGGTGAGGGGGAACCGAGCTGTAAAGAAGCAGGTTCAGTATATTTGAATTGAAACTCTCCAACTGGCGTGTCACCACATGTTTGCTGTAACTCATCTGAAATTGCATTTTGGACCCCAGGCCTGTGTGTAACCTTGCACTTGAAAAGTTGTGCATTTATCTTAAAAAGGAGAGATGTTACTACTTCTTTTTCTTTTCTTCTCTGTTATTAAACACCCATAGGTGAGGTATGCAGTCCCAAGCATTTGTTCTCCCTCATGAAGATGAGGGAATAATTCATATATATTTCCTCCTTGAGTAATTTCTTTGTTCACAAGACCCCAAAAAGCTTACCTTGAGACACACCAATTGTTAAGAACTTTATGGAAAGCTTTTCTGCATGGGTTGATCACAAATCCTTAAACTATTCCATGGATGTGATGCTATATGTGGCAGGACCAATCTTTCAGTGCACTCATTTTTTTTTTGTATTGTAACCTTCCTCTTTTGGTGTGTGTATCAGGCTATTGCTATTTTGTTTTTTGGTACAGATGGAGGGTGTCACAAAAAAAAAAAAAAATTATTCTGTTTCATTGCCATAAAGAATTCTTTGTTTTCATGAATTCTTTGTTTTAGTGAGGTTTTTTGTTTTCAAAGACAAGCTAAAGACAGCTTATTTTATACAGTAGAACCTTAGCAAAGGGGGAGTGCCAGAACACAACTGATATCCCTCTCTTTCCAACAACAGTTCTTTGTCTCCCAATGCTGTACACACATGGTAAGAGAGGTTACCCTTGTTTTGGAATGAAGTGATCCAGAATTTTCTTTTGTGCATCTTCTCCCTAGGATTTTGTAGGTGCCAGCAATATGATGAGTAGGTAACATCTTGACATGTAGAACCAGATTTTAGAGAATAGTAACAACTAATAGCAAGGTTGGCTTAAGCAAAATTTGTTCTAACTCTTGTTTTCCATAAAAATCTCATTTATAACCTTCTTAAACACTTGCATGTCAGATGCTGGGTAACTGCTTTGTTGCATTCTGCCAAAGACCAGTGCAATGTGGCTCTGATGTTCTTTGTATGTAGCTCTGCTGAAAGGAAGGAATCCAGCCTCCTGCAGTGACTCTTCATTGGAAGAAGCTAAACAACAATATATAAACCAAGAAATTTCTGCCACAGAGCTGTTAAATATAGTTGTGGTTACTATTTCATAGTAAAAATTAATTATTTCAGGAAAATGTGACAAAGCATGGGGGCAACTCACAGCACTGTTGCCCTTTTTCTCTGGCATGGGAAAGCTGGAGAATAGAAAATGTTGGTTGTGTCTTTCCAAGCATAGAAAGACGAGGTTTTTTTCAGAATTAAAAATAACTGCCAGCATAGCAGTGGCACTTCTGAATGTCTCCATACAAATGAACATAGTGACAGTGTATTACGCTAATTTAAATTGTAAGAATAAATTATTTTCCTATAAATACTGCATCAAATGATACATTTAGACACAACTTGGCAGTTATCTTAGAGCTCTGAGTAAGTTGCAGCCCACACTGCAGTTTCTTTTAAGCACCCATTTTAGTATGTCAGAATAAGTTTTCTGGCTAATATAAAATTATTTGTATTTCACATCCTTAATTGATGCTTTTAATTACTCTTCATATAGTTTAATAGTTTTCATATAGAAAACTGCTTTCTGTGCAGTAAGCCGAATCTCCAATCTGCAGCAAAACTTGCTTTAGTCAGGTTTTTGCCAGGCTCTGTGTACCAGCCCCAAATACTAAATTATGTTGGCACTCTTACAGTAATCAAGGGAATAATTGTGAAGGCGAAGTTTGTTGTAAGAAAACCAAATTAGGAGGGGAAAACAACATGACTTAAGAGAAATATTTAGCATGAACTAATCTTTTTGGACTTTGTCCTCCTACAGTAAGGACTGTTTAACCATGGAGTATAATTACTTAAAATGTACTGGAGTTTATCCTGTGTAGATTAGTCTTCTGCTTTGTTAGAATGCTAAAAGGCCGGTCTTCAAAGAATAAGCAAATTAAAACTCTGTCTTGCTGTTTTCAATGCTGGGGTCAGATCACTGATATATACCAGCATTAATGTGAAGCAGCCATGAACCCCATTTAGTTAATCCAAGAGTTAATGTCTATTTAAATTTACAAGAGTCTTTTCAGTGCCTCTTGTGGTCACTCATCAAGCTGCTGCAGAGTCAGGTATCTCCCCTGTGCCAGCTCCCTTTACTCGCCAAAAAATCCCCATTGGACTACATCAGGAACAGGACTGGTCCTGCTGAACCATCAGAGTATTGGCTGGGTGTCCTGTCATATTTTGTGATACTGCACTTCCAATGGCAGTTCAAGTTTCTTTAGGCCTTCTGCACAGTGATGAGGCCAAAATTGCTCTCCTGAAGCAGTATAATAGAGGGCTGATAGCATTTGAGTGCTGTGGAGGGGCTTGGCAGGCTGGAGCCCACGGGTATTTGTATGAATGACTTTGTTTCTGCTTCCTTCACAGAGGTTCCCCACACCTCCTTTTCACTGGCGTGTCATAGGTATTTCCTCCCTTTCCCTTCTGTTACTTCTCTTCTCCTTGACAAACAGACTCAACTCAACCTAAGGGAGAAAAAATGGTTTTTTAAAGTGAGTTCTTCCCACAGAGCTAGGATTATCCTTAGGTCCTGCTGGTATCAGAGTGCAAAATTCCCCCCCTTGCTAAGATGTGTGAGGCTCTTCAGGCTGTCTCATGTGGCTTTTCTGCCAACCATTGGAGTCAGCCCAAGCTGGGAGGTGTCCACGCACTTTGCAGTTGTCAACCTTTTGTGATTTTTTATCCCAGGGCTGTAATGGCCTCCAGGTCTTGGAAACAAGAGATTTCATGAACGACTTTGCTTGAAAGTGTGAATAAATAAAAGTGCCCAAGGAGCTCAGAAGACAGAAGGGAGGAAGCTGTTCTGTTACTATTATTTTAAAATATAATAATTTTAAAGGCAATGTCATGTTTTTTTGGTAGAATCTTGGGTGACTGTTTTGGACCATGTGTGTTTGGTGAGACTGTGTTTTGAAATATCCAGAACTGTTCAGATGATTGCGTGGATTCATTTCAGCTGCTATGTGCAAAATCCCTTCCTGCTCAGGCTTTTTCACATTATTGGTATTACCTCTTATTCTTGGCCAGGCCAAATATACAATGAAAATGGCCTTTGTTTCTTTATTGCAGTGCCTAAACTTCCTGTCCAATCCAAAGAAGTACTGGAAAATAAACAAACAGAAAAAGGGATCAAATTTAAATGCACAGCATGCTTGTAGCTTTGGGTCTGCTGTCTCTGCATTGCACTTTTAAATGTAAAAAGCATGATTCCTGCCGAGATGGGGGGTATGGCCAAGAGGGGAACCAAGACAAGGATACTCTGCTTTTTATCTCGTGCACGGATTTTATTGTGTGTTTGTTCTTTCATTATTGTTTTCTTTAGTCTAAAATAAAGATAAACTAGACAGAAAGCAAAGTGGCCAGGCGCCACTGCACAATTATAATTAATTCACTGTTAATGTTTCAGACATTGTAACAGAGTACATTGGAATAGCTGGGGCGGGGTGAGATTAGTTTGAGCTCCTCGTGTACAAACTACAGGAGAGTCACATTAAATACCCACTCTAATTAATGTTTTCAGAATGATCACCAAAGGGAATAGTATGGCTTGACAGTGACAGAAAAGTTGGTTTGTACTTCTGCTTCCAAATTCCTGCTGTGTTCTCAACTTGAAAGGTGAGGATTTGAGAACATATTGAGCCATGACCTCAGAGCGGAATGTGCACAGCCCATTCCTAAACCTTGCTTCACCATATTATAGGAACATCTTGGAAAGGAGGATGCAACTAAGTTCAGACTCAAATCTGGGTATCTGCAGTCATAGGAACATTCATGATCTGATCAGGTCTGCAGAAGTTCTGGGAGTCAAAGGCTTCATTTTGTCAAGAGCAAAATGGCTCAAGAACCCAAAAGACCAGGTTCTGCAGTGTTTTCAGCCAAATTATAGAAAGCAAAGCTGGTTTCTTCTAAAAATTTTGACATATCCAGGATCTATTAAACTGAAGAGCACTTAATATAAAGAAGAGGTCTCAACCATTAGACTATTTTAACAGTTAGAGGAATGAAGTAGTTTTTGTGCCTCCATAAATATCTCTGTTCATCATTTTTTCTGCTGCCAGTATTCCCCGTGGGAGAGGAAAGCCATGATAATTGTGATTGGATACATAATGATTCGTGGTATTTATTACAAACATTCTTAATTTTAAGTAAGGCTTCCTGTGGGTATTGAGTCAGATTGTTCAGATTGAGCTTCCAGCACTGTGTGTCTGGGCTGTGTGTCTCTCCAGCTCTTTGTGTTTAAGCTCTGTGTCTGAGGTGTAAAAGAGCCCTTTGTATGTTGAGTCTGAAGGCAGCTGAAAGCGTGCCTCTGCTGGCTGGGTGTTGTCATTAAATATAGTTTATACTATATCATCATTTATGCAAGGTGACAAAATCCACATTAAATTTCTGGTGAAACCTGGTCCGCTGTAGAACATTATTAGAGTACTTATTAGTACTACATTTTTCACCATGGATGTAGCCTGGATATCCTAATTTATGACCATCTGGTCTCCAGTGAAGAGCAGCCCATATGACCAAATGCCCATATGACCAAATACAGCTTCCCTGGGTCAGCTAATACGTCCATGCTGTGACTTAAAGAAGAAGACACAGTCCTCTGTAAAAAGCCATAAGCACCTCCAAAGGAACTTTGAGAGGAGGGGGGTGCACTTCCCCTACCCCTTGTACAACACACCCAGCAGGGCCAGTCATTGTATCTGTTTATTCATTGGTGTTTTGCAATGGTAACGTTCATTTAATTTAGGATTTGATTTGTTTACGAACTAATAAATATGATTTATAAAAAGTGCGTGTGGTTCACTAATTACTGCACATATGGCGTTTTCATTTTGTAAAACTGGCATTTGCTTTCTATTATGATTACGTCTCTGCTCACCAGTGCTAATTAGTTTGATTAGACAGATAAGTTTAACCATTATTAGGACTAGATTAGGGGAACTTTGCATGCAGGAGAATGCAGGGAGGAAGGGTTCATCACCAGTGAAGATAGGTCAGCAACACAGAGATTGTTCCTCATTAAATATTTTAAAATTAGTTTTTGTTTTGTTTTCCACATAGAAGAACTGAGAAGCATTCACATTTAGCTACTTACAAAAATCCAATTAAACACAGTTGTTTAGCATGAATTTGTTAATCAGAGTTAATCTTTCCAATGAATGCATAATTTGGAATCTGTGTCTAAAATGTTCACTTAAGGATAAGCATATTACAGACAAATAAAATATAAAATGAGATTCTCTTCCTTGGAATTGACTCTCAATATGGAGCAATATTGACTGTTTTGAGTTGATTCTCCTGCATGCTGAGGGACAGAAATGAAATTGGATAAAGACTAAGAAATGCCACATGAAAGACAATGCTACCCAGAGTGGGGCCTTGTTTTTCCCAAGAGCCTCTGAAAATTGTTGAATAGTGTTACCTGAACTCTTCAGAATGCAAATAAAGAATGAGAAACTCCTATTTATTATCCATTTTAGGATAAAAATAATTATTCAGGGCTGCAGAAGTTTGATATTATTTTATTTCTTTAAATGGATCCTCTATCCTAAAAATGAGAGGCAAGTTTTCTTTACCAATATATTAGAAATTATTTTAGTGCACTAGGGGAGTAAGTAGGATGTGAAATGCCTCCTTTAGAAAGGAGACTGATACTCAAATTAGGTAACTGTGGTTGCTTGTTTCTTTAAGATGGCCACTCATTTGACTTTGGATGATCCCCCCACATTCATCCAGTTTCTGGGTAATTAATTGGTTTGGTAGCAGAATGAGGATGGTGCCCTGCTTTGGATGCAGTCCTGCTGCATCTACTGCACCTCACTGTGCTTGTGTACCAGTGCCATTTGTGAGTGGCCCTTTTGGGTTTTTTTTTGTCTTCAGAGCAATTTATACGGGAACAGAAAAGTTCTTTCCCATCTGAAGAGAATTGTGGGAATATTGAAAAAGACATAAATCTGCTATTGAAGGGTGAACACATAGAGAAGCAGTAAAGTAGATTGTTGTGGTATTTACTCTCTCCTTGGCTCTTCTGGAGGATGCCTCCTGCCATGCCTTTCAAAGAAAACCCCAGACAATTTAAATGTCAAAGTCTCAAATTTCAACATGCATCATTATTGTTGGAAGCATTTGCTCCAGGAAAAGTTTCAAAATTGCCATTTCTATATCTTAAAAGAATGTGAACAGGATGGCCAGATTCTGAGATGGCATAAATTGGCAGAGGTTTGTTATTTCAATGTGGTTATCCTGTTTTACACCAACATGAAAATCTGGCCCTGGAGAATGAATATTTATGCCATGCCAGAGAGGTTTGAAAACCCTTTTATAAAAATGAGAATGAATAAAGAGCTGGGATATGCTCTGTGCTGATGAACCCAAAGCCAAATGTGACCTCCCCTTGACCTTTTATGCATTTAAGTTGAAAATGGCCATTTTGATACATTCCACTGGAGCTTAAAATGCCTATATTTCAATTCCAAAGGTCAAGCTCTCTTCTCAGTGTACTGTATGACCCAGCCTTGGCTGCTCCCCATTGATGTTGCCTGACTGTACTTCTTATCTGCCATTGACTGTTTACTGTTTTTCTAGCTAATGTAGGTGAAAGATTATTCAAATTATTTTGAGCTCTGTGTCAGTTCTGATTCTGATTATGTCCCCTGTGCTTAGTGCAGTGTTAGTGGCTTCATACTCATTAAGTCTCCAGGAAATTTCAGATTACTGTGTTAAGTATACCTTAATCAATATATTTATCTTTGATTTATCTATTTAAAAATTCCACTCAAGCATTTTTTGAAGTTTTCTTTTATCACTATGTCTAATATTGCTGAATTAAGTAACTTTTCTTCACCCCTTATGTTTTCTGCTTTCCCTTTTGAGGGATTTTGATACTTTTTTTTTTTTTTTTTTCAAATTCCCAAAGTGAAAGGGAACTATTTACAGGAAATTATGTTTAAAGCATGTTTTAAAGTAAATCTCCACATCTTCAGTGGATTTAAGCACAGCCCCACTGGGATGAAGGGACAGAAACTGGCACTGTTTTGAATCTTCCTGAAACTTTGCATCACTGGAGCTATGTCAATTTACACCATCAGTGGTCTGGTCCAAATTGAAAAGGTAGTTAGACTTTTGTGGCTAACAAGTCACATGTCTGCCTACCTTCCTCTGAACTTGAAACAGCCATTATATTGGATGGTTCCCAGAAAAGGATATAAATGCAGCCCCATCAAGCAGGCTGACAGGCCTTGATAATAATTTCTCTAGATAGAATTGCAAAGTAATAATCATCTCTAATAATCTCTCCAATTACTTTATAGAATAATAGTTTATTATAAACTCTGTTTTAGCAGGCTATTTTTATCCTCTCCCCTTGAAAATGAAGTTGAACACGTAAGAACTGTAGAACATTTTTGCACAACTAAGGGACTTCTCCTACTTAATAGCACAACCAATCAGGAGGATCTTTTAACAGGTTGTCATTTGTGTCAATTAACGCAGCTTAGTGAATCTTGGTGATGAACAGTTTTCTAAGGGCCCTGACACCCTGCTCCTGTTGAGATGTGCCTTACTGCACAGTCCTCAACTAACCAGGACCAGATGTTCTTGTCCCACCCCTTGGCCATGTCTAGGTTTCCCTCCAGTGATCAAATGAGAGGGAATCCAGTCCAACTGGAAAGATAAGGGGCAGACTCCTTCCAGTGTGAGGAGAACTGATAAGGAGCAGATCAATACCTAATCCCCTTCAATGGGCAGCAAGACCCACCGTATTAGCAGTGGGACATCCCCTCCTTTTCTCCTTCTGCTAAATTGCGAAATTTCTGTAGTGGAAAGAGTATAACGCTGCACTTGGGTGGTAGAAACCAAACAGAAATAAAACTGTGGGGGGAGAAGTGTATACACATATTGAACAAAGGCCAAGCAGTGTATTTGCCTTTAATTTCATCCTTGGAAGGGACACCTGGGTTTGGTGACAATTTTGTCACAGTGGTACATATCCAAGATACCAATTCGATCCTGAACTGGAAAAAATTGGCAATAATTTAATCATAATAATAATATTTGGCAAAATTTAAAGCCGCTGGAGTTGCTGGGAAATGTCAGGCAGCATCAGGAGTTGGCAATGCTACTAACTGCAATTATAATGAAAACCTAATAGGCTCTTGACCATGGAAAACCCCTTGGACAAGCACATCCACACACAGCTCATACAAACAGGTGGAATTCTGTAAAATCCAGTATAGCTGCAATAACATACACTGTCAGGGCACTCGGGCCTTTGTCTTTAGTACTTTTTTCTGGTTCAGCTATTTGTTCAGCTATGAGATAAAAACGGACTCACCTTACATTTGTACCTGCCAAGTAGCATTGAAAGGACTATTTGTGATCACAATTCATTCCTGGAACTCAGAGAGTAAATATCATTGAACAAATTTTATGTCTGGCTCTCAAGGTCTCCATCCATGTCCCTGCTTTCTCTGGAAGGATTCACCTGTTGGTTTTTCTCTCTGTGCCCACCATCTGGAGCTCCAGAAGTCTCTGGTGGCAGCAAGCAGCCTGAATTGACTTTCTGAGAATTTTCCAGCTATTTTATTTGAGGTATCTCCCAGACTCTCTCTCCCAGACCTTGGACTGTCTTGTAGGGATGGTGACTCCATCTGCTTCAGCTTTTCTGAAAGGAATAGAAGAAAATATAAGTGCTAATTATCTGTTTTCTTTGTAACTGAGATGAATTTTGCTTGATATTTTGGTAGAAACACCAGTAAAAGCACCACTGAAAGCTTGGTGGGAAACAGGTTAACTCTGTTTTTTCACAACTGTTGCTCCCAGTGCAGATACTTGGTACAGAAATCAGGTTAAGCAATATAAAGGTTTATTTCCCACAATTGTCCCCAAACAAATTCATTGTGAAAGGAAGAGGTGTGATGATGTCAGGGAAGGAAGGAGAAGTAAATCTTGTCCCTTGGATTAAGCAAGCTGCTTTTCTGAACTTTGCTTTGGGCTTGGGTGAAAGCTGCTATGGGTTTTAGTCATTGTTTAATTGAGCGTTGTTGTTTAACTGTTGTTATATTTTTCCCTTTAAAGGCAAAATACTCCTTGGATTTATTTGTTCTTACTTTACAGCAGCAGCCATATTGTGTGACATGTTTCAGAAAGTACATTTGTGAGATGAATTATGTGATGTTAACCCTGCAATACTCAGACTGGGCTCAGAGACCCAGGGCTGATTCTGAATGCCAAGGCCCAGCCCTCACTCTTACACTCTTGAGAAAGAGGAGCTCATAGTGCCATGACAGACAGTTGATTCTGATAATGCAAAAGGAGAAAATATACTTTATGATATAAGTAATTTCTCTGTAGGCAACACAGCAAACGTGAGGCAAAAAAATTTGCATTACAAGTAGAAATGCACAGGAATGCAGTTAAATCTGAATGGGAGGATGTAGCATCCTTCTTTCCTCTGAAAAACCTGTAGTGGGAGAATAGATGATATTAAGAGGCCTTTTTGCCCTCTCATAATCTTATCCTGTGTATTATTTTTCCTCTCCTACTTAGACGTTATTTTCCAGGCAGTTTTCATTCTGCCCTTCGCAAATTGTGTTGTGTGCACTGAGTCATGGACTTGTGTTTTCAGAGAGGTTGTCAGTCACAGCTATTCTCGTGCAGCAATGATATGATTATCTCTGTTTTTTACTGTAAAGTATTAATTTAACTGAAGTTTGAACACAGTGAAAAAAGAACTATCAGTGGGTGAATGTGCCAGTTTAAAAGCAGAGACACTGTGTGGTATGAGTGGTTGCCTTCCTTTGGGATTGTGGGAAAGGGTGGCAAAGAAAAGCAACCCCACATGTGAGAGATCCTCAGGCACTGACATTCATGGGAATATTTTAATAGCCCTTATTCCAACCAGTGCCTGGGGAGATCATGAGCACAGGGCCCTCCAAAGCCCTGTTGTCTCAGAAACCTGGTCCTGGCATTCCCAGCCTCACAACCTGTGCCTGGATCTCCTCTGCAGGCTCGCCTCTGTCTGGGTGGGGGGGTCTGGAAGGGGCCTGGTTTGTGGGTGTCTCCAGGGCTTTCTCCCAGCAGCTGTCACACACATACCTGCAGTGGTGAGGCTGCCAAAAAACAGAGAGAAGAGGTAGAGCTGCCTGAGTCCCCAAGAGAGCTGTGATTGCCATATCTTGATGTGTCTCAGTGTTGCCTTTTTCTTCTACTCTCTCCCCTGTACCTGAAATTTGATTGGTAATTGACCAATATGGGCTGAAAAAGTGGTGTCAGCCTGAGCTGTGAATTGACCTGCTTTTGTCAGTTTGTCACAGTTTTATTGCTGTTTTAGCACAGTGCGTGTGAGCTAAAGCCCAGCGTTTCTGTCACCTAGAGAAAAGCCTAGCAGGCTGATGTCCTCAGGAACAGCTTCCAAGTGCAGAGGGGTTCCCTTTCTCTTCCAGCTAATCCAAACTTCACATTTTCTTTCTAGTCAAAGAGCAACCTAAAGCCAAAACAACCTGCAGGTGCACTGTGTTTACCCCATCTCCAATACTGCCTGGAATTCACTTGCAGTGGTACTCAATAACATTGCCTTGAAAGTAAGATAAAAATTGTGTCCTCTACTAAAAGTGACCATATTAGGTTCATCTCTTTGCAAATGTTAAGTTTATTACAGGAACAACAGATTGGATTCTTCAAATCAAAATATTTCAAATGTAAGAAATGAGGAATAAGAGAGAATTGCAGGCCTTTTATGAAAGACTTATCTTAAAATCTAAATTAGCTTTCTGTACAGCAGCAAATAGATCTTACAGTTCACCCAAAACCTAGCTGAAAGGATGTGTGTTTATACCTCTTATTTACACTGAGATTCCAAAATAAGCTTTTTGAGCAAGGTGTGATCTTTTATTTGGTTTCCTTAAGCTAAGAGTGTTGCAGTGTCAGACTCTGTTTTCTTAATTGATTATAACTTTTTTTTATAACTCATATTGCAAAGCTCATGATGAGTGAATAATGTGTTGCCCAGTGCTTCTGCAGCTTGGCCCAGAATTTGGCTTCAAGTACCTTTTTCATGTCTTTGTTTCTGACACAAATATCTTTGCTGTTGCTTTGGATAAATGAGTCCTTTCCAGTGGCCTAGGGTGATTGAAAATAGTCATGATCCAGACAGCATGTCTGAGTGACCCTACAAATAGAAAACATGGGAATGCAGCTCAGCATGCATAAGCAACCCTACAAAAATAACTTTGTGTGTGCAGTCCAGCAGGTGGGAACAATCCAGAACTAGGTTGATAAAAAAGCTGCGGAAAGTGTTATGGAAGTAACAGATCTGAGTGACTTCAGTTTTTGAGTCAGTGACTCAAAACTGAAATTATTATTATTATTATTATTATTATTATTATTATTATTATTATTATTTTATTGAGCAGTTGCCATTACCTAGCTTTGCAGACTCGTGTTATTTTTCAACAACATCCAGTCTGTTGTTTTTCTGGAAGCTGTTCCTCCTATCTCTCCAGCTCAGCTCCTAACTCTTACCCATGTCTAAGTCATCTTGCACCTCACTGCTCCTTCAGCTGCTCTGTTCAGATCATGAAATCAGTTTGCAAGCAAGAGCCTCAACCCCTGAGTATCCTCAGCAAGCCCTCGGCGTTATCAGTTTTACTCCTGGAAAGGGATAAAGTCAAGCTCAGAGCATGTGAGATGCTAAAAATGATGAAAATGTTATTGTTATTTCAAAATGTTATTCCCATATGTTCAGGAAACAGAGCGCCGATCAGGTTGTATAACTGGTTTTGCAAAAATACCTGCTTGAGTAGGTAGAGTAGGGTGGAGACGGGGGGGAAACCAAACCCTTTCTGTTCCCAAGATGATGCGGTATGAGTCCGGCGGGAGGAGGATGCCGATGGCGATGGCGATGGCGATGCCGAGGGCGGGCTGGTCCCCGCGGGGCCGGGGCGGACATCTAGCGGCGGCACGGCTGCTTACAGGGGCTGCTGGGGATGCAAACTGTTCGTGCCCGGCACTGGCCGCATCCTCCGCCTCATGCGCATCCCGGGTCAGAGCCCGCTCCCATCCTGCAGGGAAGGAGCGCCGACGCTCCTCGGAAAAGTGGCACAGAAATTTCATTGATATCCTCCTAACCTGGCCCTCAGTTGCTCCCCGGCATTATTTCCTTCGTGTTCGCTGTACTGTAGTGTTTGATTTTTTTTTTTTTTAACAAATTTAAGTAGAGAGATTTTAATTGTGCAACAGCTCAGTTCCCAAAGGATTACAGAGGGCTGGTGTCACCTTGCTGAGGTAACCTGCCTTTAACAGCCTCTCTGAAGGAACTCTTCAGCCTCCTTGAGGAGCCAGTCTCTTGAGGATGTATGTAAAAACATTGCTGAGAATTAGTATACAATACTTACTATTATAAAATACTCAGTATCCCCATAAGCCTCAAGCTAAGGAATGCACTAGTCCAGGCCCCAAAGGAAGCTGAGCAATAATTGGTGCAATTGTGGCTTAATTGTCCCCTGTTCATATTGGATCTTGAGGTTGCAGGGCAAACATTTCACAAATCTTAGATTTCCTTCCATCTACTCCCTCTTGCGCCAAATTGAGTATTTAAGGCACCCTTCCTTGTGCTTCTTTCTTTCTGTCTGTCTCCTGTTCTCAAAATAAAAGGCAGGACCTATCCAGTCAGATGCAGTGAAACAAGAAAATGCTCAGATATTTTAATACCCCAGAGCTATCCCTCAGCAGATAAAATGACTAAAAATGAAATTTAAAGCACATCTGATTTACCTGTTGTTTGTGTGACTCAAATACCTATGTTTAATTTTGTCTATGGATTGGAAAAAGTTAATTTCAAGCCTTGTTTCTCTTGCTAGCAGCAACAACCTTTTAAACTGAGTATTACTGGTGAACCATATAGAGCTGGTTAAAAAAAAATGCTTTTCAGTTCCACCATGCAGTTGTTCGGACGACAATTATGGCAGCTGAAGTTTAATCATAGTGTTTGATAGCTCATTTTCTCAATGTCAACACGAGGCACTGTTAAAAAAAATGAATTCTTTCATTTGATAAGCTGGCTCCAGAGCACTGGGCTCATTCAATAGGAAAACTCTTTCACAGGGCTGCAGCATGCATGGTTTTTCTCTTTCCTTTTTTTTTTTTTTTTTCCCTCCCTTTCCTTTTTTTTTTCTCCTTTTTTTTTTTTTTTTTCTTTTTCTTCTTCCCCTGAAAGCCACCCAAGAAGAGATTAATCACAAGGGGGAAACTCAGCTTCACCCTCTAGCTGCAGGTCGCAATTTTTATTTGTATGGAATTGGCTTTTGGAAAGCTGAAGGCTGCCTGAGGGCAGGGACCTGATATAAGAAGAACCTGAGAATGAAGCAGCAGGGATTGATTAGCCTACTTCATATCCCACACTCCATAAGCACACTCCAACCGCAATCTAACACACCGCTGAGCTGAATAGACAAGAGAAATTGGATTCCTTCCTAATATTTAACCTTCAAGTCAGCTCCAACAGTTGTTGATATGTTGTTCTACCAGCAAGTAACAGTCACTTTTTTATTCCAGCACCCACCCACACACATATATATACAGTTTTATAAGTTATATGCTATATATTTACATATTTTCCATTTTCAATCTGTTTCAGAGCATGGTTTACCTAATCCATTTCAGTAAAAGTTTCAGGGAAGAACAAACTGACCAAACAATTATGCATAAAGCTGTAGTGAGGGAAGGGAGGGAAAGAGAAATAAAAAATAGAAAAAACTCATTGTCTGTTTCATGTCTTTCAAGGTCTTTTTCACACAGTCATTTTTATTTTACCTGTAATTGTCCCAGTTCATTAATTGCAGGAATAGTCAGGATTGTATCTAGTGATATGGATGCTGCTGCTGCCATCCTGGAGGTTTAATTTTAGATTTTTCTGTGTAGATGCGGAATCGGCATTTTGGGGAACGTTTGCAAACCCGGCAGAAGGCCAGGTGAGACCCAGGCCATTCAGTGTGATACACGAGTTTCTCCTTAGAGCTGCCCAGGACAGGGAGCAGCCACAGCTCCTGGGCCCACCTCGAGCCCCTGAGGAAAGCTCCCCTTTCCAGCGTGAGAAAAAGCTCAGAACATGATGCAGAATGGCATCATGTGAAAATGGTGATTACAGAGGGGTGTTTGGGGGCCTGGGTCTCAGAGGAGGGCTCTGGGAGAGAGGTTCTGTTTAGGAAAGGCTGGTTCTGGGGGACAATCCCTGCTCTGCAAACATGCCCACCCCACCTTGCTGAGGTCTGATACACTGAGCAGCCCCTGGCAAACTCCTGGGGTCGCTGAAAGGCTGCCTGGATGCTTGCTGACCTCCCCAGGCTGCCTTCCCTTTGCTGGGGTTGTGGAGTTGCATACATCCCAAGCTTCTCACAGCCTCTGTCTGCCTGGCTCGTGGGCTATGAGCTGCCTTGGCTTCCAAGCCTCCAGGAAGCCTGAGCTGCCACCCACATTCAGCCATGATCCCCACAAGGTTGGATACACACACTCCCCAGGGGGTTTTCCAAAAGGGAGTTTTCTAAAAAATATCTGTCCTAGGGAAGATTCACATTTCTGGTTCTTCATTCATGTTTGGAATGAAAAGAAAATGAGAAATTGGGATTTTTCTCCAAATGGTCATTTTGATTCATGCTTAACTGCACAGCTGCTGTCCTTTCTGAGAAACTGAATTGCCCTTGCAGGGACTTCTGAGAAGGGCTGTGGCAGGATCAAGGACTCTTCTTCTGTTGTTTGGTTGTCACAGGGTGAGGACACAGAGGTAGGAAACACTGGTTTGTCCATCCTGCTTACTACTACGGGCAGAGACTATACAGAATTTTTCCATACTCTATGTAGAAGGAACCAGTGAGCAGTGATTATGAAGCCTTCTCACACTGTGTAACCAGCCTAGATCTTCTAGAATTGGGCACTGTCATTTTGCAGCTCATTGTGAAAAAAGGTTGTCTTAATAATACAGTCTATTGGGAGAACATGCTGCTGAAACTGCTGCAAGCAAAGTGAAATTTTCATGTAAACATCTTCAAATATTTTTATGACCCATCAGCTTGAGTTTTATAAGTCAATGTATGAATGAATACACAAAGCTTCTCTCTTTGTTTGCATATCCTGCCTCTACTGAGTTTTAAATGTTCATGCTATGTGGACAAAATCCAACTCTTCATCTGTTTATGGCATATGTAGGCAGCATCATCTCCAAGATTTTTTTTTTTCATGTCTAGTTGAGCTCAGTAGCTTTGTGAAAAAGAACTCTCAAGACTTGAGCTAGCTTCCTTATACCC
Organism: Vidua chalybeata; assembly: GCF_026979565.1. Lineage (NCBI taxonomy): Eukaryota > Metazoa > Chordata > Aves > Passeriformes > Viduidae > Vidua > Vidua chalybeata. The sequence goes on along the minus strand of NC_071535.1, from coordinate 51,547,765 downwards.
TGACTGTGATTTCCCTTACAGGCTTGGGATCCTCTGGATTTCTTGACATGTTCAAAATAGGACAGAAGAAACAACTATCCCCCGCTAAGAAAAGAGACACACGTGACACATTTCCCTCCTGGTGATGGCCCAGGTGATAATTATGTCCATGTCCCCCTGACCACAGTGATTTGACTTTCCAGCCTGTGGATCTGGAGACTTTAACTCACAGAATAAAGCCACGTCCTGGATAAAAGTAATGAAAGTGAAACAGTAAGGGCTATTCAGTAACTTAGGTTGGCATTGATGAAGGGCATTAATGAGTCTGCTGGTAATGCACTTGTTTCCCATGGGATCCTGGATAAATCATGGGATTATAGCATGGTTTGCATTGGAAAGGACCTGAAACATCATCTCATTCCAACCCCCTGCCATGGGCAGGGACACCTTCCACTATCCCAGGTTGCTCAGAACCCCAGTCCAGCCTGGCCTTGGACACTGCCAGGGATGGGGCACCCACAGCTTCTCTGGGCAATCTGTGCCAGGGTCTCCTCACCCTCACAGTAAAGAATTTCCTCCTGATATCTAAATCCCATAAGCCTCTCATAAGACAGCACTTCCTTCTGCATTATTTCAGCATTTAGTCTACAAAATCTATGGATCTGCCTATCCCAAGTATCTATCCCAGGTCTTATCTCTCTATGGTTTGAACTGATGCTTTAACACAAAATTTTACCCTAATGGTTTTTTTTTACCACTGGTAAGGACATACTGGAACTATTATACAAAGCCAGGGCTTGTTCACCAATTTGATTATTTCTGTTACTGGTTAAGAAAGAAAAGGAGTGCAGGAAAGGCAAAATGGGTTTTAAAATATTTTTGTGACACAGCATTTGACAAGTGACAGAGCCACTACAGCCTTCATAATGGAAAACAGGGATTTAGTGGCCTCAAAAAAATTGTGGGAACAAGCTGATTTGATCATGATGTTTGTAAAATGATCATTATGTTTCATTTTTATAAGGCTGAGGTGCTTTCATGGGATATAAAGTGTTTGGTTGAAAGGAAGCACTGGGACTATATCCTAAGAAGTTACTTTGATATAGTTAAATATTTTCATTTGCTGAAATTTTCGCTTTGTCTGAAATTTTGACTGTTCTGATCTGGGACTTTGCTGGGGAATTAAAGGCTGTGGCCTTTCATCTGCTCCAATGCTATGGGCTGTGATTCACAGGGGCAGTGATGGCAATAAACAAAGCAATTCCCTTCTCTGTGCACTGGAAGAAGCTTTGCCATTGCATTGGCTTTTTGAATGCCCTCATTTTGTGTGTGTGTGTACATTTTATATGTCACTGTGTCTCTGCCTTGGTTCTGCACATTCACAGCAGTCTGCTGCTACCAATAATTCCCTGGGCTGTGTTAGCCATACCTGCCAAGTAATTTGGGATCCTTCCCCTGCGAGCATGCTTTCCTGATGGCAAGCGCCTAAGACTGCAGGTTATAAAGAAAAGCCATTTTTTTAAGCTGAAACATAAATATGTGTTTGTGTGGTGATCCCAGCCCATCCCAGCACGCTGGCAATGGGGGGGGGGGGGGGGGGGGGGGAGTGAGAGTGCTCCACTGCTCCACATGGGCAGCAGAAAGAGAGTTCCTTCTGAAGTGCTTGAGACATTTTAAACATCTCCCCCTTTTGACATATATTGCTATTAAGGTGCTGGTTGCAAATTTAGTAACTAATAGTCTCGCCTGATATTTCTAACAACTTAATGAGCACTGTGACAAATGTAAATAGCGTTTCAGTAACACAAGCTTCCAGTTTGTATTAAAATGGAAGAAGGCCTTTAGTAAGACATAGCTCCTGCTGGGCTGTGTGCTGTAAAACCTCATTTTGAGCCTGTGCTTGTACCCAGGAACTCAGAGCCCGAACAGACGAGAAGGATTTCTGTCTTCATTTTTATAAATGAGAAACTGAGGCAAACGAGTCATGAAATGCCGTGTCCAGATTGCATGGAGACGGTGTAATAGAGCCAGAAAATCTATTGTGCTATCTTCCTGTCAAAGAGATGTGTTGCTTTCCTGACCTTACTGTTATGGAAACCTTGCGTGAGGTGAGTAGCCTTTCAAGAGTGGGATGCCAGACTGTATTTCTTTTTCCCCAAAATAAATTCGTCCGTGCCACTAGAAGCTCACCAGTAATCAGGAAATATTGCTTTCCAAAGAGATAAGATGCTTATCAGGTGGCAGAGCTGCGTAGGGTGCTGGAGTATGAGAGGCAAGGGTGGGCAAGCAGCAGCTCCTGCCCATGGAAAAGCCCCTTTTTTGGTCACTGTGAATCCCCTGTGCCATCACTCCCCCAGCACCAGCCAAAATTCCTCTGCTTGCCATCCCCAGCACTGCTTGTGCCTGTTTTAAGACCTGCTGTCACTGCTAGTAAGCAATGAAATTGTTGTATTCACAGTACTGCCTGAATTAAGCACATGTAATCATGTCCCAGAAAAAAAAAAAGTAAAGTATAAAAGGAGACTTAGGTCAAATTTACCACAGGAAGATATAAAAAATAAATGCAAGTAGAGGGGAAATGAGAAATGCACAAGAAAAAAAAGTAATAGCAATTAGATGAAGTGACAAAAGTGCTGGGTTTAGCTGAAGGAAGCCTTATCTGAAGCAACATCCAACTGTTGGCCCTAATCTCATCAACACCCAGACCCTAATGCTGCTAAAATCCCATATTGTGACTGAGCACTGTTGAACACAGGCTACAGCGTGGCCAGGACAGTCTTTCTCTGCTGGTAATAAAATGCTCTATAAAGTAATTCAGTAATTTTAAGACGCTCTATTTATGGTTTTGCAAAAATTGCCACTCTCTTCTGGGTTTCAGACTAATGAGAGGATTTAAGCATAGTGTTAGTATTGCCACTTCTTTAGTAAAGCCATAACCATGAAGGAAAACAGAAACAGGAAATAATGAGGAAAACTCTGTGTAAAGCAGGAGAATTCTCCAGGTGCTCTGGTAAGAGCATGTTTTATTAGACATGATTATGTTCTGTGCTGTTTATTCAATCACAGCATCATCTCCATCCTCCCTTTCCTCAGCTCCTCTGCAGTCACTGTCACTTCACATCATGCACAATGGAAAGAGACACATATTTATTCACTCTGACCCAAAAGTAAGTTTTGTGGCATCTGTATCTGTGTCCAGTTGCTGTTGTTCGATGTGTTATGCCAACCTTCAGAGTCAGCACGTGAGCAATGTGCTGACTCCAGCAAAGAGTGGGTTTGTTCAGTCACAGCCTGTCACTCCTGCTGACCCTGCCATGTGCCCTGTTGGCTGGCACCATGGCAAATTTGGCCTTTTTGCTGCACACCTTACCAAAGGATACGACCTCTTTTCTCTTTTTGTTTCATTACACCCATTGCTTCATTCTTCCTTTTGGGTTTCCCATCTCTCCATGGAACCTTTTCTTCAAATGTTCTTCTGCTTCTTTATGGGACCTTTTGGTCTTCTCCAAGTATATCTTCATCCACACAGATTCCCATAATGACTTGTTCTTCATTTATTGGTTCCTCTTATTTTTACCCTATTTTTTTACTACCTAACTATTCACAGATGCTTCAATCTCTCCTTTTCATACAATCCTATCCCACAGATGATGCACACTACTTGACGCACAACATATTTATTTAGTTTGAATTCAATAGTTCTTCCCAATGAAATCAACCTCAAAACATTTGCTGCTTTTTTCACACTGATTTTTTTTTTTTTTGTAAGTTCTCTTGCCAAGACACGTCTTTTTGATGGGCTCAATTTCTTTACACCTCTTTCCAGCCAAAGTAGCATAATTTTCCCTTTGAGAAGAGCAGTTTCTTTCTCTCATTCCAACTGACTTCTGGTTGCTGATGAAATCTGAAAGTAAGCTGTGCTGGACAGCAGGACATCTATTTTATCAGACACACAGATTGTGTTCCTTTGCATGTTATGCTTAAGAATGTGACCTACTTGAGGGGTCTTTAGACCATGTGCCAAATAATGGCTACATTGCACTACAATTACACATCCACACTTTGAAGAAAATGCTGTTTCTGTTGTGGCACTGTTTTCATCCAGTCTAAGGGGTTTTATTCTCTAGGAAAGTAAAAGATCAGAATGCTTCTATTAACCTTGCTCTTCTAAATGTTTGAGTAGTTAAATTCTAGGTCATTATATTGATTCACAAGGCAACAAGTAAATTCTGTGGTTGGTAAGTATTTGCCAGTTGACTAGGCTTTATCTAATTCTATCTTGCTCCTGCAGCAGCATAATATTTCCATTGCAGTCAGCTTATGGGTGCAAATGATCCCATCTGCATCTTGATTTATTCCTTACTAGTTGGAAATATGCAGTGTCAACTTTTCAGTGAATTTTGCTAGGCCCTAATGAGGATTCAATGTAACAGGATTTTCTCCAGCTTCAGTCTTGTAGAAAAGTTTTTCTGCATATCTGTCTTTTCAAATCAAAAAAGATACAATGTGCTGGTATATAGTACATTTTAATTCCAATAAAATTTTAGGCTGTGCTAAAGAAAAAGACAACTGTGCACTTCAGTCTTACCACTTACACCACTGTGGTATTGGCAAGAAGCAGAAAAAGATCGTTGGGAAGATGAGGATTAACTCTTGGGTCTGGCTGAGAAGATGGAAAGAAAGGGTTTTAAGGCCTGTTAACTCTCTTGAAACAGAAGATCAGTAAAAAACAAAGGCTCAATAGCAGAATTTAGGGCTCAAAAAGGCTGCTCCGAGTTGCTCAGTGTACAACAACCCATAAATTTAAGTGGTTTGCTAGACTAGTGTTACTAGAACATACTGTTTTTTTCCCTAAATCCTTTATTTTCTGGCTTATATGCATTGGAGAGGAAGCGAATAGCCCCTTTTCTTCATGGCACTGAAAGGCTCTGTCTGGATTGATAGGAAGCACAGCAGCCTTCATGGATCACAGGGACTTTTTTTGTGGTGGCAGATTCTGTTCCTGACAACATCATTCACTCATCCAGGCATTTGTGAGTCCAGGTGTTTCAGAACTGGTCCTGCTGCTTGTTTAAGGGTGAGGTGCCAAAAGGTGCAGTTGCTGTTCTGAAAAGATATCTACTCAGCTGCAGAGTTAAAATCAGATTGTCACTGATTTAAAAATCTGATATTGCTGTCCGTCACACTAGAACGTGCTAATAGTTCCTGTAAAGTTGGAAATCCTTGTGCTTATGCAGTGTTATGTAGTAATGCTCCTGACCTGTGTAAGCATGGAGATTTGGTTATTATGTAGAAGAGTTATAATAAGAAATATGACTGCAAAAGCAAAGCAGTCAGTTGAAATTGGTCTATAATTAAATGCTTAGAAAATTCTGTGCTTAGCTCATTTTAAAATCGAGTGCTTCTTTGTAGCAATTTCCTTTCTTTAATTACAATTTCCTGTCTAGTTTGACATTTACAATGCAATCTTGGGGGACATGTTTGTGATTTATTATTCTTGCTCCTATCAGGATATCACTCGGCAGAAATGAGTTTATAAAATAAGAGCTCAAATTATTATGGACTCTGACCAATAAAGCTGGCTCATAATTTCAGGCCTGAGAAAAGATTAACATTTTTGACAATCAAATGCAGAATTACCAATGGGGACAATTTTGAAAACTATTTTAATTTTCTGAAACATTGTACATTTTTAATAAGGAATATATAACTGGTTATATATCGGAGCACAGGCTTAAGAGTATAAAGAGCAATAGTGAATTGTAAAGCAAACCTGAAAGGAAGACTTGAACATCTAACATTGTTTAGCCTCTTCTGAATGAAATTGAAACTGCTAAATCAACACTACTTGAAAATTACCTAATGGAAGAAATATAAAAGCTCAGACAATGCTCTCTCCCTTTTCTTTAGCATTCCTGACTCCTTAGGCTAATTTGTCTGGAGGAGCCAGAAGAAATTTTTCTGGTTTTGGTTGGTTTTATTTTTTTTCAAATCTTACTGAATAAATTTTTTCTTGGTTATTATTTTTCTTTTGGGGTTTCATTTAGAGAAACAGATGCCCCTGCTAAACTGCATAAACATGATCTATTCGGCTGTCACTGCTTTTCCAATGACTTTCTTTGTCCCTGATTCAGGAAAATGTCATTGTTCAGGACAACACAGAAGTCAAAATGAATTCTCCGTGACTCGTGCAAATGTTCAAAGTTAAATGTGAACTTGTCTGTAACACAAAGTAGGCACCCTGCCTTGTGTGCTGGGAAGAGTGAGTTCTCAAAAGCTCTATCCAAAGTGGTAGGTGTGTTTTTAGTGTTAATTTGATGTAATGTCAAAATGGATGGCCTATAAAATTATATTGAAGGAGAGAGAAATGGTATTGGCAGGGAAGAAAATCTGTATCTTTGGAGATCTTTAAAACAGCTCGTGTACACATTGCTAGGAGGTGCAAATGCTTAGCACCTCTCAAAATCAGGCTGCTTTTATTTAGATGCCAGCATATAGAGTTAAGAGCCTATTTTTAAGAACTGTGAATTAAAATCATTATTTTAAAGAATCTGTCCTCCCTCATGCCCGAGATGAGAAAACATGGTATTAGTTACTTTGTTTTAGTAAGGCAAAAGTGAGAAAGTGGCAGGGCTCTGACTCCAAGTAGTCCCTGGGATAAGGGCAGGGCTGGGAGTCCTGCCACAGCATTTACTGGGCCTCAGCTGCCTGCACCCTACTCATTAGTTGTGAGCACATCAAGTTTCTGTCCTCTCAAAGCTTTATTCCATGGGAGGTATTTTACTTCAGGGGTGGGCTTAAGTGAATGCTCAAGCATCCCTTTTCTAGGGCACCTGTCTGCAGTTTGAATGCAGGGGAGGAAGTAATGTGGAAATTGGATGCAGCCATGAAGAGGTGATCATGAGCACCTGCAATACGCCCCTGGGCAGGAGACCTGGCAGGAATGAGGGGCTGCTGTCTTCCTAGAGAAAAGGCTTGAGGCAAGTCCATGGGCTGGTTAAAACATGTAGCTCTGAGGTGGGGAAAAGGAAGGTCAAACCTATGGAACTGCATGATTTGCTTAGAAAATTATCTGAGCAGAAAAGTTCTGAAAAGTAATGTGGTAGCAGGAGCCAATACTTGCTAGAAAGGAAAAAAGTTCAGTGAGTAATGAGACCAACATATCTTCATCATCCATTGTCAAAACAGAGTGGAATTTTGATGGCTGGGTATGTTTGACTTTGGACTGTGACCAGTAATCATGACTAGAGAACCATTTTCTCCAGCTACCTCCATTGCTTAATTATTTTCTTACAGAGTTACCTCAGAAAGGACAAGGATTTGTTAACCTGTCATCTTTGCATCTTGATATTGAGATAGAAAATAATCAAGAATTCCATTACTATCTAGTCTGGAAAGGCACATGTTATGAACTCAAATACCTTCTGGCTATAAAAAGGTTTTATGCAATCATAAAATTGCGGAGTTTACATAGGAGCTGCACATGCCAGTACACACCTGCCAAAAGTCTCCATTCAGTCAAACTCTGAGACATAATAGGTCATACTCTGTCTCCTCTCATTAGACCCTGGCCAGGAGGCCAGTGCTGGCAGCTCAGTCCAAAGGCCTTTCTAAACATCTAGAAAAGTTTTCCCTATTGAGCAGGATTTGCGTACAAAACCCTCAGTGTGTTCTAATTTGACTTGAATTCCAAAATTGAAAGAATTAAATTACCTCTCCAAAAATCTTTTCCCTTTTCTTTAAGGATTATGTTATACTCTTTAATTCTGGGCTGGGTGAATTCCCATGCAGAAAGAAAAACATACTTATGAGATGAGGCTCCTCAGCTGATGTGAATCAGCAGAGCATTGCTGCTGTCATGAAATCATGCAATTTTATACATGCTGATTACTTGGCCCTTAACATCACAAGGTTTTCCTAGAGCTGTGTGTTTTGACTCTGTCAAATCTTTCAACCCACATATGGATTATATATATATTTTATACTTATGCACAGATGTTTTAGGCCATGGATAGAAATAGTCTTTTGGGTGCTGGCAGGATTTCTCAGTGCTAATGTTATTCTTTTAAAAGTCATACCAGTTACAGTTTCGGGCACAGCCAGTGACAAATACAGCAGCACAACTTTGCTCAGGAATGTACCACGAACAGAGAGAAAGAGGAAGATCATTTTCCTGAATGATGACTCCCCCTTGGCATCACCACTGTAACAAGACTGCCATAGATAAATTTGTAATAATTTTGTTGTCCTGAGCCACAAATGGCAGTTCTTTGGCTGTAGCAAACTCTTCTACTTGACTTCACTGTAGCTGTAGGTATCCTGATAGACTGAATTTATAAATATTTGTAGACTTGTTTTCCATTCTTACCAGCTACCTCTCATGTAGCATCTAGAGTTTCTGCTGCAGAAAAAGAAATGGTGCAAATATCTCAAGGTATTAATTCCTTTTTGGTATCAATGTTCTCTTGTCTGTGGAAAACAAATGTAAAAACAGTTTGGTGGGAAAACAGGCATTCTGTTATTGTTTCAGCCTTAGCCTAGGATGCCTTCAGCAACTGTGATATACTAGGAGACCAAGATTTTCAACACAAGGTACTTTGAAAATCCTCATCTAAGGTCTTTATTTATGGACTTATTTGAAAATAGCTTTGTTTCCCAGAATATGAAGAAACCAGCACTCCTCATTATTTTCACCTGGATCTTCAGGATTATGCCTTCTCTCCCAAGTAGAATCTTAAATATTCATATGAAGGCACACTCTGTGATCTAAGAACTCAGGTTTTGTTTGTGTTCTTAACAGTAGAACAAGCCACATCATCTTGCCTGGACACAACATTGATTAATTCCAACTCCTGAAGAGAATCAAAGCATCAACCATTACCCTCTCAGGGTAATGTCTCTTGGGTATGAGCCCAAAACCAGAGCTGGTTCTTTTCTCCCACTGATCACATATGAAATGTATCTCATCTGACTCTCCTTGAAATCTGTGGGGGTTCTGTCATTAAGTCAACAGAGAGCCCACAGTTTATTATTTGTAATGTATTTCTTATTTGTTCAACCTGAGCACTCTTTTTGGTGTTTTCCGGGTAAGCAGAAAGTTCAAGAGGGAACCTGGTTCCAAAGTTTTTTTCCATGGATTCCAGCAGCTTCTGATTCCAACACCAGTTGGAGTTCAGGACTAGGTTCAGCATCCCTGCTTCTCTGTTTTGACTCTGCTCAGCAATGAAGAAATGCAGGAAAGGGACTGGTGTGCAGCAAACAGCAGCACTTCAGCTCTGTGAATTTTTTGCACGTTTTGCTATTTCCTAATGTTTGTTTGGATTTCACATACTGCCCAGGCAAATTAATTGCTTGCACATTTCTGAAAATTTAGTCCAATTACCTCTTTTTCTGTTTCCTGGGGTATGTATGCTTTTGACTGCCAAAAATAACTCCGAGAGACAGGTTACATGGAAGCTGGGATTATCCATGGAAAGTAATAGTAGCACTCTCATGCACGAAGAATGAGCAGGCTGCCGATTGTAATATGTTTAAAGGGTCAGCAGAAATCTATAAGTGGTCAAGAAACAAGACAAACATCGGCCACCAGTATGATGGGAAAAGCAACATCCATTAAGTCCATTAAATTTAACATTGGAATCAATGTTTAAACCGCAAGAAGTAATTAGTGTAATTCATATTACAGACCTTTGGATTTTTGAAACCAGGTTTAATTATATTGAAAAATGACAGCTTCATTTTCCTTCTATGGGTAGGTTACTACCATGTTCCCGATGCTTTTATTAGGGCTGGGTGCCGATATCAGGTTTTTAATGACATTAAGCAAAGTAGTGTTTCAGCCATTTGAGGAACAATAAATCAGGTTAGATTCTTTTTGAATGGAGACAACATAGATCAAGTGGCTTTTAAATAATTTTTCTTCATCACTGATAGGTGGAGCTGCTCACTGGAAACAGCAGCCCATGGGAAAAAATCACATGTTGTAGAGTGTGGAGTGATATTTGGATTCTCTGGCTCCCTTTGCCTGCATCGATGGACAATTCATGAGCTACTGCTAAGCTCTGGAAAGGTACCTCTGTAATCCTTTGCCAGTACAAACTCCACATAACTTTTACAAGGTCTTTTATTAGCAGTCTCAGATTTGAAAAAAGATGGAGTGATACTGCATCCTTTGGGCTTAAAACCTTTTAATATTGACAAAGACGTTGAACAGTAAATGTAATCATGAAGATGCACAAAAAAAATCTTCACTTTCATATTTTCACTGCTGGTTTTGATGAAAGTTTATCTTATTTCTATCTTCTTGATGTGCTTCTACACACTTTACTTGACTCTTCTTTCTTTAGCTACATTTTCTTTTTCTGTTTCTGTTTAATTTGGAATCTTTTCTTTACAGGCCAGATTTTTGTAGAGGTATCAGTAAATGTAAAGCTCATAGAAAACCAGTGGTGGCTTCTCTTTTGGCTTCCATTAGTGCAAAAAATAATGCAAATAATTGATTTTAAATAAGTACCTCTTGGCCTGGAACTGTTTCCTGGTTCCACCCTGTACTTAGGATGGAGGAAAGAATTTCATATTACTGAGCAATGCAGAAAAATGGGAATATACATGCACAGCCTGAGTTTATAAGTAAAGGTGGTGAAGCCATGAGAGCTCTGCCATTCTGCTTCTGTGTACCTGCAGAGCAATCCAAAGTGTCTGAGTCAGGAGAGTGTGACTGAATGCTGTGTAGGAAACCATCAAGAAGTGGGATAATGACTTGAAATTTCTTGGTCTGTGGTTGTTCATTTAAACTGATAACAAAAGTATAGTGAAAAATCTAGGTAGATTTAATTTTTTTGAAAATATGAAGCATCCAGCTGCTCCCTACATCAGAGGAAATAAATTTCAAGATATGAAAATTATGTGATACTTCCTCACAGACACCACGAGGCCTTGGGTCTGACTCTTCTCTTCCAACTGTGGAGGCCCAGTCATGATGTTTACAGGTTTGTCTTCACCACAGTGCAAGGCAGGGATATGGTGGAGCAGTGATATCCCAAGGAATGCTCTCCCAGGTCTTGGAAAACAATAGATGAAGCTGCCAAACAAGAACCCTGGAAATTCAAAAGGCATTGCTGCAAAGAGGAGGATGAGCCATGTGCAGGAGGGGCGCCATCAACAAGCCTTAGTGATATTGGTGCAGAAGGCAAAGGAAAATAGCACAGCAGTAGAAAGAAATGGAGGCAGATGTGGTATGATGTGGGATCATTTTGTCAGCTCTTTAGGTGAAAAACCTGTTTAAACTGGTAGAGAAGAAAGCTCAGTGTCTATGACTGAACAGTACTGAAGGGCCCTGCACCAACAAGTGAAGACAGCAATTCTCTGTAGCACTCAGGAGCATTTTTCTGACTGTGGGGATTATGAGTGCAGGTACAAGGGCATGGGAAAAAGAAAGAAGAAGATTCCAGACCTGTAAAGAGATTTCCAGCATAGATTAGTCTTTGGGCATGTCGATACTGTATGGATAGATGTACACTCATCGTGCTCGTGCTATTCACTGAAAAAAATCCTTCTCATGGGAGATTATTAGCTCAGGCTTGGTGCCAGTCCAATCACATGGCTTCTGTCAGATTGGCGCGTGGGCAGAGCTTGCTCATGGCTGTTTGCAATATGTGGTGTAAACATACCCAAAGAGTAATAGCAGGTGGTAGCAGAGGAGGTGCATAGAAAGGAAGACTTGGAGCAAAAGATGCTAAGCTTCATTTGCCGTGTGATGAGCCAAATTCATCATTGGTGTAACGCCCTGAAGTCAGTGGAGTTACAATAATAAAATTAGTCCAAGGAATCATATCCATCCCTGGCACTCCATGCAATGCCTTTGATCTGTTGTGGTATAAGTCATGGCAGCATCTTGCCTGCTGAACTCACAACATGATGCCTCCAGGGTGAAACATCAGGAAAAAACCTCACAATGGCACTGGGAAGTCACAAGCTACATTTTAAATGTACATTTCAGTTTGAAATCTTGGAAGAGAGTTCTTTTCTTCCTGCATATTTGTCCCAGATGGTAACAATATAATGAAATCTTTGGCCACATATTCAGTGCTCAAAATGGGATTAATTTCTTTCTGTTTGGCTAGTACAAATAACTGCACATGAAGAGTTTATGCAATAGCAGAGGGGGTTATTTTGTCTTGGCAATGGTTTTGTCTGGAGCACTGGAAGAAACTGAGGTAACGCGAATATTGTATTTAGCTTTCTTCATCCACAGTAGAAAAAACAGCGTTTCATTTGGCACTCCCTACTTATTAAAGTGCTTTTTTGCTTTGCTTCCCAGCTTCAGCTCTGCAACTCCCAAGCAGGCCAAACACAATTCCTCTCACCTCACTGCTTCTTAAAAGAAAAACTCCAAGAAAAAGCTAACACAAAACCCAGGAAAACAAACCAAATATGCCCCAAGAAACAAGCACATTTCTCTATCTTTTTCATTATTGAGTAAATGCACTCAGAAGTTGTATTGGTTAAACCATCCTCAGCTGGTTTAAGTTTACGTGCCTTGAGTGAGTTCAGTGAGTGAGTTCTCAATTTACAGTAGCTGAGAATCTGGCCCTTATTTGTAAAGGATCAGCCACCCTTCAGGACTTTGTATTCTCTCTGACCCTGGGATTTGTGGTCGAGGAGGCTGAACTGGCTGTCCACTGGAAGTGGTAAGTGCCAAGGAATGGGTGCTCAGGGACTTCTCTGCTGAGCAGCTGCTTCATGTAAGGGCTTTTACCCTTTGAGCTACCCAAAAGCACATTTTTGGTGTTGTGGCAGAAGCTACTGTCTTTCTCTGCATCTCCACTCCCTCTCACTTGTCCTGTGGTGAAGAGGGGTGCTGCAGACAGCAGCTTTGCTGTAAGAAATTATACCTGTGCTTGACATCCCACACCTATGGGAACAGAGCTGTGCTTGACACTGGGGCTGTCCCTGTGCCCTTGGGAAAACAGCTTCTGCAAGGCCACAGCCAGTTCCTTGGAAGTATGGATTCTACAGGTATGTTCCATGTGGGTTACTCTCTACTCATTCTTGAACCTCTTGCAGAGCCTCAGCAAAGCTGGCTGAGGGAGAGGTCTCCAAGCTATTTAGTTCCTGCAAATGTGTGGAAAAATATGGAACCAAAGAAGAAAGGAGGCAAAAGTCATACACACAGCTTTTTGTAACCAAGGGACCTAGAGGTCACATATATGTTTATTCACAAAGAAATGAAGAAAAAAGCTTTTTATTTTAGTTTTTACTTCTGTTTATAACCTATCTGCTCAAGCAGTTTTAAAAAGCACTGAGGTGCCACTGAACATGTAACAGATAAAAGTAGTTAGGTTTTTTCCTGCTCTTGAAATTTTTCTGAGCAGACCAGAGTATGGTTCTATGCTGGCTTTAGGTTTGTCAGTCTTTTGTGACTGTTTTTTTCCCTATTTTTCAGTCCCACTGGGAAATAATTTGATGCAAGTAGCCCACACTGAGCAACATGGACTCAGCCACCTCTGGGCAAACGGGTTATGCGTTTGGATGAGCAAGAAGGCAAGTGCATTTGGCTCAAATGTCACCTCTGAGTTTCAAAATCCTTTTCCACTAACATCATTCATGTATGAGACTTGGAAATGCATTTTGAGCAATTTATTGCTATTCTGATTTGTATTAGAGTTGTGTGGAGTGATACCAGAGAAGACAAGGCCCAATGTGCTTAATTAATTGAGGTGTAGACCTTGATAGATGCAATCTGAGTTTATAACTGAGACAGGTAAGAGAAAAGGAGGAAATGGAAGCACGAAGGGGTAAAAGGATTTGGTCAAGGTCACATCTGTGTAAGTAAAACTTGATCACCCAACTGTTCTTGGCAAGTAAATATGAAAGGAGAACAGTCGGCCAAAGTAAATTCACTTTAAAACCTGAATGAAAATAATCAATAGTATTCACCCACTGTGTCCCAGATGCCTGAATCAATTTGATAACAAACAGTTTGTTCCCTTTTCTTAGTTATTTGTAAAGAAGTGGCTTGATTGCCAGTGTGCCTAATTCTAGACATATGCGAATTCCCTAATGGTAATGGAGCTGCACTATTGCATGCCAAGACTGAGGCAGATACTCAGCTCTTTCCTGCTAGATTTCTCCCAGAAGATCTGCAGTCAAATCCCTGTTTAACGACTATCAGATGAACATATGTGCTGCTTCGTGGATCCACTTTCCATCCAGTGTAAACATGTAACAGTAGCTCGGTTCCCGCGCCGCAGTCATGGCCCTGTTTGTGAGCACACGCTTCAGGCTCGCACACAGCTACACGAGTCCAGGGCCACTGCGGTGCTTGCTGGGAGCCACTCCTGCTGTGGCACCTGGGATTCTCCTTGCAGAGCACTCTGCACCCAGTCCCTCTCCCAGGAGCTGGCTCCATTAGCCAGAGCCTGCTGGAAGAGGCTGCAAGAGGGCTGAGCTCAGCAGGAGCTCTCTGGTCACAAAGAACAGCTTCCTAAGGAAAATGTCTGGGCACAAAGAACAGCTTCCTGTGGAAATGTGATGCTGGTGCTTCTGGTACCACTGTCAGCTCCAGGTGACTCCCCAGGCACAGCAGCTGGGCCCATGGGAGAGGCACAGAGTGCATTTACAGAGACACGGGCACAGATTTCCTATCAGAACTGGCACAGCCATCCTGCAGGGGGGTCTGGTCTCACTTTGGCACAGACCAGGCTGCAGGGACAAAACCCCAAAGACTCTTCTAGCAGTCAGATCATCCCCCAGATAAGCTGGGGACAGGTACATCAATAGCAGTGGGCTCTCTTTGCACTGGGGGATTATTAGGCCCATTCTACATAACCCTCCTTCAGTAGGCTATATATTACCTTTCGGCTAACTGAAGATGCTTTATTTTTCACTTTTGAGGCAGTGAGTTCTGTTTACACTTTAGCTGAAGTTCTCAAAATGGTCAGTCAATTTCAGCTGTTTTTTTTTTTTTTTTTTTTTTTTTTTCCAAAATCAACAAGAAATTGAATGTATTTGGGAGTACTGATGGTGGGACAAATATACCTTTCTGGAAGTTATCTATCCTAGTCTACCAGCTGAGCGCTGTAAAAATCTCCAGTGCATGTAATATTGTGAATTCATGATTGCAGGTCATTTGGTCCAAAACATCAGCCATAAGATGTGCATTTCCTGCACTAGTCACTATCTGCAGAAGGGTTATTCATTAGGTCTTTGCAAATTTCTATTCCTTGTCCCATCTTGCTAGATTCCATAGTGTTGCTTTTCCATCTCCTTTAAAAATTAAGTCACCGTGTCAGTGATTCATGTGGAAAATAACACGTGCACTTCATCCTCTTTTGGTTGTGTTGCTCAGGTAAAGGAACACCCGTTGCTGAAAGCAAACCAAATAATGAAGGTCTGCACTAACACTGTTGTAGAAAAGGGATGTTTTTGGTACTAAAACTCCTGGGGAAAAGCCAGCTATAGCCTGAGCAGTTGAAACTTGCCATGCTATGTGTTTGACTTGCATTATTGAAAGTTCAAAGAAAACTGCTTCTTCCTATGCTGTGTCTTCTGTTCTGTGCAGGGAACAAATAACCTATTCCTTGCTTCATTCCCTTTTGTAACTGCCACTGCTATTGCTGTTTCCTGTAAGAAACCATGGAGTTACATTTGGAATATTTACTGTGTATATTCCAAATTCCAAATATACCAAAGGGTATAAAATACTGTCACTATAAGTACCTTCCCTGTTAAACATACATGGTTGTAAAATATTCAGGGACACTAGATCAATCTATTGAAGATATTCACATATAAAAGTGTTTTTCATAGGTCACAGGAATATAAGAAATATTCTTATATTTCTTATATAATAAGAATAATAAGAATATAATAAGAATAAGAAATATATAATAAGCATATATAAGAATATAATAAGAAATAAAAATATAAGAAAACTTACTGCACATTATGGAGCTCTGAGCTGTATGACCATTTTGTATCCCTGTGGATATAGCAAAAGTATGCTCATCAAGTTACTGGCACACAACTCAATTTTTACATAGAAGAGTAAAACTTGGTGTTAAATAATGCCTAAAAGCAAATAGAAAGCACCTTGTCTCCTTCAAATGGCATCCTCCCAGGAAATGCAGAAAAAAAATCAATATATTATAGTAGCTTATGATCTCATTTAAGTGATTCAACACAACAAAATTTCAATGACATTTCTTTCTTCTGTGACTGTTGACTTGCCTTTTCTCTTTGAACAGCACTACTAGATTTGGATTTTTTTTCAGCCTTTCCTTAGGACCATGCTGTGGAAGGCAGCCTATCCTGGGGAAAAAACATATGGTGTATTAAATTACTAGAGATTAACAGAAGCCAAAAAATTCATGAATGCCATGGGCTCTATAGCTCTAGTCTGGGGAGGGGAAGACCTGTGCTATGTCAGACTGGCTGGACTATCCCCTGTTACTCATGGGATTGTCTCCTACCATACATGTCTGTGTTTTCTTAGTTTATCTTAGGTTGATTTTTCACAGAACAAAACCTGTAATTTCCCTATTAAATCGCCCTACAGCTGCCTTATCCAGGAAGTATAGATGGCTTATACTTCCCAGTCATACCAATTTTTATGTCTTCCTGAATGGGATTACTGCTTGAGCCTCCAGAAGATGTTATATTTATTTACATTTGAGTTAAGGACTGACGATCCCCTCCTTATGGCTTCACTGCAGAAAGAAGGTGGTGGTGGCAGCGAGAAGATAAATCACAAAAGACACGCTACATCTGCCTGATCTCTGGTCTCACTTCTGCCCTTAGAAATAGTGCAATAGTTCAAGTTTATAGCCTTTGTGGATTAGAAAAGCACCCTTATGCTGTTGAAAAGAGAAAATGTCCATAAACAGTGTTATTGACAGTTATTACTGTTGTATCACTGAAGACCAGGGCTCATTGTGCTAAGTGCTAAGTGCTGTGCAAATGTATTTTAGAGGGCTTCCCTGCTATAAACAGCAATATTCTTGTTAGAAGCAGGGGGTCTTGTTATTCCTATAACTCTCTTTGCTCTATTTTCCAGCTCAAATAGCACATGGGCAGTCATGCCTTAGTAACAGTCAGAAGAACCAACTTAAGACAGACACATTTCCATCATGTGAGTACTTTGCATCTTCTGTCTCCACCACATTTAGAGTTTTGCTGTCTTTACTCCGGGGAAAATTTGCCAGTCTCCACATGTCCAAAAAGAAACCACCAGAAGCAAGCCGAGTGAAGAAACCTAAACTGGTTGAAACAGAAATTTGAGGGTTTCTTATTTTCAAAACAAAATATTTTGATCTATAGCTTTTTATCTTTTAGAATAAGTACATGCTCAGATTAATCTGTGACAGACACATTTAGAAGGCACTACAGAAAGAGTGGAATTTGCAGATGCCTAAGATTGAATTCTAATCAGAAAACAGAATTCTTCATTCTTTCTGTAGTTCTAGTCTGGTGATCCAGATTGCCCCTTCCTAGGGGCAGAAAGATGCTATAAACATCCTAGAGAGATGGTGTTGCAGAGGCCTGAAAGATTCAACATGCTTTCTATCCCAGGGGGGGGTGGTTTTGGTTTTGTTTGTTTGTTTGGGTTTTTGTTTGGTTGGTTTTGGGTTTTTTTTTGGAACATATTTTTCTTTCCCCCTTCCTTTCTTACATGACAACTCTATTTATACCTTGCAACCTTCTCACTCTTTAGTTTTGGTAACAGTATTGCTGATTCATTGATCCATTCATGATCCAGGACCCCTTTTAGTCCTTTTCAGCAATGCTACGGCCTGGCCAATTATCTTATTGTGCTGATACATCTTTTCCTTTCCCCTCTGACCAGCTCTTATCTCACAACAGTCTCCACATTTTCTTTGGTGTGTCCTTTTCAAAATGGAGAGTTAATAACTAGGTCAGCTTCAATAAGAAAGGTGAGTGTGGAGTGCTAGTCTGTGCTCAGGAGCCTCCTTGCCCCTTACAGAAAGAATCTCTCACGTTTCCTCAATCTTAATCCTCTTTTAATGGCCTTACTTATTAGTTGCTAAGCTGTTTTCTTCTGGAGAGCTAGAAAATATAGCCCATATAGTAAGATCCTGGTATTTTGTGGTTAGGCACAACGTCAGAATGTCTGAATTTATATCCTGCTCTTTTTGGTGGATTAGGACCACTGAGGAAACTTATCAGTACTATCTGTGTTTAAGAAATGAGAGCTTGGATGAGATTTCTGACCCTTGAGCAAATTTTCTGAGTGCCCTTGGGTGACTCAGTTGCTTGTCTCTGTTTCAGCTCTCTCTCTCTCTCTGCCAGACTGATGTAATATTCCATGCCTAATGTAGGTGCCGAGGAGCTAAATTAACGAATGCCCATGGAGCATGGAGATCATTGATCGGTACCCTGAGGAATACCAGCAGAAAGCTTGGCTTGCCAGGGTGGAGAGTGAGAAAACTCTCAAAGAAATGGACAAGAGGCTGGTAAAAGGAAGCAGGAGAGAGCCTGGAAAGATTAGGGTTGATACAACAAAAGCCATTCATTACTTGCTACAGAAACTCTAAAGGAATCTGACGTTTGGATGTTCCCTTCAAATTTGGACACTTGGAACGCTTTAATCCATCAAATTTGAGTGGGAAGTCTAAAAGTCTAAAGAAAGACCTCCTGAAAGTCATTTACATAGTGTACACACTAAAAATCTATAGACATACAGCTTAATTTAAACCCTGAAATTAAATAAGCATTAGACAAGCCCTGAAAAATGCACACAAACATATTCTAGTGGAAAGCTACATTGTGATCCTTCATGTATGAATTACAGCACATATACAATAACTACCATGAATTCTGCAGGGAATGTGAGAATGTAGGCACCTATTCAGATTGGATGCCACTAAAAAGGAACCTCTAATAACAAGTGGATCCTAACATTTTTTGAAATAACTAAAATAAGAAAGGGACCAGAGGGAGTGAATTGCATAAGGAGTGGAAAATCCTGAACCCATGCTGGCCCGAAAGGAGAATCAGAAAGAAAGAGCTCCTTTAAGTAAAAAACCTCCCAAATTAGACCTTTGTCTGACCAATTCAATAAGAAAGGAACAGGGAATAGGGAAAGTCATTCAAATGTATTCATTAAGTTGGCAGAGAAATGCTTATTAAAGAAACTCTCATCTTGATTCCTTTTTTGGGGAGGAGGAAAAGAGGAAGGAAGGGAAAGAATTTTTTATTATTATTTAGCATTAATGGTTCAGAGGCATTCTTCCTATTATTCCTTCTATTTTGACTTGCTGTATTTGAAAAATACGTTGTCTTTTAAATAGATTTATTCCTTTCAACAGCATCTGACATCTTTTGTCAGAAGTTCCTTCATTTTTCCAGTTTATTTCTTAACATGTATTTGTATAAATGGCTTCCACTGTATTAATTGATGTGTTTATGTCTTTTCAGACCAAATGCATTCTCCTCACAGGGATTTTAACAGGCATTTGTTCAAGTGTGTTCTGCTTTTCTGTGTCTATTTTTGCTTGTTTTTCTGGTAGAGAAGGAGACATTACTAACATGCAGCCAGCATAATGAGTCCCATTAACTCCCAGTTCAGTTTGCTTTTTGACCACCTCTCTTTTAATGACTGTACTTTTCTTGACTGCAAAGTTTGGGGAATAGGAAAACTGTTCGCTCTGCTGGATTTTAATACATGTTTACATACTTCTTTGCAGAACAGCACCACCTCTCAATTAATGTTACTCTTAGCCTTAAAAAAGCAATTGGTAATAAATAAATGCAAGCATGTGTTGGAAAAGTGTGGTGTGAACCAGAATTTTTTCAAAGGCTGCTAAGCAATTTTAGAAGCAGCATTTGTGTTCTAATATTTTAAAGCTTTTTCATTGATTTCCTGTTAAATGAGAAGCAAGAATTAACCTCAATGACAGTGCTAGTAGCTCTGCAGTCTATTTTGGCCTGTTCTTTAAGTAAAAAGAGCAACCTAGATGAGAATTTTGTGCTTCACTGGATATTGAAAGATGAGGCAATAAACTGCTAAACTTGAGTAATCACACACTCCCAGAGGAATGCCTCAAATGGGGTTGGTCAAAAACCTTGAAATTCTAGCCTTCTGCACACTGCCTGGGCTTTAACATTTGATGAGAGTCATTATAGTGGGGGACTGAATACAAGTGTCTTCTGATTACAGACCTTCCATTAAAAGTTCCCACCAGTGTGCCTTTCCATAGAGAAGCATCAATGGGATTAAAATCTCAATTCACCCCAGTCAATTCTCCAGTAACACGATTTCATTAGAGGCAGGCAGGGAGGAAAATGGACTAGAAAGCACTGAAACAGCTGGTGTATAAATTATAAAGTGTACTTTCTACTAAGTGAACACACCTTCCGCTCAGCCACATTACTAATTAATGTGTAGGGTAGCCGATTTTATGTAAATTGTATTCTTCCTCTCTCCTGTGCTTTGGTTAACAACAGGTTCTTCTAAATCTTGGAAAAAGAAAGATTATGCAAAGCTATCATCATATGAAAATAACGTATTAACATACTGCCTGTGAACTGTATCCAATCAGTTCCTTTTCACTGGCGTGTGTACAAAACAATTAAAATCAAATTTATATTGCACTTCTTTAATATATTCTGGCATTAATATAATCAACGAACAAGTGTTAAAAAGTCTTACAGGCCAATTCTGCTTTAAAATGATATGTTTGTTCTCAGGGTTAGTGGATATTTTCAGCTTCTCTAAAAGGGCACTAAAATGAAAAGTTCTCGGCATACGAATGCAACTCTGGCAGATTCATGTGGAGCCTGTCTCATTCCAGAATTACAGCCTCTCTCAGCCTGCGTATTAATTTTTTTAGCTGGTGTCTTTATTCCTGGACTCCTGTTCACCATGTTACCTGCAACATATTGGTTTTTAATTATTGGATGTTGCTGAATAACAGCTCATAAAGTTCATGAGAGCCCTGAATTGTCTGGATGACCTGCAGGCTGG
Source organism: Vidua chalybeata (assembly GCF_026979565.1). Lineage (NCBI taxonomy): Eukaryota > Metazoa > Chordata > Aves > Passeriformes > Viduidae > Vidua > Vidua chalybeata. Next base: position 51,526,800 of record NC_071535.1, on the reverse strand, counting down.
TTGTGCTACCAGCTGTTCTGGTGTCAGGCAGACACACACACCCAGGAGCTGTCTGCATGCCTGCCAAGGCCCAGATTTCACCTGGAGCCTGAAGGATGGCTCACATGCCACCAGCCTATCCTTATTTTCCATGTTTCATGCTCTGAGGCTTTCCCTGTTTGTTTTCCTAGCTGCCTTTGGTGTACTCTCATGTGACATGTGGCAGGAAGAACTGAGATATTCTGTCACTGCTCTCAGTGCTAGAAGATCTCAGAGACAAAAAAACTGGTGTGAGTAAAACGCTTTTGTCATTTGCAGGGGTGGAAAGTCTACCAAGAAGTTATTTAATTTGTCCTTAACAATACCTGCATCTCCCCAGGAACAGAGCCTTGTCGAGCCCCTCCGCCAACAGGCACACCACACTTCATCAGGCAGTTTTTCCTAGGGATTCTGAGAAAATTCTCAGGGATTCTGAGAAGATTCAAACAGAACTTTGCTGTTTCTTAACACCTCTAGCTGTAGGTAAACCCGTTTCTTGTCCTACGCACTGAGGATAAAGAAGAGATTACTCTCTTCTTTCAATTTGCCTTTTACTTATTTTGAGAACTTATCCTCCCTCAGACACATATACAGAGACTAATGCTAGTACCCAGCCAAGATGATTCTTGATACCATGATCATGAAGCTGGAAATGATTGGTTTTCCCCTCCCCTGGCAGTGCTGAACCTGCCTACAAAGAGACATCCCTCTTAGGAGACCAAAAGAGAATGTATTTCCTAGGAGAAATAAATGAGTGAGATCCTCACCGCTTCTGAGCCTTTTTCTAAAGGAAAACTACTTCTTATGGCAAGAGACAAACTAAGCTGTGAACATAAGCTCACTTCAGTTTGGACCAGAGGATAATAATAAACCATGGAGGAAAGGTCAGTGTCTTTCCATTAAGTGGTCCCGTGTCATCCCTATTTACGATTTCCTAACAATTAATTTAGCCAGATAAAAAATGTGATTGGCATAATTCCATTTTTAAATTGCAGATTTGAATTCTTGAAAGTATAAATGGTTGTGCATTTACATTATCAAAAACGGCTTTAGACTCGAACTGTTTCTTTTTCTCTTCAGCTCCTTTCAGCAAAGCTATGAAATGAAGTTGGGTGAGGAATGCAGAGGAGAGGGGGAAAATACTAGGATTCATTGCCAAATACTTTCTTTTTGTCCCTCATTTCCTACCAGCTGATTTGGAATGGAAGCAGGCTGAGCAGATGACTGACAGCATACCTCACACTAAACACTTGGTCAGACCTACTGTAACATTCTCCTCCTTGATGATGTTGACATAAATGGCATTAGCAGACTGGCCCTCAGCTTTGAGGCAGAGGACAGCATCATCTGCAGCTCTTTGTAGGGACAGAATAGGAGTGGAGGAGGTGCACACTCCACCCTTGGTCACAGTGGTGGAAGCCCAGGAAGCATCAGTGAGAACTGAACGTAGCCAAGAAGGTTGCTGTGCAGAGACACAGATTGCAGTCCTTATCTTCCCTGATTGCTCAGCACTCAAGGTAAATGTTGTCTCTCACTCTCTCAGGTTGTAAGTCACTGTCTGATCCTTCCCACTGGCTGAGGGACAGTTTGGTGGCACTCTCCAAGCCTGTCAGGACTTGTGGTGCTATTACTACTCACTAAAAAAAAGAGGACAGACACAGAGCTCTGGTACCTGGGTTTGCTTTCTCACTTACAGCGCCAGAAAAAGATGCTCTGTTGCTTTTTCAGAAACACTTTGGTGATGAACTATTGCCAAATAAAGCGAACAAATAAATCTCAGGAGCCTCTGAAGGTGATCCTCCAAAAATGGCTTAACAAGACTTAACAATGGCTTGTCTGGCCATTTGCTGGTTTGCTCTTTTTGGAAGGAACAAATGTACAGAAAGATAAGTTGGAATTACTGTTTTCTAAGCAGCTCAAAATAAAGATAGAACAGAGGAAAGAAGCTTCTCTTTCTTTGGGTGGTGTTATCAGGAAGGTTGAAATCTGATGTGTAGGTTCCTCAGTGATTTGGGGGTTGCACATCTTCAGTCAGAGAGGTTCTCACATTACTGCAATTTTTAAATGGGCTTTTTTCTATGCTGCTGTATTATTTGTACCAGTGTTTGCTATATTCATGGGAAATTATCCTATTTGTCTTCAGTAGATACTGCACAAGACTCAAAATGAGAAACACATCCATAAAGTTTGTTAGGGTTCAATATGTAATTTTTTTTTTTGTGATAAGGAAAATGAAAAAGATAGTTGTAGATGCATTTTAATTACATTTATTGGATATACACATTGTCTGAGACCTAGAATATCTCTAGCATGATGGAAGACAGCAAAAGAATGGGATTAGAGCAGACGAAGAAGAGATCTCAGGCCTAAATAGTGATACAGAGAGGATAACCAATCTGAAATGGTTGAAATTGTCTAGCTTTAGGGAATGTTTAGTTTCTTAGCACAAATTGCACAAATTTAATTTCTGCATGCATTCCCATAATTATTTTTGTTTTGAAGTAACTGTGAAATTGAGTCTTTTGCTTCTGCTGATATCAGGTCACTTCTGAAAACAAAGTGTATCTCAGAGAACAGCAATATTATTATTATTATTCAAAGGCTGCGTGCTTGGGCAATTATGCAAACATTGTCCTACTGTCAGTCAGTAAAAACCTTTCCTAAAATACCTGGAACCCTTGAATTAATTAAACTTCTCATCACCTCCTTTGAATGCCACCATGCAAGGGTTTCACCTCCTGCCCAACCCCACTCCAAAATTCCCCACCCCCAGGTCATTTTATCATGCAGTTGTCCAGCTGAATGTTGTTCTGCAGTGAACACTGTTGCTCCTCTAATCACTGAGTACAAGCTTATATATGTACAGCTCTGCAAATTCTGTACGATCTTTTAGCAAAAGTCATCTTGGTGACTCACATGTTGCAAAAAGTGTGAAATCGACTGAAAGCAGCATTGCTTCCCTGAAGGAAATAAGCCCAGTTCTTGTGGCCTAACCTCAAAGACAGTAGAGGCTGATGTCCACCCTTTCCATCATGGCTGGAAGTTTAGGAGCACAGTTCATATGAAAAGAGCTGGAGAAAAAAGGCCTGGTGGGAAAAACCCCAAAAACAACATACCAAGTGTAATGATACAGAATGTAACAAGACTTTCAAGACCTTTTTTTTTTTTTTTTACTCCCTAAGTACTCTTAATAGGAATAAATGGTTTATCTTTTCATATCTGTAGATATTACTGCAAAAATATCCCGCTGGGAAAAGGTTGCATAAGTTCTGGCCACCGTGTAAATCTCACACTGAAGACTCACTTGGGAAGAAGAAAAGACACAAAATGTTGTGCTGGCTCTCTAAGCGAAGATAAGTGTTGTCCTACATAAACAGTAATGAGAGCAAAGCTAAATGGTGCCCAAATTCTGTTTCATGGGCAAACCAGGAGGGGTAGCTTTTTTCAGGGGCTTATGTCAGCCAAAGCCTTTGTGATTTTTATGAAGGTGGAGACCTTTTCTCCCTTTGTCTATTCTTACTCCTTGGTAAACAGGCATATATAAAAAGGATGGCATTCACATCCTGTGTTTTGTGCCCCCCCGCACCTGGCTACACCCTGTGTGTATGGTACTCAAAAGGGCAAGTGTGTCCCACAGGGAGGAGGAATATTCAGCGTTCCGCAAATGGCTTTGAACCAGCTGCACATCACAAAACCACCCTGCAGAGCCCCTGGGCCTGGGTACTCTTGCTGGGACAAGTTCATCCATGACTGTATGGGGAGCTGCTTAATTGAGGCTCATTACTTCCATTTCCTACTGACACCGTGCACCCTGTGAGGTGCCGCTCAGGCAAGCACCAGGGGCAGGGGGTGGAACAGCTGCTGCTGCTCGCATGGAAGCAGGAGAGGACGAGTGATAACAGTGCCCTCTCCCAGCCCTGCTGCCTCTGTGGTTGGTACTGCCTATGAGGAGGAGCAAGCTGCTAATCTGACCCCCTCAGACAGGGGCATGCACCTGCCTTGGCCACCACAGGGCCTTTGGCCACAGAGGATGGTGCACTCCGACAAACTGCCCCCAGCAAGTGGTTCCATCACCCCTTTGGGATGTCTAGCTATCTGTATGTTTTTGTTCCTTTTTAAGAAGGTTCATGCTTGGAAGAACCTCAGCTAAAACTCCCGAAGAGGAGATCTTCCCTATTTTAACATGTAACATGAGCCATCTATTTTTTCTTATTCAGGATGCCATCTATATTTTCTTATTCTTTCCAAGGTCAGACAAACATCCTTCCAAAGCCTCTAGCTCTGATTCTGTTTCTTCAAGCACAAAAGCTCACGGGTAGACATAGACTTCCTGTTCATTGCTGGTCCTGTGGATGTCCTGAATCCCTGCTGAGACCCTTGTTCCTATTTCTTTACAGACATTCTTCCAGTTCTCTGCTGATGTAGTATCCTTAGCTTTCATTATTAAAGACCCATTATGGGCTTTGGCTGCTACAGGTAAATATGCAGTATCATCCACTTTATGTCAACTTTTCCTGAGTACCACAAAAGCTGTTAAAGGAATTAATCACCTTTTGATTTCCATGGGACAGTGGAAAACCTGTGAGAGAGAATTTAGGCAATGATATCTGTTATTATCACCCTTCTGAAACTCACCACTGCTGAGTGAAAATGAGCTTTGTGAAGGTAATCAATCACTGGCCACCACATGGGTTCCCTCAGTATAACATTAAGGGTAAAACTCATCACTTTGAACAGCATCAACGCAGCCTTGTGTAACACCAATTCTCACTCACCCACTTCTGTAGAGGAGATGAAAGAGGGATCTGTTTACTCAAGATACTCTGGCTTTGCATTTCACCACTCCCAGTGCAAGTAATGACTTGCTGGACAGCCATTGGCCTGGCCAGACAAGGGCTTCCTGTGCTGCAAGGTGGCATGGGGACATAGTAGCTCTGCACATTGACTGAGAAGTCAGATAAATTATAACTGCCAGCATCAAAGCTGTAAAAATGATAAAAATGAATACCATAGTATTACAGAGTGTCTTCCTTTGCAGCTGCTGTTAGGTAGTATGCAGTCAATTCATAGAATAAGAAATTATTTCAGAACATATTGCATTATACCAGTTTCACTGCCCCAAAAAACCCCTACATAAGTTCCCCCAGAGGATGTTTTAGGTGAGGGATAAACTCAGAGAGACGGTGGTGTCCATTGTGTTAGATTCTGCACATTAAACATTTGGTAACCCAGTGATGAAAGGTGTGAAAGGACCATGTTTGTGGGCAGAGGAGATTTCTTGTCTGGCAACACCTGAAAGCAGAGCTAAGCTGGTTTAAGGCATTTCAGTCTGGGTTTGTCTTCTCTGCTTGTGTGTATGTAAAGATGCCCAGGTTATTTCCATGGCACAGGCTTTGCAGGCATGCAGTTGCTGCATCCTGTCACTGGAGACTAAGAAGAAGTGGCAGGTCCTCACAGAGAGAATTAGCTCATGTATTTTGACAGGTGAAGTTAAATAAAATGAAATAATTTGACAGGAAGTGAAGCAAAAATTCAACAAAGGAATAGACTTCCATGAATATCAGGTTACCAAATTGGGGGGGGGGGGGGGGGGGGGGAGGAAATGATGATGGAAAATGTATATACAAATAAATAAATACAGATATTTTCATAAATCTGTTTCAACCTCAGAAGTTTGACTAGCTCAGAGTTCCCTGTCTGTTGGCCTGTTTGGGTAAGGCAGTGCTGCCATCACAGTAAGTGCTTTCACTTCCTCACACACAGTAAAGGGAATGCAAGATCTCGTGCCAAAATCTCTTTCAAAACTGAGTGTGAAGTAACAAAGTAAGAAAGTCCACTTGAGTTTGGAGAGAGTCTAAAATAGGAGCTCTAGGAATTCCAAGCTGCTCTATTAGTCTCATTTCAGGCCCATGGGCTGCACATGTTTATGGCCAAGTAACTGTTGATTGTGACTGTTATTCCCACAGGGAAGAAAGAGAAATACTATATGGGGCACAAAAGCAACAATGGATTTCTGACAATATAGTCATTTCCAGTGTGAGCACAGGCAGCTTTCTGCTCTAAGGAAACAAGGACAACTTTGCCACTAGTATTATCAAGTGGCTAGGACTGTCTTCATAGTGTGCTGCTGGTAAAAACCAGAGACAAGCAAGGGAGAAAATGCATCCAAAATTACAGCAAATAAATGCATTAGAAGAGGGGAAAAATGATAAACCACACAGGTGGCATGGAAAGCAACAGTGGTGTTTTCTCAATAAAGATGCTGAGGACATAAAATGGGTAAAGGCAGCGCAGCTGTGACAGGTCACAGCAGTGAGGGCCAGCCTGTTTCTGAGGAGCACTGCAGTGATCCTCGGAAACAGACACATATGTGTGGCACTACCCAGCCTGATCAGGATGTACCAGCCTGCAAGCCTCCAGCCAAATATCCTGCCTTTTAGTGGTACATGTCCCCTGGCTGCACACAGCAGGCACGGGCCATCTGTGAGGGAACAGGATCCCCTCCAGTGCCTGGGCAGCGGCACCGCCCGGGGACCTGCCGGACACGGGCTGGCACAGAGTCAGCTCCAGGGCCACAGGGTTATGGCACCAGAGGCCACTGGGAGATGTGGCTGCGATAGCCTGATACCCAGAGCCCTGGGAGGTGGCCTGGAGAAGCACAGTGCCTGTGTCATGGCACTGAGACGTACAGGGGATGGGCTCTCCAGGATGAGGGCAAGTGGGAAGGGCACGTGTCACCGAGGCAGCTGAGGAGATCATGGGACAATGAAAAGACAGTTTAATGTTGCACGTGTTTAGACAGGTAAAACTGTGGTTTGAAGACCTGAGCAGAGACCTATAATATTCATAGGTTTGTTTTCTTTAAGAGACTGTTTCTTTTAATCTGTTTTATTCTGAAAATATTGTGTGTTTAAGCACTTTGTTGTTATTCCTGCTGTTCAGACTTCGTTATGGATATGTAGGAAAAATCTGCTAGTTATCTACTTTACTTGGATGAATTGTTATCTGATGCTAACATGAAATGTAGGCAGAGTCCTGCAGGAGTCATCCTTTGTTCTAAGTGTGCAGTCTTATTAATCACTTAAAAATGTTTCATGGCTCTCAGAGTCGTCAAGATCTCTCTCAAATCAGAACCAAGTGTGAAGCAACAAGGTAAGAAGGTGCACTTGATTTTAGAGACTCTAAAATAAGAGCTCTAGGAATGGCAAGCTGCTCCATCACTCTCATTTCAGGCCCATGGACTCCACAGGCTTTGGCCAAGAAACTTCCAAAATCCAACAGTTGGCTAAATTTATACCTGTGTGTGCTATCAATTTTCAGCTATTGCTGGCCAGATTGTGTAGGAACGCAGAGATAGGAAAGGGGGTAATTTCTGCCAGCCAGGATAAACTAATAGCAGACATGATTTTAAAAATAACATCATCATGGAATTTGCTTGACACAAACTTCAGTCTCACCCTGATGCAGAAACACTACATAGCTTCAGGGAATTAAACAACCAACTGTCCTGAAACCTGTTCAACATGAAAGGACTTTGCTGTTCTTCCCTGCACAAGTAGACATTTTAAAAAAGGACAATCACAAGATAAAGTATTACAAAAATAACCACTTGCAAGATCTGTTGTCACAGCTTGATTCAGCTGTGAGGGGAGTACCCTTAGTATTATTTCTGTGTTCAAATGCTTGAGACATTTATCAGAGATATTGATGTGGAATGCTTATAAGTCAGGTGGAAGATCCTACTTAGCCTCAAATTTCAGGCCAATGGTTTTTGCAAACTTATTGAAATCCAGCCAGGCCAGGCCTTGTTCCTGACAAGGATCTAACCAGCTATTACCTCTATACATGGATTGGTAACCTAGAAAAGTGAAGAGCATAGGAATTTCAGATTTAACCTGACTTCTGCTCTGTCACTTAAGGATCATTTTGCACTGTGTCCATGCATTTGAGCAGAAAATTAATGGTTAACTTTGCAGCCACTCTTGTAAATAGACTTTTTTTTTCCACAATCATAAATCTTGCAGAGAAATGAAAAGCAAGAAAATAAAGATGTATTAGGTCCACATGTTCAGGTATTCTAGGTGGGCTTCTGCTGTGTGGGAGCCATAGAAACACACAGACTTTTCCTCATCACCAGCAGAGCTATTCAGCTGGAAGCAAGGCTGATTTCAAACCAGTTTTTGCCTAAGACTGCTGGTACCTCCAACTGAGATCTGCTGGAGGGTGCTGGCTTAATTATAAAGTATCTCCTCTACAGCTGCAGAGCACTAATCCTGATTCACCAGAATCCAGTGCCTTTGTTTGATTACAGGAACTAGCTTTTGAAACTTTTGGAGTCAATCTAGCCCTGACCTAAGCCATACAATGGATACAGAGCAGTCATGGGATACATTGCATGCTCTTAGGGTGCCAAGCCAGAACACCCACTCTTTTTGGCATATTCTACAACCCTGTCAGCCAGGGTAACAGTGACTTCAATGTAGCTCTACGGTGCTATTTCAGCAGGACATGAGGTCTTATCATGTACGTTTTGTCAATTGGGAAGTGATTTTTCTTCCAGGGGAAGAACCTTGTGTGGCAACAGTCTCTTGGGACACTCCTCCCTGGAGAATCATGTCAACACAGATGCACTTTTGTGCCTCAATGCATCGATCAGCTCCTTTTCTGGAACTGAAGCTTCTCGTAAATCAGTGGCTCCTGGGAAGGCTGGACTGGGCCCCTGGTGAAGGGTGGAAGGCAGGTTGTACTCTATGTTAGCCAGGACCCAGATGCTCTTTCCTCAGCAGTGAAATGGTGCCCATCTCTCACTCAGCTGTTACCTGCAGGCATTCCAGTTTTGTAAGAATTTTAAGGTCTCTGGCCCTGAAAGTGTATTTCAACATTTGGGAAAGACTTAAGGCTAAATTAGGCAGCACAGTGAAAGGATTTAGTTTTTCCAGAAATTCCTGTGACTTCTGTAACATATCTACCTTTACTCCTTAGACAAAAATAGCTTTTTTTAAGTTGAGGAACTTCTTGAGGGCTGAATGTGACTGAAAAAATAACATTCTTCTTTTCCAGAAGTTTTTCAGGATTCTTTCTTTGGTTTGTACAGTAAGTATTTAAAAAATCATTGAAATATATATTTTGTTTAATGTGCTATAGATTTGTCACAAGTCTAATTAAAATCTGAAGCCACTGCTTTTATATTATTTATAAAATTTCTTAAAACACAGTATCATAAATTAAACTGATTTGATCTTAAAGCTTTAGAGGTCAAGCCCAGGGCAAAGGGGCCCTGATTTATTTGGAAATTTTGAATGAAAATGGAGGATAGGTATTTATTGTTTTAAAAAAATAATTCCAGCTCTCCTATAATCTTAGGCACTGAGGCCATTATAAAGGAGAATGAATTTTGGTATGCAAGTAGCAGATAGTGTTTTGCAAAACTACTCTGGTTTTATATTAAAAGCTTAAAATCTGTTCACCAGAATTGCTGTCTCCCCCCAGCTCACATTATAATTTTCAAACTTATGAAAGCTATGAGAAACTTCAACCCAAGGTAGGAGAACCCTCTTTTGGAAACCTAAGGCCTGGCTTGTATATGTGTCAAAACCTTTTCACAGCACTCTGTATTATAAAGTGTTTTTAAGTTTGTCTAGTACAACCACGAGGTTGATAGCTTCTCTCCATTCATCTGCATTTAGGGATGACTGTGGTTTTAATGAAACACAATATTGCAAATACAAATGGATCTTAAATTGCTTATTCTTACCAAGAGGTACTCCAAATAGCACATTTGCCTCAAGTATGTGATATAAAGTGATGAGTTAATTCATGTACTTGTGTCAATTGCTTCAAGATACTGAGAATTAGCTGCATTAGTGATATGCTGCTTTTTTTTTCTCCTTGTGCTTTACATATGAACAGGAAAGTGCATAGGAATGGAGATCAATTTAAGCTGTGCTGTGCAAAGAGGGGAGAAATCTGGTGATGGGCCTACAAATGTCATTGACAAGGTGGATAAATTCTGTCTTTTTGCATTTTCTTGCTATTCCTTGTACTTAGGCTTGACACAGTTAGGATTTTTGAAGTAGTCTGTGGCAGGGAAATTTCTGATTGCAGTGAATTAGCCAAGAAGGGTTTGTGTTCAGGAAAGCCACATCAAATGGAGCTTGAAAATCCCTCCTAGTGACCTGCACCAAAGCACAGCTGAAATTGCTTCAAGGACCTCTTCTCCACCTGGCCTCCCAAACCCACCAGCATCATGTCTTGCAAAAGCAAGAAAAATGTGGGGACCAATGCACATCCCAGACACATCAGACTTCCCTGGAGATCAAGGGCCAGAGCACAGTGCTATTCCCCAGCCTCAGGGTTCTTCTGAAGTAGAACAGAGCAACAGGTGGTGGCTGTTAATGTGCTGAATGTGGCTTCCCTCTGTGTCCGGCCATGGAAAACAAAGCCAGCGAGCGGATCCATGCCAAAACTTTGCAAGCATGGAGCTTACACAATTGGGCTCCACCCACATGCCTCACATGGGAATTTTCTCCCTCACCAGCTGGGTTAAGATCACAAGATGGAAAAAAGGAGAAGGGGGAAAAAAAACGAAAAAAGAGCTGGAATTGTTTTCTTTCCATTGTGGCTCCTAAGCTGAAAGTTCCTTTGCAGCAGAATAATAGAATAAAGATGAGAGTGAACACTGCTGATGGCTCAAAATCAGGCACCAAAGTTTATTTTTCCTAAGCAGTCTGAGTCTGAACTGTCTTGTCAGGCAATGTCAACAGAGGTGAAAAAAATTGATGAAAATCATTGAATCTAGTTTGGCTCAAAAATGAATAAATGCACCAGACAGGGTAAGTATATGACCATTAAAAATGGCATAACCCTGACTGAAAACTGAACACCCTCATATGTATTTTGTACTCTCAAAGGCTTATCTTGCCAGCTGTATTTTTGAATGAGCTAAGTGTCTCCTCATATGAAATTAATGCGAGTAGGCACACATAAGCTTTCTCATCAGTGTCCATACTCATAGCCGGGTATGTATTGAAGTCTCTCAACTCAGCTTGTTACAGCTATCATGATGCAGAGCCTGAAAATGCCTCTTCTCCAAGTGCAGACAAACGTGAACTGACAAGCACTGTATTTTGCCCTTAAGGCTCCTGTCCATGGTGATGCATCGTCAGTTATTCTCTGTAAAAATCTTTGCCCCCCCAATCCTACATGTGCTTGTCTCTTCCCTTAGTGCTCGCCTAATTTGGAATTAGGTACAGTTCATGGGAAACACTGACTACGCTCCAGCATCAATGTCTTAATGCTCAGGAGGAAGATGTGTGGGTTCAGCACAAGGCAGGTGCAGGGGTTTGAGAGCCCCAGCCCGAGAAGAAAAGAGATAGAGACCCACAGCATGTTGGTGCTGCTGCGTGCGCCTCGCACGGGAACCCACAGAGCCTCCACGCCTGTCACCCATGGAAATCAATTTCCTGTTGAGTGGTGCCTGTAGTCAAGAACTAGATGCTCAAAGTCCCATTGTAGCCTGACACAATGAAAATAAAACCCGAGGACAATACAGATGCTGATGTCTTTACTTGCTTTGATAACAGTGACACCAGTAAACAATGATGTTTAAGTGCACTTGCATGGTTCTTAAATTAAAAACAAGATAGCCACGGGCAGTGAGAAGTCACAAGTATTCCTGAGACTGGCACAGAGAAGGGCCCCTTATTTACTTCAAGCTGGAAACAAGCCTTGCAGTGTGGGGATGACCATGGTACCTTTGTAAGGGGGTGACAGCTTCCAGACTCTCAATTCGGTTGTGATTCCCATTCCACAAAACTCCATTTACATAGTCACAAGAGCAGGGGGGCTTGAGGCTGAGGCCTTGCAACGTGTTTGATACAGGCACTGAGACCTGTTCTCTGTGGGTGCTTCAGAAGAGAAAGAAAATGGAGTGCTAAAAAAACCTCTTCCGGCTTTCCTCCTTTCATTTTACAGGAAAAGAAAAGGCTAAAGGCTCTGCTGGAGTGACTCCATTGACTCCCATGGCTTTCGTGGGCTTCAATTTGCAAAACAGACGGAAGAGAAAACCCTTCCTCCACCTCTCTCCCCTGCAATTCTTGAAAGTGACATTTGTGCAGTGCTGCAGGAAAGATTACACATCTTAGTCTTATTTTTTTTTACCCTGCCACTCCTAATTTACTCATGCCCACTATCATAATATTAATTTTTAGCAAGGAGGAGTAAGGAGTGCTCCCCTGGGCCAGTGTGGTTCTCCTGGCACAGAGCAGCCCAGGGGAGGGGGAAGGCAGTGGGGGGAGGTCGCTGCCGCTCCAAGGGGACCAGATCTGCCTTTCTCACCAAGGACCCAGGGCATCTGTCCCAGGAGC